>NC_086450.1:345183117-345513534 GCF_028390025.1 Pseudophryne corroboree | reverse complement strand
CCTGACTGAAAAGTTTGAGACGTGCCCCCACCGGTGCAGACTCCCGCAGAGGAGCCCCAGCGTCATGCGGTGGATTTGGTAGAAGCCGGATAGGACTTCTGCTCTTGGGAACTTGCCACAGCCTGTGACCTTTTTCCTCTTCCTCTCGCAGCAAGTAAGGAGGACCTTCGACCTTTTTTGAATTTATTGGGCCGAAAGGACTGCATCTGATAGCGGGGCGTTTTCTTCTGTTGCGCAGGAACATAAGGTAAAAATGACGACTTACCCGCGGTAGCCGTAGACACCAGGTCAGTGAGGTAACGTCGCCAAACAGGACACTACCGTTAAATGGTAACGACTCCATCGCCTTCTTAGAGTCAGCATCAGCATTCCATTGATGAATCCACAATGCTCTTCTTGCTAAAACTGTCATGGCATTGGCCCTTGATCCCAAAAGGCCAATATCCCTTACAGCTTCTTTTAAATATGTAGCAGCATCCCTGATATGACCCAGTGTCAAAAGATTGCTATCCCTGTCTAGGGTATCCATCTCAGATGACAAGTTATCTGCCCACTTTTCAATAGCGCTACTCACCCATGCCGAAGCAACAGCAGGCCTGAGTAGTGAACCCGTAGTGACATAAATGGATTTTAGTGTATTTTCCTGCTTACGATCCGCAGGCTCCTTTAGGGCTGCCGTGTCAGGAGACGGAAGCGCCACCTTTTTGGACAGACGTGATAAAGCTTTGTCTACCATGGGGGTTGACTCCCACTTTTTCCTGTCCCCAAATGGAAACGGATATGCCACTGGAATTCTTTTGGGAACCTGTATCTTCTTGTCAGGATTTTCCCAAGCCTTTTCAAAAAGAGCGTTCAGTTCATGAGAGGGAGGAAACGTTACCTCAGGTTTCTTTCCTTTATACATACAGACCCTAGTATCAGGAACAGCAGGGTTCTCTGTTATATGCAACACTTCTTTAATTGCCACAATCATGTACTGAATGCTTTTAGCCAGTTTTGGATTTAATCTGGCATCACTATAGTCGACACTGGAATCAGATTCCGTGTCGGTATCCGTCTCTGCTATCTGGGTAAATGCACATTTCTGTGACCCCGAAGGGGTCTGAGTTTGTGACAATGCATCCTCCATGGATTTCCTCCATGTCTGGTTCTTAGACTCAGATTTATCAAATCTCTTAGTCAACCGAGTCACATTTGCATTCAAAACACTCAACATATTTACCCACTCATCCGTCGGCGGTGCCGACACGGTCACTCTCACAGTATTTTGTCTCCACTCCAGCCTCCTCCTGGGAAGAGCACTCGGCCCCAGACATGTCGACACACATGTACCGACACCCACAACCACACTGGGGCTATAGGAGACAGACCCACAACAAAGCCTGTAAGAGAGACGCAGAGGGAGTTCTGCGAGCTCACAATCCAGCGCCCATCCCGGTACTGAAGCAAGTAAAAAGACTGCCCAGACCTGTTAGCGCTTATATATATATATATATATATATATCAAGTAGCACCAAATCACTTGTGCCCCCCCCCCCCCCAGTTTTGCACCCTGTTACTTGTACAGCAGTGTGGAGGTCAGGGCCGTGTTATGTGTGGGAGCATGGCGCGCTGCGCGGTACCTCAAACGCCGTCTTCTGCCGTCACTGAAGTCTTCTGATCTTCCTGTACTCACCCGGCTTCTGTCTTCTGGCTCTGTGAGGGGGGTGACGGCGCGGCTCCGGGGACAAGCAGCTAGGCGCACCAAGTGATCGAACCCTCTGGAGCTAATGGTGTCCAGTAGCCTAAGAAGCAGAGCCTTTGAACTCAGAGAAGTAGGTCTGCTTCTCTCCCCTCATTCCCACGATGCAGGGAGCCTGTTGCCAGCAGGTCTCCCTGAAAATAATAAACCTAACAAAAGTCTTTTTTCTGAGAAACTCTGTAGAGAGCTCCTCAGTGTGCATCCAGTCTCACTGGGCACAGAATCTAACTGGAGTCTGGAGGAGGGGCATAGAGGGAGGAGCCAGTTCACACCCAATCAAAGTCTTATAGTGTGCCTATGTCTCCTGCGGATCCCATCTGTACCCCATGGTTCTTGAAGCATCCCCAGCATCCTCTAGGACGTAAGGAGAAATATATATATATATATATATATATATATATATATAGATAGATATCCCTTTAGAACAGCGACCACCGGAGGTGTCAAAAGCCCAAGGGTTACTCCCACCCGCCGGAGGGGGGGGGGGGGGGTAGACTAAAAGAACAAAGAAAGGTCACTTTGAACAAAAGGAAGACCTAATTTTCAACTTGTCGAGTATAAGTTTAACTCCTAATGAATCTAGTGTCCTGAATATGGGACATAATGAGTTTAATTGGAAACTTAATCTCCACAAATTCTCTAGACAGATGATACTGAAGGAACATTTCCAATATTCAAGTCATCAAGATGATACCAACTTATTTAGCCCTTTCTTGAAATCCGCCTCTACATCTAATTTTGATCCAATTTCGACTAATCCATCCTTGAAGTCCTTCAATAGACTTTTAGATGATTCAGTGAATCGATATGTTGCCACTCCATGGCAGGTGCGCCCTAACCTTTCCAAAAGTGAATATAAGGCTTTAAAGGATCTTGAATCATATACAGATATTATCATCAGGCCCGCCGATAAGGGCAGGGCCCTAGTCATTCAAGACCTAAAAAAATATAGATCCAAAATAGACAACTGGCGGATCGTGAGGTCTATATGAAACTTGGAAATGACCCTACATCTGTATACCAGAAGGAACTATTTGGGATTCTTGAGGCAGCGCAGAAGGATAACAGACTTCCACCAAAGGTAGTAAAGGCTATGTGTGTACAGTATCCGGTGGTACCGGTACTGTATACGTTACCTAAGATTCATAAGGATCCATTGGATCCACCGGGCAGGCCTATCATATCTGCCCGTGATTCACTGCTTCAGCCTGTTTCTCAATTCTTGGACAGCATATTACAGCCTTTGCTGTGTAAACAAAGAACTTTCCTCAAAGACACTACATCTTTTTTGAACAAACTCTCAGAATTAGGGTCTTTACCACAAGGAACATTATTATGCTGTTTAGATGTATGCAGCCTATATACATCAATTCCGCATGAGGGCGGTATGGCAGCCATGAAGATTTTTCTGGAACAGAATCTTCCATCATCTACCATTGATCATGGACTTTTTTTTGACATTATTGGAACTTACCTTGAGACGGAACTATTTTTTGATTGACAGTTCTTTTTTTCTTCAATTAAGAGGGTGCGTCATGGGGTCTCCTGTGGCCCCCTCTTATGCGAATATTTATATGTTTCTTCAGGAGACATGTATGTTTTTTAGTGATCCCGACATTAGCAAACAGATATTGGCCCTCATTCCGAGTTGATCGCTCGCTAGCTGCTTTTAGCAGCAGTGCACACGCTAGGTCGCCGCCCTCTGGGAGTGTATCTTAGCTTAGCAGAAGTGCGAACGAAAGGTGCACTAGACCGCTGCCCTCTGGGAGTGTATCTTAGCTTAGCAGAAGTGCAAACGAAAGGTTAGCAGAACTGCGCGTGAAAAATGTCATGCCGTTTCTGAGTAGCTCCAGACCTACTATCTTGCGATGAATGCAGTCTGTTTAGTTCCTGGTTTGACGTCACAAACACGCCCTGCGTTTGGCCAGCCACTCCCTCGTTTCTCCAGCCACTCCTGCGTTTTTGCCTGGCACGCCTGCGTTTTTTTAGCACACTCCCTGAAAACTCAGAGTTGCCGCCCAGAAACACCCACTTCCTGTCAATCATACTACAAACACTCGAGCGACTGAAAAATGTTGCTCGAGCTTGGGTAAAACTACAAAGTTTTGTGTGAAAGTACTTAGCACATGCGCGCTGCGTACCATGCGCATGCGCAGAATTGCCACTTTTTCACTTAATCGCTCCGCTGCGAAAAACGTCAGAGAGCGAACAACTCGGAATGAGGGCCATTGTTTTTTACTCATTATATAGACGATGTATTCCTTTTGTGGACAGGGGGTGAACGGAGCTTCCTTAAATTAATGTATGATATCAATGGGTTAGATTCCCCTATTAAATTTACCTTCAGTAGTAGCACTAGTGGTGCTAATTTTTTAGACGTCAATGTGACAGTAGTTGATGGCAAGATTGAGACTAAGGTTTTTGTTAAAAAAAACCTGATAGGAACACACTTTTAAGGGCTTCGAGTCACCATCCACCGGCCCTTAAAAAAGGTCTATCTTTTTCCCAGATGATGCGGGTTGCCAGCATCAATAGTGACCCATTACTACTTCCTGAGGCTTTAGATCAGCAAGTAGTTAAGTTTACGGATAGAGGTTATAATCCTGTTATTTTACAGGAACAAAAACTGAAAGTTTTGGAAATGGATAGATCTACCAAACTCAACCCAGTCAAACGTAAATCTGAAAATATCATTCCTTGGGTGAGTGAGTATACTACGGCTAGCCCCATCATACGTAGGGCTACTATTGCACTCTGGCCTATCGTCAGCACAGACAAAGATCTCCCAGTTTTTAAGAAAGTTAGACCCATTGCTGCATATAAATGTGGCAGCAATCTTCGGGATAGATTGGTGCATGCAGATATTTCTGGGTTAGGTATTTCCAAACCGATTAATACTTATGTCATGCCTCCAGGATATTACAGGTGTAATAATTGTATTACTTGCAACTATATGATAGCCTGAAAACAATTTAAACATCCCCACTGTGATAAGATATATGACATTAGATTTCTTTTGACTGGTAATACCTCTTATGTGGTCTATGTGAAAGTACGTCCGTGTGGGCTTTATTATATTGGACAAACAATTCGTAAATTTAAAGAACGTATGAATGCTCACAGGTCTGCTATCAACATGACACTTAGAGGCAAGGATATTAATCAGCCAGTATCTCGACATTTTAAGGAAGCTGGACACCCCTAGGAGACACTGAAGTATTACATAATAGATCATGTACCTGAATCACTACGTCGAGGCGATCGGGCTAAGAAACTTCTTATTAAGGAATATGAGTGGATTATTAGGCTAGGGACCACTAAACCGTTAGGACTTAATGATAAAATGAATTGGAATAGCCTAATCTAAAGGTAAAGTTCATTCTAGTATGTGACTGGAGGTCCATTTGTCAGATTTTCCTGCTTTTTTGGTATTTTGGTATTTGTTTTGTAGGTTTGTTTATATTTTTATATATATTTTTTATGTATTGTTTATCTCTATGTATGTATAGATCTTTTTAAGTATGTTTTGTGTGTCTTATATATGTGTTACATATCCGTATTCTGTTCCTGCAGCCTTACGGACCCGTATACCTGCTGGTGACCACGGACTGAACCCTTGGGATGCAGGAAGCCGGCCGGTGGAACGCATGCTGAATCATTCCTATGGTGACGGTGGCCCTGTACCCGGAAGTGTGGCTACGGAGACTTCCGTAGGACGGGACTCTGGAGTGTGGCGGTGAGCGCGAAACATACCTGGTGGCAGATATTTAGGTCGGTGAGTATGTCTTTTTCGTTTGCTGTAGAACTTGTATTGGCCTGAGGATGGGGCTTTGGCCTCGAAAACGTTTGCTGGATGTTTTATTCAATACAATGAAACTTTGCATTTAAGACAGTCGCGGAGTGCCTTCAATGTTGGAATGTATATATATATATATATATATATATATAGTCCCATGAGCATCCGCACAAATCCGTAATTCAGAAGCCAACCAGATGGTGCTCAACTCCAAGGAATGGTGGGTTCCAATAAACAGTCATTTATGAAAGAGGGCACTCACCAATTTTTTTAAAAGGTCAAAGGTTATTTATTACCACATCATGAAGTCAGTCAACGTTTCGATCACATCCCAGTGATCTTTGTCTAGACATCAGCAAATTACTGTAGACAGCAGGACACCAAAGGCAGCATGTCCAGCCAGCTCATTAATGTGTGATATTTATACTCCCATCTATTAGAGAGCATCAGACACGCCCACATCCACTTCCTGTGTTGTAACAAACACACCAAACTACGAATACTGCTTGCTCAAATAGCTAGATACACATAGCAATGCAATAGGCACAGGATGGTAGCTGTATTAACCATAAAAAGTGAAGACAATAAGTCACAAGCAGCGCAAAACAAACCAAATGACATAAAACGCCAAACAGGAAGTATCCGTGCGTTCCAGCACCTGGAACGCATGCGGAAGGCGGAAGTGACCCGACTAAAGACGGACGTGACATCACGTCGCCATGGGAACCCGCGACTACCACTATACAAGCAAGGAATAGCTTAATAAACATGACTCATGCGTTCCAATACTTGGAACGCACACAAGGCGGAAATGACACACCATAGACAGGACGTGACATCACGTCGACATGGTGACCGACCTAAATAGAAAACGGACGGGCGGAACAGGCGCCCGTTTATGTAAAATATAAACATATAGATTCGGCACGACGCTCCACTGGAAGTAAACATGAAAAAATAATAGTACAAGAGGTTAATCACGGGCTTCACTGGACTGTAATGGGCATGTCTGATGTCTCTAATTTTGGCAACATACATAACAATATTCTATAACATGAGACCATGTAAAACATAACTTTTACTATTAACATTCTTCCTAACTTTGGTGACAAGCTCGCCTATTTTGGGCGTTATATAGATGATATTTTCATTTTGTGAAGGGTACCGAGAGTGAGTTCTGCAACATGGTCCAATTCCTTAATTGTATTGATAGTCCCATCCGTTTTACACATCAGATTGATTATGAATCTATGAATTTTCTAGATGTCACAATTTTCCGTGAACAGAACCGTTTGGGTTCCACGTTATATCGTAAACAGACTGATCGCAATACATTGCTGTTTGCCACCAGCCATCACTCTGAGAATCTCAAAGAAAGTATGCCGATTTCTCAATTTTTACGTGTATTACGCAACAACTCTTCTTCAGTATCTGCTGAGCAAGCCCCCTCTCCCTCAGACTCCAGTGCATGCGCACAGCGTCTATTCACCGCTGCTCTGTTAAGCAGGGCAGCGAGAGACAGAGACTCCCAACTGCCCCCCCCCACCCCCACCGCGGGTGGGACAGCGGGACAGTCCCCAAAAAACGGGACTGTCCCGCGAAAATCGGGACAGTTGGGAGGTATGCTGGTGTACCACCAGCATAACAAGTTGGAGTGCAGGGATGCATTTAATGTTTTTTTGGCTTGTTTGGGTGAGGTTTTGCAATTTTTTAATTTTTATTTTATTATATATGTGTGTTTGGTCCTGCTTGAGCACTGGGGTCCCAGCAGCATGTCATGTTGGGGTGCCTCTAATAGCTTTTTGGTATTTTTTTCATGTTTCTTTTTAAGTTTGGTCATGCTTCAGCACTGCTGCACCCCAACATGTCATGCTGCTGGCACATTTACTTGCTTTTTGCCAGTTTGGCCGTGGTTTTCTATGTGCGAATGTGTGTATGGTCCTGTTTGGGCACTGTGGTCCCAGCAGCATGACATGTGTGTTTGCATGTAATTATGTAATGTGGGTTAAATTTGTAAAAAAAACTTTTTATTTTTACACCAGAGATGTCCAGGGACAAGCGCCCCCGATCCCCCCCTTCCCCCCACCCCTCAGAAGAATTATCGCTGGACAGCAACGAGGAGTGGGAGCTGACCCAGGAGGAGGAGACGACCGAACAGGCATCCAGCGATCAGCCGCGGTCGTCAAGGGACCAAACGGAAAAGAGAAAGAAAAAGAAAAGGCCTAGACAGGTAATTACTGACAACACCTGCAGACACAATAGCATCCAACTTGACACACCCATGGGCTAGTTTGCGCACTGCCAGGCACACCTACAGGTATCTTTGCGCACTGCCAGGGATACTGACACACTTCCAGGGACATACAGATCATTGTTAGCATTAATTGCATGTTTTTTATCCCTAAAGGCAAGAAGCCAGCCAGAGGATCAGTCGGAGGAGGAAGCCTCTGGTAAAGACACAGGACAGAAGAATCCGCGTGGACCCAGATACACCGAGGCGGAAAACTGTGCCCTAGTGGATGGCATCGACAGGTCCTACGACGTTCTGTATGGACCAAGGGCACAGACCACAGCAGCTAAGACAAAGCGAAACATCTGGGATGCCATCGCGTGACAAGTCACTGCAGTATCTGGAAACCACCGGAGCACCAGAAACTGCATGAAGCGGCACAGTGATTGCCGTAGACAGACCAAGAAAAAGATGGGGATTCAGCGCCGACATGAGACAGCTACGGGATGTGATCCGGCTCTCAATTTGAAGTGGCTTCCCTGGGAGGAAGTTATAAAAAGGCGCATGAACCCTGTCATGGTCCAAGGAGTTCGCGGAGGTGTGGACTCCAGCCGTCCTGCTTGCTTTCACGAGGAGGAAGAAGAACCGCCCAGAAGACGGAAGACGGCGGGAGACAAGCAGTCCAAAAGGAGGCGTGATGGTAAAAATACATTCAGATGAGCTGTACTAAACAATTTTTTTTTTATTTGCTAATGTGTTTGTTCTTTCCCCCAGACATGCCTGCCCAGGGGACATCACCTGCGCGCAGGACATCGGCAGCGCGCGGACCATCACCTGCGCAGCAGGCATCGGCAGCAGCGCGCGGACCATCACCTGCGCAGCAAGCATCAGCAGCGCGCAGACCATCACCTGCGCGCCAGACATTGTCAGCGTGCAGACCATCATCTGCGTGACAGACATCATCATCAGCGCGCAGAAAGTCACCTGCGCGCCAGACATCGTCAGCGCGCAGACCATCACCTGCGCGTCAGACATCAGCGCGCAGAACGTCACCTGCGTACCAGACACTGTCGGCGACCACACCACCAGCTGGGCGCCAAACTACATCTCCTGCGCGCAGGGCATTACCAGCTCGTGATCTCTCCAGGAGCTCTGGGACTGTGACACAAGAGCCTCAAGAAGACACTACCCTTGTGGACCCATCACCTGAACTGTTTGAGTCGACAGGGTTAACTGATGAGACTTTTCTAGGGTTTGATGACAGCCGTGCAGACGCATCCAGCCATACCCAAGAAAAGTCTCCAGAAATGAGGACCAGTGAAGCTCCTGGAGCAGCGGCACCACAGGATGGAGAAGGTAAATTTTTTTTTTTTTTTAGGTGTGGCGGGTCACCATTTTTGTATAGTTAACTTTATTGTTGTGTTTTTTCTTTTGCAAACAGAGGTGCCACGGTCCAGCAGCGGATTTGCGTCAGGGATTGATCCCTACTTCAGGCCGGATCTATTACAGGATGAGTCGGACGACGAGGTTGAAGTGCAGCAGCCCGCTGTTTCTACATCCCTGTGTGAGTAATTATCTAACAAATTGTGAACCTTCAAACATATGTATGAATGTGTATTCTAATTTCTAATTTTCTTTTCAGCTGCACAAATGCAATTGGTGGCAGACATTCAGCAAGGGCAGGATCCCTCAAATGTTCAGAGGGTAAACACCCTGGCAGAGGAGATGAATGCCCGCCAGGATAATTACACGTTTGTCGTTGATACCAGACTGGACGCCATTGAGAAGACAATGGAGAAGATGGCAACGGTATGGTTGAAATGCAAAAGGCTCTTACCGACAGCACGGTAGAAATGCGAAAGACCAGGCAAGCAGATCACAGGGAGAATATGGACATCCTTCACGTTCTGGTCACATCCATCAACCAGCTGGTGGATAACACTGCATGCCAAGCACACAGCATTCAGAATATGTCGGAGAGCCAACGACATTCGGCAGCCAGCCACCAGATCATCGCAACAACGCTACAGATGATCTACGATGAGGTCCCAGAACCAGCTCATCAACACGCTGGTCAACCACCACATCCGCCACCGCAAGCCACACTGAAGCCTCCTGCCCTTGCTCCACCACAATCCTGCTATGGACACACAGCTGTACCAAGGATATACAGGGATGTACCCCACCTACCAGATGCCTCCACCACCAACACCGGCCGCAACATCTACACCAGCTCGGCCACCAAGGCCAACTCAATGCACTCCACAGCCACCCAGGACATCGTACTATTGTTTTAAATTTGTGTTGGCCTCCCCCACCCCCGACCGGGTACTACCAAGGAGCTATATGTCTAGACATACATGAAAGCTCCTTGTGGTTACATATATGATGGGCCAAAGAGCTATTCTGATACCACTTTATTTATTTTTAAAAAACCCTCCATTTTGAATTGGTGTAAATTTGGCTTTCACTGTTGTGTGAATTTACTATTCACTAGTATTTATTTTTGTCTTCTTCATAGGATTGGGTGAAAAATTGAAGTGGACGGCGTAGTTTGTGTTGTGCGTACCAAGGTGAGTAAAGCCATGTTTCAATGTATATATTCAAGAAACTTTGTCCCGCCTGCCCTTGGGGAACAACACAGTCCAGCAATGGGTCATGCTGGACTGCGTGGTTCCACAAGTGCAGGCGTGTCAAAGTGCTGAACACTGACACCACTCTGCCACTTTGGACTGCCTGCCCTTGGGGAACAACACAGTCCAGCAATGGGTCATGCTGGACTGTGTGGTTCCATAAGTGCAGGCGTGTCAAAGTGCTGAACACTGACACCACTCTGCCACTTTGGACCGCCTGTCCTTGGGGAACAACACAGTCCAGCAATGGGTCATGCTGGACTGCATGGTTCCACAAGTGCAGGCGTGTCAATGTGCTGAACACTAACACCACTCTGCCACTTTGGACCGCCTGCCCTTGGGGAACAACGCAGTCCAGCAATGGGTCATGCTGGACTGTGTGGTTCCATAAGTGCAGGCGTGTCAAAGTGCTGAACACTGACACCACTCTGCCACTTTGGACCGCCTGTCCTTGGGGAACAACACAGTCCAGCAATGGGTCATGCTGGACTGTGTGGTTCCATAAGTGCAGGCGTGTCAATGTGCTGAACACTGACACCACTCTGCCACTTTGGACTGCCTGTCCTTGGGGAACAACACAGTCCAGCAATGGGTCATGCTGGACTGTGTGGTTCCACAAGTGCAGGCGTGTCAAAGTGCTAAACACTGACACCACTCTGCCACTTTGGACCGCCTGTCCTTGGGGAACAACACAGTCCAGCAATGGGTCATGCCGGACTGTGTGGTTCCATAAGTGCAGGCGTGTCAAAGTGCTGAACACTTACACCACTCTGCCACTTTGGACCGCCTGTCCTTGGGGAACAACACAGTCCAGCAATGGGTCATGCTGGACTGTGTGGTTCCACAAATGTTCTTGGGAAAGGAATGTGAACATGACATCATTACAGTGTCTTTAATTAATATGGAATTTCTTTTTTTTTTAACAGATACTGTATCTACACAAGAAAAAGGAATTTATAAAGAACAAACACTTCTTTTTTGTTTTATTAGTTTATTTTTTTATTACAAAATAAAATTTAAGTGTAATATTCTGCAATAATTTGAGAAGTTTTGTGTGTTTTCTTTAAACTATTAGTACATGAAATGTAAAATAGGGCATTTCAGAGATGCGGTGGTATCGAAGGTATTGTGGTAGGTAGCCCATGGTACAGCAGGGGAACTGTCGTGTCACCTCACATCCACGCTGGTTAATGCAACTTGGGAAGGATACTCCGTAAGACCTGTGTAAGAGAATAGTATGAGGTTCCAGGTATTTGGAATAGTGTCATCCTTCGTGGAAAAGACAAGGTACCAGCAACATTTGCAAACAAACAGGTTACATCGGCCTTTGTCCCAAATGCAATCCTCCGGCACTTGAGAAACTACACATCCCAGCATGCCCTAACACAGCGTAAGCATTGCTGTGTCAGGGCATGATTTGATATGCAGTTTTGCAAATGACGGAGGGACACAGTTTGGACATACCTGGGTTACTTGGACAAGAGGGAGTTTTGGGCAATACATCTCACCTGAGGGGGGTGTCTGCTACATGGCGGAGGTTCAGGTCCACATCACAAGTAGGTTGCCCATGGTACAGCAGGGGAACTGTCGTGTCACCTCACATCCACGCTGGTTAATGCAACTTGGGAAGGATACTCCGCAAGACCTGTGGAAGAGAATAGTATGAGGTTCCAGGTATTTGGAATAGTGTCATCCTTCGTGGAAAAGACAAGGTATCAGCAACATTTGCAAACAAACAGGTTACATCAGCCTTAGTCCCAAATGCAATCCTCCCGCACTTGAGAAACTACACATCCCAGCATGCCCTAACACAGCGTAAGCATTGCTGTGTCAGGGCATGATTTGATATGCAGTTTTGCAAATGACGGAGGGGCGCAGTTTGGACATGCCTGGGTTACTTGGACAAGAGGGAGTTTTGGGCAATACATCTCACCTGAGGAGGGTGTCTGCTACATGGCGGAGGTTCAGGTCCACATCACAAGTAGGTCGCCCATGGTACAGCAGGGGAACTGTCGTGTCACCTCACATCCACGCTGGTTACTACAACTTGGGAAGGATACTCCGCAAGACCTGTGGAAGTGAAAAAGGATTAAGTACCAGGTAATTTGAGAGCGTTTCCTCCACCCTGGGAAAGAACAAGAGGTCCCAGCAACACTGCGCATACACACAGGTTACTCAGACAAGATGGAGTTTTGGCCATTACATCTCACCTGAAAGAGTGACTCTGTAACATGGCGGTGGTTCAGGTCCACATCACAAGTAGGATGTCCATGGTAGAGGGGGGTAAACTGGCCCAATAACTGCGGCAACCCAACAACAGGAAAAAACTGGGGGTAACAGGGCGTCAACAGGACGAAAATATTCCTGGAAAGGGCCGTCAACAGGACGTAAACTGTGCAACTCTGTAATACATAAATAAATAAAAAAATTTAGAATATGATAATCTCAGTTTCCAGAAAAATACAAATATTACAAGTATACTCACAGGCAGTGGGGAAAAAAGTGTTGATCAGTGTCCTTCGAGAATCATCTCCTTCATCCATACCCACCGGTGGAGCAGAAGAATGGTTCCAGAGTCGGAAAGCCCTGCGACAAAGAGTCACCGGCAAACGGTTTGCGACACATATGTTGTATAAAATATAACATGCATTTACCATGCCGCAAACCTTCGCCGGTGAGTACAAAAGAGCACCACCGGAAGTGTCTAAACATCTAAACCGGCTTTTAAGTACACAGAAGGCAAGCTCAATTACTCCCCTCGATGCAATGTGTGTCTCTTGGTACCGTTCTTCAGCTTCACCAACAGGATTAGACAATGGGGTCAAGAGCCAAGATTTGTTGGGATAACCCGCATCGCCTATGGGACAAAGAAAAACGGTGGGTAATATAAAAAAATAATAATAATAATAATAATAATAATAATAATAAAAAATACCTAACAGCCAGCCACTCTGCATTTTTCCTGTCTCGAAATCGTCAAATAGCAATGACTGGCTTAGGATGAAGGAGTAGTGAGATGACCCAGGAAATCCCACAAAAATATTGGTAAATTTCATATTGACATCACAGACCGCCTGTATATTCATGGAATGGAAGCATTTTCGGTTCTTCCGAATTCCGTGGCGACCTGATCTGCACGTGGGTACAGTCAATCGTGCCCAGAACATTGGGAAATTTGTGTTCGGTGAAAAAGCCTAATTGGATCTCATGCCATCCGCTGACTGTATGTGGAAATCTGATAAACTGGGTCGTCAATTTGCGGAAAGCCCTAATGACTTGGGTTATAAAACGCGACAGTGTCGGCTGTGAAAAACCGCATGTTTGAGACAAAGTAGGCTGGAATGTGCCTGACGCCAAAAAATTTAATGTAGCCAGCAGTTTTTGGAAACCACTGACTGTGCGATTGGTCTGTGCCCGAGGATCCAGGTCGGCCTCCAACAGATCGTACAGCGAATATATTTCGCGAGTCGATAAGCGATAATTTTGAATCACCTCGAACTCGCTGAGATCCTCCAGTTCACGCCTAGTGAGATACTGGCGTGGACGTGGAAATGAAACACGCACTACTGACTCACCCAATGCAGACATTTGCTGACCTTGATCCTGATGTTCAGCAGCCCTTTCTTCCTGCATACTTGCAGCCAGCATGAACATCACAATCTGGTCAGAAAAAGGCTCCATTATTGTAGTCAGTACAAAAATAGGATATAAATGTGGTAAAACGCAGGGATTGTCCTAAAAAAAGATTCCACAAGAGAGCTGACTGTAATGGCTCCTCTCCCTGAAGTCTCAAAAACAGGAGTGAGGAGAGAGGAGTGGCTTTGCAGCAGTGTATCCTGGGTAAAACTGTGGAATCATTGGTACATTTCCCTCAGCCGAGAGCAGGAAAAAATATTCTTTAAAAAAATCAATTAAATAATACTTCTGGGTCATAAATAGACAAAGCAGTAGATAATCCCTTCAAATATAAATATATATACTATTAGCAATCAAAAATGCACCAAAAAATACATGTTATTAAAAAATGTTATCAGCTCACGACAGAAAAATGAGGCGGAATGAAATTGACGAAATGACTGTCGAAAAGCACTGTTGTCGAATCGACATTCTTCAATTGAATATACTTTTGTCGAAAAGCCGCATTTTTACCATTGCAGACATGTCGAATTGAAAAAAAGTCGAATTGAAAAAAAGTCGAAAATTAAACGGCAGGTTTTTTGTCGAAAAGTACTGTATTGAATTGTTGAATCCAATTCGACAGGTTTATTTTGACGAAAATTACCCATTTTTCGACAATTTCATGAATTCGACCGCAATTGAATATACCCCTATCTCTAGATCTGTCATGTTTCGGGGCTGTCGCCAGGCAACACGGACTTTCAACTCCCTCCACAGATTTTCTATTGGGTTGAGGTCTGGAGACTGGCTAGGCCACTCCAGGACCTTGAAATGCTTCTTACGGAGCCACTCCTTAGTTGCCCGGGCGGTGTGTTTGGGGTCATTGTCATGCTGGAAGACCTAGCCACGTTCCATCTTAAATGCTCTTACTGAGGGAAGGAGGTTTTTGCCCAAAATCACACGATACATGGTCCCATTCATCCTCTCCTTAATACGGATCAGTCGTCCTGTCCCCTTTGCAGAAAAGCAGCCCCAAAGCATGATGTTTCCACCCCCATGCTTCACAGTGGGTATGGTGTTCTTGGGATGCCATTCATCATTCTTCTCCCTCCAAACACGGCGAGTGGAGTTTATACCAAAAAGTTCAATTTTGCTCTCATCTGACCACATTACATTCTCCCAATCCTCCTCTGGATCATCCAGATGGTCACTGGCAAACTTTAGACGGGCCTGGACATGTGCTGGCTTAAGCAGGGGGACCTTTTCGGGCGCTAGAGGATTTCAATCCATGACGACGTAGTGTGTTACTAATGGTAACCTTTGTGACTGTGGTCCCAGCTCTCTTGAGGTCATTGACCAGGTCCCCCTGTGTAGTTCTGGGCTGATTCCTCACCGTTCTCAAGATCACTGATACCCCACGAGGTGAGATCTTGCATGGAGCCCCAGGTCGAGGGAGATTGTCAGTGATCTTGTATTTTTTCCATTTTTTAATAATTGCGCCAACAGTTGATCTCTTCTCACCAAGCTGCTTACCTAATGTCGAGTAGCTCATCCCAGCCTTGTGCAGCTCTACAATTTTGTCCCTGGTGTCCTTAAACAGCTCTCTGGTCTTGGCCATGGTGGAGAGGTAGCAGTCTGACTGTTTGAGGGTGTGGACAGGTGTCTTTTATACAGATAACCAGTTCAAACAGGTGCCATTAATACAGGTAACGAGTGGAGGATAGAAGAGCTTCTTAAAGAAGAAGTAACAGGTCTGTGAGAGCCAGAAATCTTGCTGTTTGGTACTGTAGGTGTCCAAATATTTATTTTCCACAAGAATATGCAAGTAAATTGTTTAAAAATCATACAATGTGATTTCCTGGGGCATTTTCTTTCAGATTCTGTCTCTCACAGTTGAAGTGTACCTATGATGGAAATTACAGACCTCTCTCATCTTTTCAAGTGGGTCACCTTGCACAATCAGTGGCTGTCCAAATACTTTTTTGCCCCACTGTATATATATATATATATATATATATATAGAATGAGGGGATATATATGTATATACCCACACGATTTTGGGACCCCCTATCCCTCTCCAGTAGGCCACAAGCTCATAGCCCATCTCTCTCCAGCCTCACTCCTCACATCGCTGTTTGTTTGCAGCCGGTTGCCATGGTCCCCGAAGCCGGACGGGTGATGTCACTTCTGTCGTGAAGAGGGAGCCGTGACCGGAAGTGCCCGTTGCAGAAAGGCGGCCGGAGGGACCAGGGACTCGCTGACGCAAACGAGGAGGGGGTAAGGTCACTAATTTAGTTGTCTATTTATTGTCACTGTTTGCCACATTGCTTTGTCTGAAGAAGGGGAGAAGTCCCCGAAACATCACCACATTAAAGTACACCCTACGGGGTATTTATGCAACTATGCTGCAAGTCTCTGAGTGCAGCCCGTCATAGTGTGAGTATATATATATATATGTGTATATATATATATATATATATATATAATAGGATTTTAATACCTACTACCGGTAAATCCTTTTCTCTTAGTCCGTAGAGGATGCTGGGTCACATTCAGAACCATGGGGGGTATAGACGGGATCCGCAGGAGACATGGGCACTTTAAGACTTTCAAAGGGTGTGAACTGGCTCCTCCCTCTATGCCCCTCCTCCAGACTCCAGTTATAGGAACTGTGCCCAGGGAGACGGACATTTCGAGGAAAGGACTTATTGTTAAACCAAGGTGAGCATCTTACCAGCTCACACCTTAAGCATGCCGCAGAACGTGGCATTCAACAGAACACAAGCCAACTGCATGAACAATTGCTGCAACATGCTGACAAGGGGGGGAATTCCAAGTTGATCGCAGCAGGACATTTTTTTAGCAGTTGGGCAAAACCATGTGCACTGCAGGGGGGGCAGATATAACATTTGCAGAGAGAGTTAGATTTGGGTGGGTTATTTTGTTTCTGTGCAGGGTAAATACTGGCTGCTTTATTTTTATACTGCAATTTAGATTGCAGATTGAACTCACCACACCCAAATCTATCTCTCTCTGCACATGTTATATCTGCCTCCCCTGCAGTGCACATGGTTTTGCCCAACTGCTAAAAAATTTCCTGCTGCGATCAACTTGGAATTACCCCCAAGAACCGCAACACAACATGTGTGTAACCACAATTAATGCTGCAGATAAAGTACGCACCGGGACGGGCGCCCAGCATCCTCTACGGACTAAGAGAAAAGGATTTACCGGGAGGTATTAAAATCCTATTTTCTCATACGTCCTAGAGGATGCTGGGGTCACATTCAGAACCATGGGGTTATACCAAAGCTCTAGAACGGGCGGGAGAGTGCGGACGACTCTGCAGCACCGAATGACCAAACTTGAGGTCATCATCGGCCAAGGTATCAAACTTGTAAAACTTAGCAAATGTGTTTTCCAAGTAGCTGCTCGGCAAAGTTGCAATGCCGAGACCCCCCCATGCAGCCGCCCAGGACGAGCCCACCTTTCTAGTAGAATGGGCCTTCACCGATTTCGGTAACGGCAATCCTGCCGTGTAATGAGCATGCTGAATCGTACCACAGATCCAGCGCGCAATGGTCTGCTTGGAAGCAGGACACCCAACTTGTTGGGAGCATACAGAACAAACAGAGTCTCTGTTTTCCCAATCGGAGCCGTTCAGGCGACATAAAACTTCAAAGTTCTGACCACATCCAGAAACTTTGACTCAACGAAGGCGTCAGTGGCCACAAGCACCACAATAGGTTGGTTCATGTGGAAAGAAGAAACCCCCATTGGCAGATAATGTTGACTTGTTCTCAATTCTGCACTATCTTCATGGAAGATCAAACAAGGGCTCTTGTGAGACAAGGCCGCTAACTCAGACCTCCGCCTTGCAGATGCCAAGGCCAAATGGGATGACCACTTTCCAAGTGAGGAACTACAACTCCAGCTTATATAAAGGTTCAAATCAATGTGATTGAATGAACTGCAACCCACATTCAGATCCCATGGTGCCACTGGAGGCACAATGGAGGTTGGATGGGCAACACGCCTTCCACGAAAGTCTGAACTTCTGGAATGGAGGCCAATTGTTTCTGAAAGAAAACTGCTAAGGCTGAGACTGTACCTTAATTGAGCCCAATTTAGAACCGCATTCACACACCTGCTTGTAGAAAAATGGAGAAAACGTCCTAGCTGAAAACCTTCCGTAGGAGCCTTCATGTATTCACATCAAGAAACACATTTTCTCCAAATAGGGTGGTAATGTTTAGACGTTACCCATTTTGTGGCCAGAAAAATTGTGGGAATGACTTCACTGGAAATACCCTTATGGATAGGATTAGGTGTTCAACCGTCATGCCGTCAAACATATCTGCGGTAAGGATTGATATACGTACGGCCTCTGCTGTAACAGGTCCTCATGCAGGGGATAGGCCAGGGAACACCAATGAGTGCTTTCTGAAGATCTGGATATCAAGCCCTCCTTGGCCAGTCTGGGACAACGAGGGTCACTCATCTTTAGAACTTTTGGAATGAGAGGTAATGGAGGGAATACATATACCGACCGAAACACCGACGGTGTCACCAGTGCATCTACTGCCATTGCATGAAGGTCCCTCGACCTGGAACAATATCCCCGAAACTTCTTGTTGAGACGAGATGCCATCATGTCTACTTGAGGAACTCCCCAACGACTTGTCACCTCTGTGAAGACTTCTTGGTGGAGGCCCCACTCTCCTGGATGGAGATCGTGTTTGTTGAGGAAATCTGCTTCCCAGATGTCTACTCCTGGAATGAAGATCGCTGACAGAGCGCCTGTATGCTTTTTCCTCCCAGCGGAGAATCTGTGTGGCTTCTGCCACCGCCGCTCTGCGATTCATTCCGTCCTGACGGTTTCTACATGCTACTGCTGTTACATCGTCCGTCTGGATCAGTGCGGGTAGATCTTGAAGAAGATGTTCCGCTTGTAGAAGGCCATTGTAAATGGCTCTTAACTCCAGAATGTTTATGTGGAGACAAGTTTCCTGACTTGACCATTCCTTGGAATTTTTCCCCCCTGTGTGTCTGCTCTCCAGCCTCGGAGGCTTGCATCCGTGGTCACTAGGGTCCAGTCCTGGATCCCGAACCTGTGCCTCACTAGGAGGGGAGAGTTGTGCAGCCACCACAGGAGTGAGATTCTGGTCTTGGAAGACAGGATTATCCTCCGGAGCATGTGCAGGTGGGATCCGGACTCTAACAGGTCCCACTGGAATACTCTGGCCTGTAACCTGCCAAACTGTATGACCTCGTAGGCCGCAACCATCATCCCCAGCAACCGTATGCATTCATGGATAGACACACTTGCTGGTTTCCAAATTTATTTAACTAGTCTCTGGATCTCCGGAGCCCTTTCTACTGGAAGAAAAACTCTGTAGTTCTGTGTCCGGTATCATTTCCAGAAATGGCAATCTTGTCGTCGGTATCAAGTATGACTTTTGGAAGTTCATGACCCAACCCTGTTGTTGAAGAACTGTCAGGGATAGTGCAATGTTCTGCCCCAACCTGGCCTTGAAACACTCCTTTATTAGGAGAACTTCCAAGTACAGGATACTAGTGACTCCTTGCTTGGGAAGGAGAACCATCATTTTCGTCACTACCTTGGTGAGAATCCTTGGCGCCGTGGATAGACCAAACGGCAACATCTGAAATTGGTAATGACAATCCAGAATTGTAAATCTCAGGCAATCCTGACGTGGAGGATAAATGGGAACATGTATGTAGGCATCCAGTATGTCTACTGAAACCATGAAATCTCCTTCCTCAAGACTGGAGATCACTGACCTGAGAGATTTCATCTTGAATTTTAATTTCTTTAGGTAGAAATTGAGGGATTTCAGATTTAGGATTGGTCTGACCAAGACGTCTGGCTTTGGGACCACGAAGACGCTTGAATAAAAGCCTTCTCCTTGTTGTGACGGGGGAACCAGGACAATGACCTGATTCTGACACAATTTTTGTATTGCGTCGCATACTACCTCCCTGTCTGGAGGAGAATTGGTAAGGCCGATTTGAAAAATCAGTGAGGGGAAACGTCTCGAATCTCCAGTTTGTACCCTTGGGACACTATTTGTAACACCCACGGGTCCAGGTCCAAACTAATCCAGGACTGACCGAAGAGTTTTAGACGTGGCCCCACCGATGCAGGCTCCCGCAAGAGAGCCCCCGCGTCATGCGGTGGATTTGGCAGAAGCAGAGGATGATGTCTGCTCCTGTGATCTTGAATAGGCTGCGGACCTCTTCTCTCTTCTCCTTCCTCTACCCGCAAAGAAAGGGGAATCCTAACGTCTTGTGTATCTATTGGGCCGAAATGACTGCATCCGATACTGATGCGTCTTCCTCCGCTGTGAGGGAACATAGGGTAAGAAAGCTGACTTACCTGCGGCAGCTGCCGAGATCAAAATAACTAGGCTGTCACCAAACCTGGCTTCACCTTCATAGAGAAGAGACTTCATTTCTTCTTGGAGTCAGCATCAGCATTCCATTGGTGAATCCACAACGCCCTCCTAGCCGAGACCGCCATGGAATTGGCCAGTGAACCCAAGAGTCCTAACCCTTGCAGTCTCACGGAAGTATGCTGCAGTGTCCCTGATATGACCCAACGTAAGGAGTATCCCAACTCTCTCCAGGGTATCTATATCGGATGACAAGGTATCCGACCATTTTTGAATACTACTACTCACCCATGCGCATGTAACTGCAGGACTAAGTAACGTACGTATGTTACTAACCAGAATATAACGTAGGTTCCTGCATACGATCAGCTGGATTTGTGACAGGGCCCCTTGCAGAACAGGGGGTGACTCCCACTTTATTCTGTCCGTGGTGGGAAGGAATAAACAACCGGAATCCTCTTGGGGATTTGCAACCATCTTGTCAGGGCTGACCCAGACTTTCTCAAACAGAGCGTTCAGCACATGAGATGGAGGAACGTTACCTCAGCTTTCATTATAAATCTATATACATATACATATACACATACATATATATAAATATACATATATATACATACATACATACATAGACCCTTATGTCAGGAACAGCAGGGTTCTCAGTGACGTTAATACGTCCTTAATATCCACAATCATGTACTGAATGTTCTTTGCCAATAGTGGATCTAATCAGGAAACATTATGGTCGACACAGGAATCAGTATCCGTGTCGGTATCAGTGTGCAGTAACTGGGCAAATCAACATTTTTGCAAATTCGAAGGGTCTGAGGGAAAAGAAGCATAGTCATGAACATCACATTCTCCATAGATTTTCTCTACGTCTGTGTCTGGGACACAGATTTATCCAACCTTATTCTGATATGAATCATTATCATTCAAACTTTCACCCAGTCAGTTATGGGTGGTGCCGACATGGCCACCCCATACATGTCTGTGTCTCTAATATAGTTTCCTCTTGGGAAAAACATTCAGTCACCGACATGTTGACACACATGTACCAATTACCCACAGATACACTGGCTTATGGGGGACAGACCCACAGTAAATCCGTCAGAGGGAAACAGAGGACTTTTCAACTCACAACCCAGCGCCAAAAGTACAGTCTGGGAAATAATAACTTTATAGTGACAGACTTGTAGTGCTTTATATATTAATAACAAGCACCCATAACGCTGCGGCCCCCCCCCCTTCCCCCCCGTTTTGCACCCTGATCTTGTCAGCAGTGAAGGAAGGACCAACGTCGCTCTGAGGAGAGAATATGGCGCCGAGCAGTGTGCTGGTGAGGTGAGGAAGAAGACCCGCCGCCGTAAATGGCGCGCTTCTGTCCCACTCGTAAATAAATAATTAATTATGCTGGTGGGGTAAGGACAGTGCCGAGGCACTAATGTCCGCTTTTGCCAGCCTTTTGTGAGGATTTAATGCTGCCCAGGGCGCCCCCTCCCCGCGCCCTGCAGTGCCTGTGTTTGTGTGGGAGCATGGCGCGCAGTGTTCCGTTTGCTGCGCGGTACCTCAGAATGCCGTAACTGGAGAAGAAGTCTTATTTTCTTCTGCTACTCACCTGTCTTCTGACTTCTGGTTCTGTAAGGGGGAGACGGCAGGCTGCGGGAGTGAGCATCTAGGCGTACCCAGCGATCAGCACCCTCAGGAGCTAATGGTGTCCTGTCAGCTAGAAGCAGAGCCATTGAACTCACTAGAAGTTGGTCATACTTCTCTCCCCTAAGTCCCACGAAGCAGGGAGACTGTTGCCAGCAGCCTCCCTGAAAATAAAAAACCTAAGTCTTTTCAGAGAAACTCAGTAGAGCTCCCCTGTAGTGCATCCAGTCTCACTGGGCACAATTCTAAAACTGGAGTCTGGAGGAGGGGCATAGAGGGAGGAGCCAGTTCACACCCTTTGAAAGTCTTAAAGTGCCCATGTCTCCTGCGGATCCCGTCTATACCCCCCATGGTTCTGAATGTGACCCCAGCATCCTCTAGGACGTATGAGAAAATAAGAATTTACTTACCGATAATTCTATTTCTCATAGTCCGTAGTGGATGCTGGGAACTCCGTAAGGACCATGGGGAATAGCGGCTCCGCAGGAGTCTGGGCACAAAAGTAAAGCTTTAGGACTACCTGGTGTGCACTGGCTCCTCCCCCTATGACCCTCCTCCAAGCCTCAGTTAGGATACTGTGCCCGGACGAGCGTACACAATAAGGAAGGATTTATGAATCCCGGGTAAGACTCATACCAGCCACACCAATCACACCGTACAACCTGTGATCTGAACCCAGTTAACAGCATGATAACAGAGGAGCCTCTGGAAAGATGGCTCACAACCACAATAACCCGATTTTTGTAACAATTACTATGTACAAGTATTGCAGACAATCCGCACTTGGGATGGGCGCCCAGCATCCACTACGGACTATGAGAAATAGAATTATCGGTAAGTAAATTCTTATTTTCTCTGACGTCCTAGTGGATGCTGGGAACTCCGTAAGGACCATGGGGATTATACCAAAGCTCCCAAACGGGCGGGAGAGTGCGGATGACTCTGCAGCACCGAATGAGAGAACTCCAGGTCCTCCTCAGCCAGGGTATCAAATTTGTAGAATTTAGCAAACGTGTTTGCCCCTGACCAAGTAGCTGCTCGGCAAAGTTGTAAAGCCGAGACCCCTCGGGCAGCCGCCCAAGATGAGCCCACTTCCCGTGTGGAATGGGCTTTTACAGATTTTTGGCTGTGGCAGGCCTGCCACAGAATTTGCAAGCTGAATTGTACTACAAATCCAACGAGCAATAGTCTGCTTAGAAGCAGGAGCACCCAGCTTGTTGGGTGCATACAGGATAAACAGCGAGTCAGATTTTCTGACTCCAGCCGTCCTGGAAACATATATTTTCAGGGCCCTGACTACGTCCAGCAACTTGGAGTCCTCCAAGTCCCTAGTAGCCGCAGGTACCACAATAGGCTGGTTCAAGTGAAACGCTGAAACCACCTTAGGGAGAAATTGAGGATGAGTCCTCAATTCTGCCCTGTCCGTATGAAAAATTAGGTAAGGGCTTTTATATGACAAAGCCGCCAATTCTGAGACACGCCTGGCTGAAGCCAGGGCCAACAGTATTACCACTTTCCATGTGAGATATTTTAAGTCCACAGTGGTGAGTGGTTCAAACCAATGTGATTTTAGGAACCCCAAAACTACATTGAGATCCCAAGGTGCCACTGGAGGCACAAAAGGAGGCTGTATATGCAGTACCCCTTTGACAAACGTCTGAACCTCAGGAACTGAAGCCAGTTCTTTCTGGAAGAAAATCGACAGGGCCGAAATTTGAACCTTAATGGACCCTAATTTTAGGCCCATAGACAGTCCTGTTTGCAGGAAATGCAGGAAACGACCCAGTTGAAATTCCTCTGTAGGGGCCTTCCTGGCCTCGCACCACGCAACATATTTACGCCAAATGCGGTGATAATGTTTTGCGGTTACATCCTTCCTGTCTTTGATCAGGATAGGGATGACTTCATCCGGAATGCCTTTTTCCTTCAGGATCCGGCGTTCAACTGCCATGCCGTCAAACGCAGCCGCGGTAAGTCTTAGAACAGACAGGGTCCTTGCTGGAGCAGGTCCCTTCTTAGAGGTAGAGGCCACGGATCCTCCGTGAGCATCTCTTGAAGTTCCGGGTACCAAGTCCTTCTTGGCCAATCCGGAGCCACGAATATAGTGCTTACTCCTCTCCATCTTATAATTCTCAGTACCTTGGGTATGAGAGGCAGAGGAGGGAACACATACACTGACTGGTACACCCACGGTGTTACCAGAGCGTCTACAGCTATTGCCTGAGGGTCCCTTGACCTGGCGCAATACCTGTCGAGTGTTTTGTTGAGGCGGGACGCCATCATGTCCACCTTTGGTTTTTCCCAACGGTTTATAATCATGTGGAAGACTTCTGGGTGAAGTCCCACTCTCCCGGGTGGAGGTCGTGTCTGCTGAGGAAGTCTGCTTCCCAGTTGTCCACTCCCGGAATGAATACTGCTGACAGTGCTATCACATGATTTTTCGCCCAGCGAAGAATCCTTGCAGCTTCTGCCATTGACTGCTTCTTGTGCCACCCTGTCTGTTTACGTGGGTGACTGCCGTGATGTTGTCCGACTGGATCAACACCGGCTGACCTTGAAGCAGAGGTCTTGCTAAGCTTAGAGCATTGTAAATGGCCCTTAGCTCCAGGATATTTATGTGAAGTGATGTCTCCAGGCTTGACCATAAGCCCTGGAAATTTCTTCCCTGTGTGACTGCTCCCCAGCCTCGCAGGCTGGCCTCCGTGGTCACCAGGACCCAGTCCTGAATGCCGAATCTGCGGCCCTCTAGAAGATGAGCACTCTGCAACCACCACAGGAGGGACACCCTTGTCCTTGGTGACCGGGTTATCCGCTGATGCATCTTAAGATGCGACCCGGACCATTTGTCCAGCAGGTCCCACTGGAAAGTTCTTGCGTGGAATCTGCCGAATGGCTTTGCTTCGTAGGAAGCCACCATTTTTCCCAGAACCCTTGTGCATTGATGCACTGAGACTTGGCTCGGTTTTAGGAGGTTCCTGACTAGCTCGGATAACTCCCTGGCTTCCTCCTCCGGGAGAAACACCTGTTTCTGAACTGTGTCCAGAATCATCCCTAGGAACAGAAGACGAGTCGTCGGAACCAGCTGCAATTTTGGAATATTGAGAATCCAACCGTGCTGTCGCAACACTACCTGAGATAGTGCTACACCGACCTCCAACTGTTCCCTGGATCTTACCCTTATCAGAAGATCGTCCAAGTAAGGGATAACTAAAACTCCCTTCCTTCGAAGGAGTATCATCATTTCGGCCATTACCTTGGTAAAGACCCGGGGTGCCGCGGACAATCCAAACGGCAGCGTCTGAAACTGATAGTGACAGTTCTGTACCACAAACCTGAGGTACCCTTGGTGAGAAGGGTAAATTGGGACATGAAGGTAAGCATCCTTGATGTCCAGAGACACCATGTAGTCCCCTTCTCTTGAATTTGAACCTCTGTATGTAAGTGTTCAAAGATTTTAGATTTAAAATCGGTCTCACCGAGCCGTCCGGCTTCGGTACCACAACAGTGTGGAATAATACCCCTTTCCCTGTTGCAGGAGGGGTACCTTGATTATCACCTGCTGGGAATACAGCTTGTGAATGGCTTCCAAAACTGCCTCCCTGTCTGCTTGTAAAGCCCCAGCGTCATGCTGAGGGCTTGGCAGAGGCGGGAGAGGGCTTCTGTTCCTGGGAACTGGCTGATTTCTGCAGCCTTTTTCCTCTCCCTCTGTCACGGGGCAGAAATGAGGAACCTTTTTCCCACTTGCCCTTATGGGAACGAAAGGACTGCGCCTGATAATACGGCGTCTTCTTATGTTGAGAGGCGACCTGGGGTAAAAACGTGGATTTCCCAGCTGTTGCCGTGGCCACCAGGTCTGAAAGACCGACCCCAAATAACTCCTCCCCTTTATAAGGCAAAACTTCCATATGCCATTTGGAATCCGCATCACCTGACCACTGTCGTGTCCATAACCCTCTTCTGGCAGAAATGGACAGCGCACTTACTCTTGATGCCAGTCGGCAAAAATCCCGCTGTGCATCACACATATATAGAAATGCATCTTTTAAATGCTCTATAGGCAATAATACACTGTCCCTATCTAGGGTATCAATATTTTCAGTCAGGGAATCCGACCACGCCAACCCAGCACTGCACATCCAGGCTGAGGCGATTGCTGGTCGCAGTATAACACCAGTATGTGTGTAAATACCTTTTAGGATACCCTCCTGCTTTCTATTAGCAGGATCCTTAAGGGCGGCCATCTCAGGAGAGGGTAGAGCCCTTGTTTTGACAAGCGTGTGAGCGCTTTATCCACTCTAGGGGGTGTTTCCCAACGCACCCTAACCTCTGGCGGGAAAGGATATAATGCCAATAACTTTTTAGAAATTATCAGTTTTTTTATCGGGGGAAACCCACGCTTCATCACACACCTCATTTAATTTCTCAGATTCAGGAAAACTACAGGTAGTTTTTCCTCACCGAACATAATACCCCTATTGGTGGTACTCGTATTATCAGAAATGTGTAAAACATTTTTCATTGCCTCAATCATGTAACGTGTGGCCCTACTGGAAGTCATATTTGTCTCTTCACCGTCGACACTGGAGTCAGTATCCGTGTCGGCGTCTGTATCTGCCATCTGAGCTAACGGGCGCTTTAGAGCCCATGACGGCCTATGAGACGTCTGGACAGGCACAAGCTGAGTAGCCGGCTGTGTCAATCATTGTCTTTTGTAAAGAGCTGACACTGTCACGTAATTCCTTCCAACAGTTCATCCACTCAGGTGTCGACCCCCTAGGGGGTGACATCCCTATTACAGGCAATTTGCTCCGCCTCCACATCATTTTCCTCCTCATACATGTCGACACAAACGTACCGACACACAGCACACACACAGGGAATGCTCTGATAGAGGACAGGACCCCACTAGCCCTTTGGGGAGACAGAGGGAGAGTTTGCCAGCACACACCAGAGCGCTATATATATATACAGGGATAACCTTATATAAGTGTTTTTCCCCTTATAGCTGCTGTATTGTTAATACTGCGCCTAATTAGTGCCCCCCTCTCTTTTTTAACCCTTTCTGTAGTGTAGTGACTGCAGGGGAGAGCCAGGGAGCTTCCCTCCAACGGAGCTGTGAGGGAAAATGGCGCCAGTGTGCTGAGGAGATAGGCTCCGCCCCCTTCTCGGCGGCCTTTTCTCCCGTTTTTCAGTGTAATCTGGCAGGGGTTAAAATTCATCCATATAGCCATGGGGGCTATATGTGATGTATTTTCGCCAGCCAAGGTGTTTTTATTGCTGCTCAGGGCGCCCCCCCCCTAGCGCCCTGCACCCTCAGTGACCGAAGTGTGCTGAGGAGCAATGGCGCACAGCTGCAGTGCTGTGCGCTACCTTGGTGAAGACAGGATGTCTTCTGCCGCCGATTTTCCGGACCTCTTCTTGCTTCTGGCTCTGTAAGGGGGCCGGCGGCGCGGCTCTGGGACCGGACTCCATGGCTGGGCCTGTGTTCGATCCCTCTGGAGCTAATGGTGTCCAGTAGCCTAAGAAGCCCAATCCACTCTGCACGCAGGTGAGTTCGCTTCTTCTCCCCTTAGTCCCTCGATGCAGTGAGCCTGTTGCCAGCAGGTCTCACTGAAAATAAAAAAACTAAAACTAAACTTTTCACTAAGCAGCTCAGGAGAGCCCCTAGTGTGCACCCTTCTCGTTCGGGCACAAAAATCTAACAGAGGCTTGGAGGAGGGTCATAGGGGGAGGAGCCAGTGCACACCAGGTAGTCCTAAAGCTTTACTTTTGTGCCCAGACTCCTGCGGAGCCGCTATTCCCCATGGTCCTTACGGAGTTCCCAGCATCCACTAGGACGTCAGAGAAATATATATACCCACACGTTTTTGGGACCCCCTATCCCTCTCCAGTATGCCACTAGCTCATAGCCCATCTCTCTCCAGCCTCACTCCTCACTTACATCGCTCCAGCCTCATCTTCAGCTGTGTCTCTCCATCACCATCTGTCTTCAGTTTTATCCCCTACTGCGTCTCTCCATCTCCAGGCATCAACATATCACCTGTGCCGCTCAGCCACATTACCCACCCTGTGTATCTCAGCCTCCCCCATTCCCGTGTCTTCCAGCCCCCCATCCCCGTTTCTTGGTCTCCCTCTTCCTCAGTGTCTCCAAGCCATCCCGTCTCCTCTGTGACTTTCAACCTCCTCATCTCCAGTATCTCTCAGACTCCACCTACTCTCCAGTGCCTCTTAGCATCCCCCTCCTTCGAGGTCTCTAAAGGTGGGTACACACTGGCCGATATATCGGGCGTTCTCTTGAACGGGCAATATATTGCGGGTCCGTCGGCGAGTATGAGCGGCCGATATGTCTGTGAACTCCGTAGTTCACAGACATATCGCGTCAGCCCCGCAGCACAGCCGACGGCCAATATATCTACCGATATATTAGTGCGCCTCTGTGTATGTACGGGCGGTCCACATGCTGCGGCAGCCGGCGGTGATTGACAGCTGAACTGGGTGGGCGTGTGTCCACGCCCACCCAGTTCATGACGTCAGTCCCCGACGTATCGGGCAGTGTGTATGCTCAACACACTGCCCGATCCGTCCATAGATATATCTGCCGATCAATTGATCGGCAGATATATCTATCAGTGTGTACCCACCTTTAGCCTTACCTTGTGTTTCTCTACATCCCCCTCAGTCTCTCAGCCTGCCCTCCCCGCAAGTCTCTCAGGATTCCTCTCCCATGGTCTTTCAGACCTAGCATTCTCTGTATCCAGCACATCTTTTCGCATGTCCCAATTCTCCATGCCACTTCATTTCAATCCTCCTAACCCCCCACCCTCTGCTGCTGTAGTGCTGCTCCTGTGCTCCGTCTTCGCGCCCGCGTGCGGCTCATCTCCTCTCCTCTGCTAACGCTTCCTACAAGGGAAAAACAGACTCCACCCAGCTCCTCTGCTGCCCTGGACACAACGTCATGAAGTCACCCGCCTCACGCGCCCTGCTGCACTCCCTCCCCTCCAGCCAGTGTCGGACTGGGGCATGAAAGGCCCACGGGGGGAATGCAGTGGGAGGGGCCAATGCTAGGAGGCTTGGCGCGAGTGCATATACTGGGCCCCTTGATAAATATATATAGTAAATACTGCTAGTGCATGCATGATAATGTACCAGATTAATAACAGCAATGCACTGTACAAAATACACCATAGTCCTGTGCAGTATATAGTAACACATGCATAATGTATAACTCAAGAGCACAGTCTGGATCCTGATGCCTAGAGGAGGGCCCCCAGGCAGTGGGGCCCACTGGTGGTTTCCCCTGTACCCCTGTGGGCCAGTCCGACCCTGCCTCCAGCCTACCCTGAGCACCCTGTTGCTAAATATAGCCCTGTACAGGCAAGAGCCGGGGGACACAGGAGCTTGATTCATGACGGTTCAGGGCACCCAACAAGTGTCCCATAAAGCCAGGTTTTAGTATGCAGACAGATGACGTTTTTACAGTCTGCTTGAAGATTAGCTCATAGCCAGCACTGTTGACAAAACAAATATGTAATAGGCGTTTCATTATGTTTATTCTGTCAGGCGAATGTTATCGAGTACACAGTGCATGGAGGAGGCCATGGGGCTGGGCTGGGAAATTACAGCTAGAAAAGATCTTCTGGCAAGCAATTGTTAGAGAGAAGTTATGCTGGTTGTGTGTATAATAATATATACCCGGCTGTGAGCATGTATTATAATATATACCAGGCTGTATGCAGAGGCGGATTGGCCATAGGGTTTACAGGGAAGATTCCCGGTGGGCCGACGCACCCGTGGGGCCTGTTTTGAGGACATGTCATTTTTATAGACATAATGAATAAGATGCAAAATAATTTGCATATATGAAAATGACTTTGCCACTTAGCCTGTGATTGTAGATGATCTAGTGTATGCTTTGCTTGCTTGGCTGACATATGATTGAGTGAATAGTGACTGGAATATGGTTGGTGTAATAAGCAAGAAAATATATCTTTCTAAAAAATTATATAGTTTCCATAATTCTGAAGGTGTATCATATAATGTGCTCATAATATTTAATTTTATTTCTTTTTAACTCCCCCTTTGAAGCTGGACATGCCCACTATCTGGAAAGTCTTGGGGAAGGGTGCTGCTGCCATGGCCCATGGCTAGACCTTACACCTCTGGTGCTGCCCATGTGGGGCCATTAGTACAAATTTTTCCAGGGCCGCTTTTTGTTCCCAATCCGCCCCTGGCTGTATGTATAAAATATACCCAGCTGTGAGCGTGTCTAATAATATAGGGTGGTCTTCTATATGCCGGCATACCGACAACTATTCTCCCTCGTGGGGGTCCACAACCCCCCTGGAGGGAGAATAAAATAGTGTGGCGCGCGTAGCGCGCCACCGTGCCCGCAGCGTGGCGAGCGCAGCGAGCCCGCAAGGGGCTCCTTTGCGCTCGCCACGCTGTCGGTATGCAGGCGGTCGGGCTCCCGGCGCCGGTATGCTGGGCGTCGGGAGCCCGAGCGCCGGCATACCGTACGACACCCAATAATATATATATCCGACTGTGAGCATGTATAATAATATACAGGTTGAGTATCCCTTATCCAAAATGCTTGGGACCAGAGGTATTTTGGATATCGGATTTTTCCGTATTTTGGAATAATTGCATACTATAATGAGATATCATGGTGATGGGACCTAAATCTAAGCACAGAATGCATTTATGTTACATATACACCTTATACACACAGCCTGAAGGTAATTTTAGCCAATATTTTTTGTAACTTTGTGCATTGAACAAAGTGTATCTACATTCACACAATTCATTTATGTTTCATATACACCTTATACACACAGCCTGAAGGTCATTTAATACAATATTTTTAATAACTGTGTGTATTAAACAAAGTTTGTGTACATTGAGCCATCAAAAAACAAAGGTTTCTCTATCTCACTGTCACGCAAAAAAGTCCGTATTTCGGAATATTCCGTATTTCGGAATATTTGGATATGGGATACTCAACCTGTATACCTAACGGTGTGTATAATAATATATACCCGGCTGTGAGCATGTAGAATATATATCCGGCTGTGAGCATGTATAATAATATATACTCGGCTGTGTATAATATATACCCGGATGTGAGCGTGTATGATTAATATATACCCGACTGTGTTTATAATATATACCCGGCTGTGAGTGTGTCTAATAATATTATACCCGGCTATGAGTGTGTCTAATATGTACCCGGGTGTGTGTATAATAATATATATCATACACGCTAACAGCTGGGTACATAATACACACATATTATAATACATGTATAATATTTGCCCGGCTGTATGTATCTCCCATATATTAGCCCAACTCTGTGATTCTGTGCCTGGCCGTAACGCTGGGCGGAGTCACAGTGGTGGGTGGAGTTAGCAGCTCCTGCCCTGTCCCAGCACACCACTAGGAGAATGGAGCAGCAGCCATAGAATCCGCCCACCGTCCCCAGCCACCAGTGCATGGACGCCCCACAGTGCCAGGTAACCACGGACACCCCAATGCCACCCGCACAACACACCTCCAAACCCCCTCCTCCACCAGCTCCTACATCCAGCCATGGACTGCCCACCCACCCACCCATCCCGATGCCTGCATAACTCACTACACTGCCCAGCCTAACCCCACATCCAGTGGCAGGGACACGCACCATGGCCGCACCACACTGCACACCGCCCCTCCCGTCAGCCGCACCGCACACCGGCCCTCCCGTCAGCCGCACCGCACACCGGCCCTCCCGTCAGCCACACCGCACACCTTCCCCGCCACGGCCGCAGCACACACCGCCGATAACCCCCCCCTCCCTCGCCTCACCATCTGTCACTTTGCAGGCGCGCAGCGGGCACACAGTCCCGCAGCACACTGTCCACACCACGGCCGCACCCGCCCTCCCCACAACCCCAGCACAAACTGTCTCCCGACCGCGGACCACACTGTACCGCCGGGACCCGCTGCACTCACACATCCCCGCCACCCGCACCTGTCTGTGTGCAGGCGACAGGACTCTCGCCACTCCAGGCCCCAGCGCCACATACACAAAGTCTCTCCCCTCCCAGCACCATACACCCGCACCCAGCCATCCCGCCCCCCTATCAGCCCTCAGCCCCCCTATCAGCCATGACCCCCCTCAGCTATCTCCCCCCCCTGTCAGCCATCTACCCTCCCCCCTGTCAGCCATCTACCCTCCCCCCTGTCAGCCATTTACTCCCCCTGTCAGCCATCTACTCCCCCCGTCAGCCATCTACCCCCCCTGTCAGCCATCTACCCCCCCGTCAGCCATCACCCCCAACCCCCTATCAGCCATTCCGCCCCCGCTATCAGCCATCACCCCCCCCATCACCCATCAACGCCCCATCACCCCCACCACCTGTCACCCATCACCCCCACCCCGTCACCCATCACCCCCACCCCGTCACCCTCCTATCAGCCATCTGCCCCCCCTATCAGCCACCATCCCACCCTTTCAGCCATCACCCCCCCTGTCAGCCATCACCCCATCACACCCCCCCCCCCCCCTCAGCCATCACCGCCCCGGTCACCCATCACGCCCCTATCACCCCCACCACCCTTTCAGCCATCACCCCCACCACCCTTTCAGCCATCACCCCCCCTTCAGCCATCACCTCACCCCCCCCTTTCAGCCATAACCCCCCCATCAGTCATCGGCCCAACCTGTCAGCCATCACCCCCACCCCGTCAGCTGTCACCCCCGCCCCCCTATCAGCCATCACCCCCCCCCCGCAATATGCCATCGCCCCCCCCGTCAGCCATCACCCCCCCTGTCAGCCATCACCCCCACCCCCTGTCAGCCATCACCCCCGCCCCCCTATCAGCCATCACCCCCCCCCCTGTCAGCCATCACCCCCCCTGTCAGCCATCACCCCCCACCCCCGTCAGCCATCACCCCCCCCAATCTGCATCACCCTCCCATCTGCCATCCCCCCTCCCTCACCCCCACCCCGTCACCCATCACCCCCCCATCAGCCATCATCCCCCCCCTGTCAGCCATCCCCCCCCGCAGCCATCACCACCCCGGTCACCCATCACCCCCACCCCCCTATCAGCCATCACCCCCCCTTCAGCCATCACCCCCACCCCCCTATCAGCCATCGCCCCCCCCATCAGCCATCATCCCCCCCTGTCAGCCATCACCCCCCGTCAGCCATCACCCCCCCATCAGCCATCCCGCCCCCCTATCAGCCATCACCCCCCCCCCCCCCCGCAGCCATCACCGCCCTGGTCACCCATCACCACTACCCCCCTATCAGCCATCACCCCCCCTTCAGCCATCACCCCCACCACCCTTTCAGCCATCACCCCCCCTATCAGCCATCACCTCCCCTATCAGCCATCGACCCCCCCTATCAGCTATAACCCCATCACCCCCCCTGTCACCCATCACCCCCCCTGTCACCCATCACCCCCTATCAGCCATCACCCCCCCCATGTCACCCATCACCCCCGCCCCCCTATCATCCATCACCCCCCCCGCAATATGCCATTGGCCCCCCCTATCAGCCATCGGCCCACCCGTCAGCCGTCAACCCCCTGTCAGCCGTCACCCCCCCTGTCAGCCATCACCCCCCCCGTCAGCCATCACCCCCCCAATCTGCCATCACCCCCCCAATCTGCCATTGTCCCCCCCCCCCCGTCAGCCATCACCCCCCCTATCAGCCATCGGCTCCCCCTATCAGCTATAACCCCATCACCCCCCGTGTCAGCCATCACCCCCCTGTCACCCATCACCCCCGTCACCCATCACCCCCGTCCCCCTATCAGCCATCACCTCCCCCTATCAGCCATCGGACCCCCATATCAGCCATCGCCCCCCTATCAGCCATAACCCCATCACCCCCCCTGTCACCCATCACCCCCCGTCAGCCATCACCCCCCCAATCTGCCATCACACCCCCATCAGCCATCGTCCCCCCCTCAGCTATCACCCCCCCCCTCAGCCATGAGCCACCCCCCTATCAGCCACACCCCCCTCTATCAGGCCCCCCCATCAGCCATACACCCCCCTCTATCAGCCATTCCCCTCTTTCAGCCATACACCCCCCTCTATCAGCCATACATCCCCCCCTATCAGCCATCCCCCCCCACCCCCTTATCAGCCATCACCCCCCCCCATCATCCATCCACACACCCCTATCAGCCATCCCCCGAAGGCCATAAATGAGCATGCCTCCCTTTTGCTCACAACCCCGCTCACATCCCACTCATCTCAGGGTGGGGGGGCCCGCGGTGCTGCCTTTTACACCCACATATACCATGGTCTACTATACTTTTACACACACACACACACACACACACACACACACACACACACACACACACACACACACACAGCCTGCACACTCCTAACATAACACACGCACCCTACACCCCCCCAAACACAGACAATACACCTTCCCCATGTGTACACCACCAACACCCACCAACTTTCACACCTACCCCTATCACCCTCACACCAAAATAACATACACAAATCACACCCCCCCCCAACACACCTTCTTACACACACACACTCACCCAAACCCCTCTCCTACACACCCCACACACTCTAAGGTCATCCCACACCCACCATAACCCCATACCTGCCAACCACCCACCACAAATACAACACCCATCCAGCTTCTCCCCCCCAAAAAAAAACAACAACAACACAAAAATTCCTCTACCTTCACCTAATGCCCCCCCCCTTCCATGCACACACCCCTACCCCCCAAAAAAAACAAAAAAACAAAAAAAAAAACCACCCTCCACCCATCCATCACATATCAACACACTCCACCCATGCACACCTCCAACTCCATCCCCCTAACACCCACAACTCCATCACACACTGCACGTCCCGTCACCACCCTCACCCCTACACCAATACATACAGAGGCAGCCACCCACCCCCACGCTATTCCACAAGCACCATACATCACTACCCAACACTTTTTCTTAACCCACACACACACAAACGTACCCCTCCTACATAACACTCCAACACCCACATTCTCTTCCACACACTCCACAATCCTGCACAACACCACACTACCCCTATTACACACCTACCTCTCTCTATATACAACCCATGGATTCTGTAAACCCATCACCACAACAATTAGGCCACAACAGTACCCGTCTCACAACCACTTACCCACATGCCAATTGCTGCCCCCCCAACCTCCCAGCCACACACACCACAATACCCTCCACAAAGCAACCTATGCAGAAAACCCACAGCCATGCCACCTTCCAACAAACTCACCCTAAAGCACACACATACCACTCCACCAACTACTACACCTCCTAAACCCTCACCCACCCCTCATCCCTAGCCCAACTCATACACTGGCCACACCAGATCCACCGTCCAACCTCACTCTGCTCAGCCCCCCAAACACACCATTTTCTCTACACCACGCACAATGTACCCCTTCCACAACAAACTAAACACCAAACATTGTTCCTTCACCCCCCTCCACAATGCAGCATGCAATATATACACCTACCACGTACAAACTCTGACCCTCAACACGGATTATATCTGCCCATAACAACAACAACAGTTACCCCACAACACTACCCATCTACCCTACAAGCAACCACATGCACTACACACATTTACAGGCCCACTCCACACAATCAACTTAACACGCCCTACCACCACTCCAAAAACCTCACAACATTCTTCATCCTCCACAAACCCTATCACAAGAGACCACAACCCAAAACTCATAACTACTATGCCCCTACCCCTAATCCACCTACCTTTACACAAGTACAGCACCTATGCACCCCCTCGACCATGCCCAACACCCCCATTTAAAACCAACCATACACCAAACCATATACACACACACACACACACACACACACACACACACACACACACACACACACACACACACACACACACACACATTCTCCACACAGGACACCCACCACCACTGACTACAGCTACATAGACCTTTTTACACTACACCTCTACAATAACAACCCCATCCACATGTCCCCTTCTATAACCACACAAACACGCGCACAGCCTTCAGCATCACATTCCCTTTTGCCATACTACATCTACCCACAAACAAACCTCCCATTCCACCAACACAAACTATACAACTACTATTCTACACCTTCACTTTTCAGTAGAGATTACGGGGGCGTAGCCCCTTACGACGGTGTGAAGAGCGCCCGTAGGGCGCGATGAATCACCTAGTAATAATATACACACAGCCGGGTACATATTATACATGCTCACAGGCGGGTACATATTATACACACTCACAGCCGCGGATATATATCATTATACACAATCACAGCCATGTACATATTATACACGCTCACAGGCGGGTACATGTTATCATACACGCTTACAGCTGGGTACATATTATTATACACACTCACAGCCAGGTATATATTATTATACATATGGCCGCGTACATATTATACATGCTAACAGTCGGGTACATATTATACATGCTCACAGGCGGGTACATATTATACACACTCACAGCCGCGGATATATATCATTATACACAATCACAGCCATGTACATATTATACACGCTCACAGGCGGGTACATGTTATCATACACGCTTACAGCTGGGTACATATTATTATACACACTCACAGCCAGGTATATATTATTATACATATGGCCGCGTACATATTATACATGCTAACAGCCGGGTACATATTATACATGCTCACAGGCGGGTACATATTATCATACATTATCATAATAATATATACCTGACTGTGAGCTAGTATGATAATACATACCCGGCTGTGAGCCTATATAGCAGTAGACACCCACCACATATACTGTATAATGCATAGCCGTCCTTGTGTACAGCAGCAGCCATCCACCACATACTGTAAGTATATATTGTGTAATGCATAGCTGACCGTGTGTGTACAGCAGCAGCAGCCAACCCACCACATACATACTGTATAATGCATAGCCGGCAGTGTGTACAGCAGCAGCCACCCACCACAACTACATATATAATGCATAGCCGGCCGTGTGTACACTACATACAGAAGTACAGCAGGAAGTGAGAATCGAGTGCAGCAGCAGCAGCAGGCGGGGAGGAGAAGGAGTTCCCTGGCTGAGTGCGGCTGTTGTGCTGAGTGCCCGGCTATGTATGTACAGCGTGGCACTGCTGCTGCTGCTGCTAGTAGTGTGAAGGGAGATCCCGGGCCGCTGCTGCCATCTCTTCAGCTGCGCCCCCTGGCACCGCACCCTGGCATTTCCTCTGAGCTCACAGAGTATGACGCGGCTCCCACCAATCCCTCCTCGGGAAGAGGAAGTTTCTGAATAACGGTCAGAGTCGCTAAAGCCGGGAAGAAGCGCCCGGCACACGCACAGTCTGGTGCGGGCACTGCCAGGGCTGGGGAGGAAGTTCTGCTGCGCCCACCCTGCCCTGCTGCTACCGCTGCCTTGCGGACTGACCATGGGATGACATCGCTCTGCCCCGGAGCAGGATGACAGTATATTCACTGAATCTGAAAGTGTTCTGGCTGCTGGTGATCATCCTGCTGACTGGCATCTGGTGCCTGTTCCTGGCTCTGTGGAGAAGCAGCAATGAGGAGGAGACCGGGGGCTGCCAGGACAACACGCTCAGCAGCTGGCAGCTGCTCTTCAAGCTGGGCTTGGTGATGTTGGTGTGCTATGTGGTGATCAGAGGCTGCAGCCCAATCAAACAGTGCCAGCCTGATGGGAACCCCCTGAATGTGGGCAAGCAGCACCAACAGCAGCTCAGGAAACATCTGCTGGACTCCTTCTATGAGCAGCACATCAGGCTCTCCCCACATGTTCTTGGCCACAGCAAGGCACATGTCAGCCAGATAGTGGGTGAGCTAATCAAAGTGGGCAAAGCCAAGCAGCAGGATACGGGCATTACCTTCAGAGGGGACTTTGTACAGATCGGCAGTGCCTATGAGCAGCACAAAATCAACAGTCCAGACTTCTTTGACATCCTAGTGCCACTTAAGATGCCACAGAGTCTCAAGCTGGAGCCTGTTTTTGCAGAGGTGGGTAAGGAGTTAGTGCCCATGCTTCATGGCTCCATGGTTTGTGGGGTGGCGGCACCAAAAAAGTCAGAATGGGTTAAAACATACAAGCAGTTTAGTGATTGCTTCTGCATGGAGGCAGGCCTCAGGCACCAGCTGTCCTCCACTTCCGTCCTCAAGTGGTTTCACTGGAAGATACAGAGATGTCTCAACATAATCAGGTACCAGTTTCAGGAGAGGTGCCACATTACGCTTTCAGTGTTTGATGATAAACTCATCCTAAAAATCCTCCCAAGGTCAGACTATGTCTGCTGCCATATCTCCATGTCTGTGAGACTTATCCCGGCCTTTAACTTGGGAGACCCAGTCTACCTAATTGCCCAACCTTGGGGAAACATTTCCTGTCAGGAGACTTTACAGCTGGATCCATATTGGGGCATTAACTTCTCCAAATATGAGCAAAAGTTATTGAACTGGTTTAAGGATCAGGCCCCCTCCAACTCTTGTCACCTGAAGTGCCTACAGATCATGAAGAGTTTGAGGGACCTGACCGCAAAGACATTCCAGCCTTCCTTCTCTTCTCAGTGGAAAGCCGTTTTCTCATCCTACAACTTGAAAACAGCACTTTTTTACCTTTTCTTAAAAATTCCTTTTGAAAAGTGGGATGACTCATTACTGATGGAGAGGATGGCCGACTTCTTTACGTTCTTAAAGGAATGTTTGCAAAATGAGGCACTAATGCATTTCTTTCTTGGTAACAGCAATCTTCCTAATTTTATCAATCTGCCAAAAATGTTCAAAGAAGCGCCGCCAGTAAACCTACTTGACGGTTATGGACCTAACTTGTTGGATCAAGCCTGTTTCCAGCTCCTTAATCTATGGGTTCAAATGCCTTGGTTCCTGCGGATGAGTTCACCTCCAAAAATCTTTATCAGGGAGTCTATCCGGTGCAAACACACACATCTCTAAGCTACAGTATATACCAAAATAGAAGGCCAAGATGAATAATTCATTGCACAAAAAATGTATGTGAGCAGTTGTTTAAGCAGGCATTTCAGTCTTTTGCAATGTAGAATATGTTTAAGAATATTTGCTGTGATTATCTTCCTTTTTCCAGAATCCAAGTGCATGATTGTGCTATTAGGTCATAGACAAACTAACATTATTCATGCCAAAGAGATTATTAATACAGTTATCTGCACACTGTTGTAGTACTACATGCAATGCTGTGACACATATTTGTGTAGCATTTGTTGTAGAGTTAATTTCACAGTTAAACCGTGTTAATTTGATTATCTACCATGGTTATGAACCTTTTTTTTTATTTTTATAAGGGCCACCTAACACAAGAAAGAGATCTATCAACAGTGGAATGCAATTTTCAAACGGTGGGGCAGCCATTTTGTTTGCTGAATTGAGTCTATTAGTTCACTATACCTCAGTGATGATGGCACTTGTTGGTCAGCCAGCATAGTGTCTGCCTCCATTGTCTGTAGGTGACATTCATTTTAATATAAAAATTGTGGATGTGGCTCTGTCAATTACTTTTGACTTCTGCTCAGGTAATTCAGTCAGTCATTATTTCAGTTTTTGACAAACAGGCCGAATAAGCTGACTTTTCTAAGCAATTCTAATGCAAGGTCATTTGATAGCTATATTTAACTCTTTAATGACTGATGGTCTTAAAGACAGGGTTCATGTAAAGTTTATCAAACAACTGCATTAATGACACGTTAGCAAGTAACCTTGCATATAAAAAGAAAAGCTGGAAAGTACAGTCATTTAGCATTATGTAGTAATGTATTGAGCCTTGTGGATGATTTGCATTTAGATTGCTAGGATTACAGAATTTGGACTGAAATGTGAAGAAAGGCACAAAGATTAGTATCCGGATGATAGATATATACCGTGTCTAGATAGTCAAAAGTTCAACACCATATGGTCGACATGAATTAGGACGACAGGGTCAAAAAGTAAACAGTGCTCAAGGTCGACAGGTACAAAAGGTCGACATGACAATGATCAACACACATTTGGTGGACACAGGTTTTTTGGGGGGTTTGACATTTTTCAACTTTTCCTTGATTTACTATCCATGTGAACTACAATTGGCAGTAGTCACCTATGTGAAGAGGAGTGGGAGCGGAGCGAGGCACTTTGCCTGAAGCGTGGCAATCGAAGCAACCCTGCAAGGGTATAGGTTTGCACTAATTGTGGTCACATATGATGAAAAATAGAAAATGATACTCAAAATTTTATTTAAAAACTTTTTTTGTGTGTCGACCATTTCCATGTTGGCATTTTGACCATGTCAACCTTTTGAACTGTCTACCTTTTCCATGTCACCCTTTTGACATGTTGACCTATTGGGTCAACCTATTGACTATCTAATTCATGTAGATCTTGTATACCACGCCCAAACAGATCACGGGTGTGGATTGTTGGGTCGACAGTAACTAGGTCGACAACTATTGGTTGACAGTGACTAGGTCGGCACATGAAATAGGTCGACGCTGTCATTAACTTTTTTTATAAATAGTGTTGTTTTCTTCGTAAAGTGACCGGGAACCCCAATTAGTGCACCGTATCCCCTCATATGGCGAGCGACTTCGGGCAAGGTTACTATTCCCAATCATAGTCCACGTGGATCGTAAAGTATGAAAAAGTAAAAAAAGATTTTATTTTTTTTAAAAACCTCATGTCGACCTTTTCACGTGTCGGCATTTGCCATGTCAACGTAATGCATGTCGACCAATAGTGGTCAGCCTAATGAGTGTCGATCTAAGTGTTGTCAACCTAAAGACCGGTTACCACAGATCACACAGTCAGTATGCAAACCTAGAACAGCATTTTGCATCGGTGTAGGCTTAGAACAGGATTCCTGTTTCTTTAACTTGATTACTCAGCTTACAAAAGCTTGTCTATATGCATTTCTTCACATACCTGAAATTTCTATTTTTTTATTATTTATTTTTATAGTGCCAGCCATATTATGCAGAGTCGAACTGCAAAAGATGCAATACTGAATAGCAAAGCCGTGTCATGCCTTTAGGCAAGTGGCAAATAATCCAGTAGCATTTAATGCCCAGATGATGTAAAATTTGGGTTCGCCTTCCCTTAATGATGTTTTAAGTCCTCTTAGTGAAAACTATGGGGAGATTTATCAAACCTTTTAAATGGAGAAATGAAGTTGCCCATGGTAGCCAATAAGATTCAAGCTATCATATACTGTATCTAGTACATTCTATAAAATGAGTGCTAGAATCTGATTGGTTGTTGCTGGCAACTTCTCCATATGTCCTTTTTAGAGTATTTGCTAAATCTTACACTGCACATATCATAAACGTGAATGCAACTCAGAGCACTGTGCCATGGTACATGAAAAGTGTTTACATGTGCAGGCTTTATATAACCATAAATGCTTCTTGTTGTAACTTTCAGATATGTAATGCTTTGTAGCAAGAGCCCATAAGGTATGCAAAACCAGGCATTGCTGGAAACCATTGGAGTGGTAACAATTCGATCATACAACAATAATACAGCTAAAGGCAGCCTAAATTGCTTGTAGTCTTTTATATTAATAATTTTGTCTGTTTTATTTAAGGTGGGTACACACTAGGCGATGTGCCCTATGAGCGACGTCGCCTTGCGTGTTCCCTTCCCTGCCGGGGCGGTCGTCGTAGTGCGTACACACGATATCGCTCAGTGACATCATGCCGCGGCCGGGTATGCAACTTTTGGATGACAGTCCAAATTAAGCTGCATGCGGGTCCGACAGCGAGGATCGTTAACGACCTGTGGGGCCACGCATTGCTCGTCGTTCTGCAGTGTACACACTAGTCGATATGGTGAACAATGTCGCTCAGATAGGGCAAAATGGGCGACGTCATTTACTTTATCGGCAAGTGTGTGCCCACCTTATCACTTTTCCTGTTCTACAAATCTTTGCAAATATACACCATGTTATCTGTGATCTTTAAAATGGCTGCTTCCTTCTTCCCTGTCACTGTCACTTTCTGAACTATTAACTATACTGTAAGTGCATTTGCAAAACAGTGACCTCAGTAATGCCTATATATTTCATATAAGGGGCAATTCAGTAGTCTTTTATGCGGCAATACTTAATGGGAGCCTGACGGGGCAATGTAATTGTTTTTATGTGGCACTATTTAATGGGTGCCCAACAGAGCAATTCATTTATTTTTGGGATACCATTAATTATTATCATTATTATTATTACATTTTATTTATAAGGCGAAACATGTGTTTCACAGCACCGTACAAAGGACAGTACAGGGAGACAAAACTTAGCATTACAGTAAATAAATAACAAAAATAGAGTACAGGTAACAAAGAGCACCACAATTCTCAAAACGTAATACAGCTAAGATGTAAGTAACGAGGGAGTAATCATTGTACTACTTGGGGATGACGGCCTTTACCAGCAGAAGAAAAAGCGGGTAAAGATGGTCGCTGAGTAGAAGAAAAGCTGTGAGTGAAATGTGTCGAGAAGAGGGCTTTGACAACAAGAAGAAAGAGGGGCCTGCTCTGAAGAGCTAACAATCTAGTGGGAAGGGGCAACAGACAGATGACATGAGGTGCAAGCAAGTGGGAGGTAGCCTGTTGGCAGTATGTAAGCAAAGCAGAGATGTTCAAGGCATGAGGCAGGGGGATGGAGGAGCAGCCTCAGGACTAGGTTATGCATCGGAAGGGTACGCTTTGATGAATAGGTGGGTTTTTAGTGCCCGTTTGAAGCTTTGCAAGGTCGGGGAGAGTCTTATACCACTTTCATACCATCTGAGGTGTGTCGCACCTGGGAGCGTGACACGGGAGCTCCCAGTGTGCTACCCGCCTCAGTACCCCCTTTCACACCGCAGACTGCAACCCGGCAACATGCCGGGTTGGTGACATCGGTGGTGATGCGGCGTGGGCGGTTCTGGGAGATCACATGATCTCCAAGCGCCATTTGTCCACACACTGTGAACGGGAAACGGGTTGCACTGACCCGGCTCCCGTTCACACCGCACAGCGAGCTGGGTTGAACACGCGTTCAACCTTGCTCACTAGCAGGGTTGAAATACCGGGTCGCTCAACCCGGTATATTGCCCCTGGTACCTTTCACACCGCACAGGAACACGGGTTATGCGCGCTTATGTGCCAATAATCCATGTTCAAAGCTGCTGGTGTGAAAGGGGTATAATGGAGAGGGGGAGCGTATTCCACTGAAGGGGTGCAGCACGGGCAAAATCTTGAACTTGAGCATGGGAAGCAGTGACCAGGGCAGACGAGAGGCGACGGTCATTGGCCGTAGGGGGCGGGAGGGAGTATGAAGGGAGAGGAGGTTGGAGATGTAGGGAGCAGTGGAATTAGAGATGGACTTGTAAGTGAGGGTGAGGAGCGCTTGTCACGCCTTAAAAATACCAAGTTTAGCCCCGTAAAGCGACCAAACCCATCAAAAGTCTGGTTAGGGCGACCAAACTACAGGGTTATTGCCACCTCATGAGCCTTGTAGCAGAAATGTGTCCACCTGCGGCATTCGCACCCAAACGGAGCAAAAATTTAATTGCTCCATTAGACACCCAAATTTTAGGTTCCATGACAATAATTGTACTATTGCCACTGTTTTATTAAATAGACTTGTCAGATTACTGTTCTTTTCTATCAACCATTGCACCCAACAATAAACTGAAAGATAATAGTAGCGTAACATTATTTCTATATAAAATAGTTATATTTCTGTACTAAAGTGTAAAATAAGACACATTTTGCGTTTTTTTTTTTATTTTAGGGCATTTTTGTAAAACATTATGAAAGAAAATATCTTTTTCTCTGCATGTGTGTACTAATATATAAATATAAAAGTACATTACATGGGAACACAATTTTAAAAATATTTATTAATAAGACTAAAAATAGCACTTAATCAATTTTGATAAACATCAGGACTGAAAAAAAGATGATGCTATAATTGCTGTTGCCACTGACAACAGAGGAGCCTCTATTAAAATATTTTCTGAATGAAAGAAAACACAAGAAGTGTACGAATACATAAAAAGTTAACTTATTTGTTATGCATAAAGTTATATACTGTAATTGATACTTGCATTAACAAGCTTTTATGTTTCTTTGACCTATAACAAGTGCACCTTTCACTGGAGGCCGTGTCTTTTTTGTTGACTTAACCAATAGCCCAGGCCTGGCCAACCTGTGGCGGGTGTGGTATGGAGGGTCGACGGTAACTAGGTCGACAGTGTCTAGGTCGACCACAATAGGTCGACATAGTCTAGGTCAAAAGGTCGACATGAGTTTTTTTATGTTTTTTTGTGTCGTTTTATCCGTACAGTGATGGGGAACCCCAATAAGTGCACCGTGTCCCTTCGCTCACCATGCTTCAGGCAAGGTGCCTTGCTCCGCTACCGATGTGCCCGGCACAGGATACTATTCCCAATCGTAGTCCACGTGGATTGTTAAGTATGAAAAAGTTTTTAAAAAAAAAAGAGAAGTATGAAAAACTCATGTCGACCTTTTGACCTGTCGACCTAGAATATGTCAACCTAGAGACCCTGTCGACCTAGAAACCCTGTCGACCAATAGTAGTCGACCTAGAGACTGGATACCCCTGTGGCTCTCCAGCTGTTGTGAAACTACACGTCCCAGCATGCTCTGCTGCAGTTTTGCTATTAGGGAATGCTAAAATTGTAGTAAGGCATGCTGGGATGTGTAGTTTCCCAACAGCTGGAGAGCCACTGGTTGTCCAGTCCTGCAATAGCCATTATGAAACAATGTGTCTCAGGTTTCAGTGTTATCACATGGTCCTAGTGAATTCTCATGGATGTTCGCTTAGGGGTCTATTCAATGCATGTCGAATCCTCTCTGACGGAGAGGATCCGGCAATGCAGTATTCAATTTGCGGGCAAATCCGACTGGTTTTGCCCATTTGGATTGACATTGTCGAAAACGGGACTAAAACCTGTCGGATTTGGCCGCAAATCCGATAAAACATGTGGATCTGCGGCTAATCCGCCGATCCACATGTTTTCCGACAAGTCGGAAGCTGCCATCTTTTCGTCTAGACGGCAATTCCGACTTCAATTGAATTGGCCCCACAACCTACAAAAAACATTTGCCTTTACTATACTGTATGTTGGTGAATGGAGATAGGTACTTTTAGTATAATAGTGCAATGCCAACCGAGCAGTTACTATATTTATTCAATTTAGTGCAAATCTAGCCTTGCAACCAATCTGTCTATATGCTCTATTTGTTACCATTATACAGTATGACTATTTTAGGCACACATGGATTTGGCCATAATTAACAGATGCAATGTATTATCACTCAGGATGAGTACCAGCACCTTACGTGGGTATGTGTCATGAGCTATAACTGCAGACACAATCAGATTGTCATCATTTGACAATAATCGCACCAGAGGTCATTTTGCCATCTAGACCATAGATAGGACTCTCTTGATAAATCAATGCAGTGGCTCATGACACACGTGCAAATTGTATATATAATATTATGCTTTTTACCTTACAGAAATATATTCATAGGGAACTTGCTTGACTTACTTGTAGAGTTATGAACAAAGCCAGGACCAAGGCAGTAATCCATTATGTTTTAGAATAGCTAGGTTACGAAGGACCGGACTATATATATATATCAATTAACTCCAAATTTGCTGATGTGTTTAGACCAGAGGTTCCCAAACTGTGTGCCGTGGCTCCCTGGGGTGCCTCGGGACACTTGCAGGGGTGCCCTGGGTTGGTGGTCCAGGACTAATTCAAATAATTCATGGTCAATATAATAGGCAAAACCAGTGCTGGTGGCTGCCAGTCATAAAATATGTGGCCAAACAGAAGCAAATCTTGTCCCTCACCACACAACTGACACTAAGGATGACATATAAACGCGATCTACTTAATGTAATATTTCTCTATCGTCCTAAGTGGATGCTGGGGTTCCTGAAAGGACCATGGGGAATAGCGGCTCCGCAGGAGACAGGGCACAAAAAAGTAAAGCTTTACTAGGTCAGGTGGTGTGCACTGGCTCCTCCCCCTATGACCCTCCTCCAGACTCCAGTTAGATTTTGTGCCCGAACGAGAAGGGTGCAATCTAGGTGGCTCTCCTAAAGAGCTGCTTAGAGAAAGTTTAGTTTAGGTTTTTTTCTTTACAGTGAGTCCTGCTGGCAACAGGATCACTGCAACGTGGGACTTAGGGGGAAAGTAGTAAACTCACCTGCATGCAGAGTGGATTTGCTGCTTGGCTACTGGACACCATTAGCTCCAGAGGGATCGAACACAGGCCCAGCCGTGGAGTCCGGTCCCGGAGCCGCGCCGCCGACCCCCTTGCAGATGCTGAAGCGTGAAGAGGTCCGGAAACCGGCGGCTGAAGACTCCTCAGTCTTCATAAGGTAGCGCACAGCACTGCAGCTGTGCGCCATTTTCCTCTCAGCACACTTCACTGGGCAGTCACTGAGGGTGCAGAGCGCTGGGGGGGGGCGCTCTGAGAGGCAAATATAAACCTTATACAAGGCTAAAAATACCTCACATATAGCCCATAGGGGCTATATGGAGATATTTAACCCCTGCCTGACTGGAAAAATAGCGGGAGAAGAACCCGCCGAAAAAGGGGCGGGGCCTATCTCCTCAGCACACGGCGCCATTTTCTGTCACAGCTCCGCTGGTCAGAACGGCTCCCAGGTCTCTCCCCTGCACTGCACTACAGAAACAGGGTAAAACAGAGAGGGGGGGCACATTAATGGCTATATATATATATATTAAAGCAGCTATAAGGGAGCACTTAATATAAGGATATCCCTTGTATATATAGCGCTTTGTGGTGTGTGCTGGCAGACTCTCCCTCTGTCTCCCCAAAAGGGCTAGTGGGTCCTGTCTTCATTAGAGCATTCCCTGTGAGTTTGCGGTGTGTGTCGGTACGTGGTGTCGACATGTATGAGGACGATATTGGTGTGGAGGCGGAGCAATTGCCAAATATGCAGATGTCACCCCCCAGGGGGTCGACACCAGAATGGATGCCTTTATTTGTGGAATTACGTGATGGTTTATCTTCCCTTAAACAGTCAGTTGAGGACATGAGGCGGCCGGACAATCAATTAATGCCTGTCCAGGCGCCTCAAACACCGTCAGGGGCTGTAAAACGCCCTTTGCCTCAGTCGGTCGACACAGACCCAGACACGGGCACTGATTCCAGTGACGACGGTAGAAATTCAAACGTATTTTCCAGTAGGGCCACACGTTATATGATTTTGGCAATGAAGGAGACGTTACATTTAGCTGATACTACAGATACCGTAAAACAGGGTATTATGTATGGTGTGAAAAAACTACAAACAGTTTTTCCTGAATCAGAAGAATTAAATGACGTGTGTGATGAAGCGTGGGTTGCTCCTGATAAAAAGTTGATAATTTCAAAAAAGTTATTGGCATTATACCCTTTCCCGCCAGAGGTTAGGGCGCGCTGGGAAACACCCCCTAAGGTGGACAAGGCGCTCACACGCTTATCCAAACAAGTGGCGTTACCCTCTCCTGAGACGGCCGCACTTAAGGATCCATCAGATAGAAAGATGGAAGTTATTCAAAAGAATATATACACACATGCAGGTGTTATACTACGACCAGCTATAGCAACTGCCTGGATGTGCAGTGCTGGAGTAGTTTGGTCAGAATCCCTGATTGAAAATATTGATACCCTAGATAGGGACAATGTTTTACTGTCGTTAGAACAAATAAAGGATGCATTTATCTATATGCGTGATGCACAGAGGGATATTTGCACACTGGCATCTCGGGTGAGTGCTATGTCCATTTCAGCCAGAAGAGCCTTATGGACACGACAGTGGACAGGCGATGCGGATTCAAAACGTCACATGGAGGTTTTGCCGTATAAAGGGGAGGAGTTATTTGGAGTTGGTCTATCAGACTTGGTGGCCACGGCTACTGCCGGGAAATCCACTTTTTTACCTCAAGTCACTCCCCAACAGAGAAAGGCACCGACCTTTCAACCGCAGCCTTTTCGCTCCTACAAAAATAAGAGAGCAAAGGGCTTGTCGTACCTGCCACGAGGCAGAGGAAGAGGGAAGAGACACCAACAGGCAGCTCCTTCCCAGGAACAGAAGCCCTCCCCGGCTCCTGCAAAAACCTCAGCATGACGCTGGGGCCTCTCAAGCGGACTCGGGGACAGTGGGGGGCCGTCTCAAAAATTACAGCGCGCAGTGGGCTCACTCGCAGGTAGACCCCTGGATCCTGCAGATAATATCTCAGGGGTACAGGTTGGAATTAGAGACGGATCCTCCTCATCGTTTCCTGAAGTCTGCCTTACCAACCGTCTCTTCCGAAAGGGAGAGGGTGTTGGAAGCCATTCACAAGCTGTACGCTCAGCAGGTGATAGTCAAAGTACCCCTATTACAACAAGGAAAGGGGTATTATTCCACTCTATTTGTGGTACCGAAGCCGGATGGCTCGGTAAGGCCTATTCTAAATCTGAAGTCCTTGAACCTCTACATAAAAAAGTTCAAGTTCAAGATGGAGTCACTCAGAGCAGTGATAGCGAACCTGGAAGAAGGGGACTTTATGGTATCCTTGGACATCAAGGATGCGTATCTACACGTTCCGATTTACCCCGCACACCAGGGGTACCTCAGGTTCATTGTTCAAAACTGTCACTATCAGTTTCAGACGCTGCCGTTCGGATTGTCCACGGCGCCTCGGGTCTTTACCAAGGTAATGGCCGAGATGATGATTCTTCTTCGAAGAAAAGGCGTATTAGTTATCCCATACTTGGACGATCTCCTAATAAGGGCAAGGTCCAGAGAACAGCTGGAGACAGCTTTAGCACTATCTCAAGAGGTGCTAAGACAACACGGGTGGATTCTGAATATTCCAAAATCCCATTTAATCCCGACAACTCGTCTGCTGTTCCTAGGAATGATTCTGGACACGGTTCAGAAAAAGGTTTTCCTTCCAGAGGAAAAAGCCAAGGAGTTATCCGATCTGGTCAGGAACCTCCTAAAACCAGGGAAAGTGTCAGTACATCAATGCACAAGAGTCCTGGGAAAAATGGTGGCTTCTTACGAAGCAATTCCATTCGGCAGATTCCATGCAAGAATATTCCAAAGGGATCTGTTGGACAAATGGTCAGGGTCGCATCTGCAGATGCACCTGCGAATAACCCTGTCACCAAAGACAAGGGTGTCACTTCTGTGGTGGTTGCAGAAGGCTCACCTATTAGAAGGCCGCAGATTCGGCATTCAGGATTGGATCCTGGTGACCACGGACGCCAGCCTGAGAGGCTGGGGAGCAGTCACACAAGGAAGAAACTTCCAGGGAGTATGGACGAGTCTGGAAAAGTCTCTTCACATAAACATTCTGGAACTAAGAGCAATCTACAATGCTCTAAGCCAGGCGGAACTTCTCCTGCAAGGAAAGCCGGTGTTGATTCAGTCGGACAACATCACGGCGGTCGCCCATGTAAACAGGCAGGGCGGCACAAGAAGCAGGAGTGCAATGGCAGAAGCTGCCAAGATTCTTCGCTGGGCGGAGAATCACGTGATAGCACTGTCAGCAGTGTTCATCCCGGGCGTGGACAACTGGGAAGCAGACTTCCTCAGCAGACACGATCTTCATCCGGGAGAGTGGGGTCTACATCCAGAAGTCTTCAACATGTTAATAGACCGTTGGGAAAGACCAATTGTAGACATGATGGCGTCTCGCCTCAACAAGAAACTGGACAAATATTGCGCCAGGTCAAGAGATCCACAGGCAATAGCTGTGGACGCACTGGTAACTCCTTGGGTGTACCAGTCAGTGTATGTGTTTCCTCCTCTGCCGCTCATACCAAAGGTATTGAAGATCATACGGCAAAGAAGAGTAAGAACAATACTAGTGGTTCCGGATTGGCCGAGAAGGACTTGGTATCCGGAACTTCAAGAGATGCTCACGGACGAACCGTGGCCTCTACCTCTGAGAAGGGACCTGCTACAGCAGGGTCCCTGTCTTTTTCAAGACTTACCGCGGCTGCGTTTGACGGCATGGCGGTTGAACGCCAGATCCTAAAAGGGAAAGGCATTCCAGAAGAAGTCATTCCTACCTTGATTAAGGCACGGAAGGAAGTCACCGTGAAACATTATCACCGCATTTGGCGAAAATATGTAGCGTGGTGCGAGGATCGGAGGGTTCCGACGGAGGAATTCCAACTGGGTCGTTTCCTACATTTCCTGCAATCAGGATTATCTATGGGTCTCAAATTGGGATCCATTAAGGTTCAAATTTCGGCCCTGTCAATATTCTTCCAAAAAGAATTGGCCTCTGTCCCTGAGGTCCAGACTTTTGTCAAGGGAGTACTGCATATACAGCCTCCTGTGGTGCCTCCGGTGGCACCGTGGGATCTAAATGTAGTTTTAGATTTCCTCAAATCCCATTGGTTTGAACCATTGAAAAAGGTGGATTTGAAATATCTCACATTGAAAGTGACTATGTTACTAGCCCTGGCCTCTGCCAGGAGAGTATCTGAATTGGCGGCTTTATCTTATAAAAGTCCTTATCTAATCTTCCATTCGGATAGGGCAGAACTGCGGACTCGTCCGCATTTTCTCCCTAAAGAGGTATCAGCATTTCATCTGAACCAACCTATTGTGGTGCCTGCGGCCACTAGCGACTTGGAGGACTCCAAGTTGTTGGACGTTGTCAGAGCCTTAAAAATATACATTGCAAGGACGGCTGGAGTCAGAAAATCTGACTCGCTGTTTATATTGTATGCACCCAACAAGTTGGGCGCACCTGCTTCTAAGCAGTCGATTGCTCGTTGGATTTGTAACACAATTCAACTTGCACATTCTGTGGCAGGCCTGCCACAGCCTAAAACTGTAAAAGCCCACTCCACAAGGAAGGTGGGCTCATCTTGGGCGGCTGCCCGAGGGGTCTCGGCATTACAACTCTGCCGAGCAGCTACGTGGTCGGGGGAGAACACGTTTGTAAAATTTTACAAATTTGATACCCTGGCAAAGGAGGACCTGGAGTTCTCTCATTCGGTGCTGCAGAGTCATCCGCACTCTCCCGCCCGTTTGGGAGCTTTGGTATAATCCCCATGGTCCTTTCAGGAACCCCAGCATCCACTTAGGACGATAGAGAAAATAAGAATTTACTTACCGATAATTCTATTTCTCGGAGTCCGTAGTGGATGCTGGGCGCCCATCCCAAGTGCGGATTATCTGCAATACTTGTACATAGTTATTGTTAACTAATTCGGGTTATTGTTAAGGAGCCATCTTTAAGAGGCCCTTTCTGTTGTCATACTGTTAACTGGGTTTAGATCACAAGTTGTACGGTGTGATTGGTGTGGCTGGTATGAGTCTTACCCGGGATTCAAAATGCCTCCCTTATTGTGTATGCTCGTCCGGGCACAGTACCTAACTGGAGTCTGGAGGAGGGTCATAGGGGGAGGAGCCAGTGCACACCACCTGACCTAGTAAAGCTTTACTTTTTTGTGCCCTGTCTCCTGCGGAGCCGCTATTCCCCATGGTCCTTTCAGGAACCCCAGCATCCACTACGGACTCCGAGAAATAGAATTATCGGTAAGTAAATTCTTATTTTCTTTCTAAATTTCTCAATAAGAAATTTTTGGCCTAGGGGTGCCGTGAAAAAGATTCTGATATTCTAGGGCGCCGTGATTCAAAAAAGTTTGGAAACCACTGGTTTAGACATTACTTAAATTTTTAGCAGAGATCATTTACATCGGTCTGCTATTTTCTAACAGTAATATTTGCATTTTAAAATACCTCATTTTTATAAAAAGTTTCACATGACTAATATATTTTATGTAATATAGTAAATTTCCTATTTTTCTGTCAGATGAATTTCTCTAAATATATCTTTATATTTTCTGATCTTATATGTCACATATTTAAGGTTTTATGCAATGTTTTTATGCAATTGTAGGTTTACATTACAAGAGGTTCTCCGATCTATACAGTCAGTGCTATACTGTAAAAATTGAGTATTGTAAAATAAATATGTTTTACATGCTTCATCTTGCTGAGTAAACCAGGGGTACTTTGTTTAAAATTTATCATTTTGTAGCTATAGTTAGTTAGTGTTCTGCTTTTTTTTTTGTGAAAATGTGGCCACTGGGTGGCACTGTCCTATTTCTACAGCATGTTATATATTTTTTACAGAGCAGGTAATATGGAGGGTTCTACTCTTTTTGCAATCAATGTAAAACAGTACAGCCGTGTGAAAAGAGACTATGACAAACTGTGAAAATGCAGGACAGTATATGACTATTTTAAAATCCTGTCCAACACAATGCAGTCATATATACCTAAGTGTGCCAGTCGTCTCAGGGTCACATACATGGCTGATAGTACTGTATGTTCAGCCAGCCTTAGTAGAAGTTTAGATGTGCAATGTATGCATTTGCTGATTAAAAGGTCTGTGCTATTTAGGAACTGTGAACTGGTCATTTTCACATGTCTGATAAACAGACTAAAGTGGTCATTTAGCTTAAACACAAATATGTCCGGAACATTAAAACTAAACTTATAGTGCGGGGTTATGCAATTCTGATATTGGAAGGAGGGGGAGGGGGGGGGAAGGGGAACCGCTGTTCTGCCAAAAGAAATAAGACCAAAGATTACAAATGTTTTTAGTTCTAAAGACAATGTTACATGGTATAATGTATTTAAACACCTATTATTAAAGTTTATATATCTGTTTTTAGGTTATAATGCACTTTCATTGTTGTTTGTCTAAAATGTACAAAGATGACTGTACATTATTTACAACTGAAATAAAAAGTATTGATACAGTGTACATGTTCTTTATTTTACTAATGCCACGGAATCACTGATTTTTGTGAGAAAAATGTAATAAGGCCAATTTTAGTGATTGTATGTGACAAACTCTGATATTTCTTTTTTTGCGATTATGCTGCTGCAGTTTGTGAATGAGCCTAAAGGGGGGAGTTCAAATCTTATCGCACCCCCTAGAGGGCAGTATTCAAATGGCCCCCGTTATTGCGCTGATTGTGCCTATTACAGTTGGGTTTAGGTGCGCAAAGCACCTAAACGCAACTAACGTAATAGGCACGATTGTGAAAAGACCCTTTTAGGCGCTTTTTACACGCATTTCAGCTCGCTATCTGCCCGATGGCAGATACGGGCGACCTGACGGCGGGGGGGAAGGTGACGGAGGGGGGTAAAGTTTCTTCACTCCCCCCGTCACCCGAACCCATAGCCCTGCATGCTAATATGAACGAGATTGTCCATATTGGCCTGCATGCATAAGCGACCCGGCACGAACGATGAACGAGCCCCTCGCATCGTTCATCATTGGTGCCCGCGCATCGTTCATCGTTGGTGCCTACACACTGAAAGATATGAACTGTATCTCGTTCATTAATGAATGAGATCGTGCATATCTTTCACTTATATTTTTAAGTGTGTAGGGCCCTTTAGATTTGGGGGGGTTATATTGTTTCTGTGCAGGGGTAAATACTGGCTGCTGTAATTTTACACTGCGATTTAGATTTCAGTTTGAACACACCCCACCCAAATCTAACTCTCTCTGCACATGTTATATCTAATACCCCCCCCCCTACCCCCCCAGATAGGAATGATATGCCTTTGAGATATAGTGCATCTGCCATGCAGCACAGTCAATGCGATATAAGTGTGACAGACGTGTCTCGCAGATGTATTGCGTGTACAGATGAGCCAGTATACTTAACAATATATCGTTCTTCGGCTGTATGAGTGCTATATCGCATAGTAGGTATCAAGCAGTAGTTTTCATTTACATACTGTAGCTGGTTTCTTGTGCTAAAATCCAAACAGAATGCAACTGGTGTAAACTTCTGGGGAAATAGGGGGTAATTCAGACCTGATCGTTGCTGTGCGTTTTCGCACAGCGGGCGATCAGGCACAAACTGCGTATGCACCGCAATGCGCAGTCACGTCGCACGGGTACAAAGCGGATCGCCGCTCAGCGATGGGTTTGTGCGATGGATTCATTCGTACAGGCCATCGCAAGGAGATTGACAGGAAGAAGGCGTTTGTGGGTGTCAACTGACTGTTTTCAGGGAGTGTCTGGAAAAACGCGGGCGTGTCCATGCGTTAGCAGGGAGGGTTCCTGACGTCAATTCCGGTCCCGGACAGGCTGATGTGATCGCAGCTGCTGAGTAAGTCCTGGGCTGCGCAGAGACTGCACAAAATCTGTTTGTACAGCTCTGCTACACATGCGTTCGCCCACTTGCACAGCTAAAATACACTCCCCCTATAGGCGGCAACTATCCGATCGCAGCAGTGCAAAAATCACCTGCTAGCGATCAGGTCTGAATTAGGCCCATAGTGTGACATAGGGACACATTGGCCAGTATACCACACCCCATCTGCAAAACCCGAGCTGCTCCAATCAGCGCATTCTGTGAGGTCTGTTCATGAAGCAGTGAAAAGAGTGGAGAAGTGAGCCAGTGGAGAAGTTGCCCATGGCAACCAATCAGCTTCCAAGTAATATTTATTAAGTACATTCTATAAAATTATACGTAGCAGCTGATTGGTTGCTATGGGCAACTTCTCCACTGGCTCACTTCTCCACTCTTGTCACTGCTTCATGAATAGAGCCCTGTGTGGACAGAACTCTTGTGCAGATGAGACTTTGGTAAAGATTGGCATCATTGAGCAATATTACAATGTTAGTAAATGGCCTTCAAAATCTCAGAAATAGGGAATGTTATATTAATGCAGAGCCCCAACCAGATTTTGTTTTGAAAAAACAAAACCAAATCCTTATTACATGGGCAGTATAAACAATCCCACATTTAAATCCACTGACAGTTACAAGTAAACACAAAAGAAAAAGGTGCAATTTTCTCCTGGAATAAACCATGTTGTACAATGTGTTTATATTCTTTGTATTCAGGGAAACACTATCTGCTTCTATGTGTACATAGGGGGTCATTCCGAGTTGATCGCTCGCTGCCGTTTTTCGCAGCATAGCGATCAGACTAAAAACCGGCTGTTCTGCGCATGCGTATGGGCCGCAGGGTGCACGCGCCAAGTAATTTCACACAAAACTAAGCAATTTTACACGGGCAAGCGACGCTTTTCAGTCGCTCTGCTGATCGATGTGTGATTGACAGGAAGTGGGTGTTTCTGGGCGGAAACTGACCGTTTTCCCGAGAGTGTGCTATAAAAACCAGGCGTGTCAGGCTAAAATGCAGGAGTGGCTGGAGAAACGGGGGAGTGGCTGGCCGAACGCAGGGCGTGTGTGTGACGTCAAACCAGGAACTAAACAGTCTGCAGTGATCGCAATCTAGGAGTAGGTCTGGAGCTACTCAGAAACTGCAGGAAAAGATTTTCATGAAATTCTGTTAATCTTTCGTTCGCACTTCTGCTAAGCTAAGATGCACTCCCAGAGGGCGGCGGCCTAGCGTTTGCAATGCTGCTAAAAGCAGCTAGCGAGCGAACAACTCGGAATGAGGGCCATAGGGCCTAATTCAGACCTGATCGCAGCAGCAAATTTGTTTTCTAGTTGGCAAAGCCATGTGCACTGCAGGTGGGGCAGATATAACATGTGCTGAGAGAGTTAGATTTGGGTGGGGTGTGTTCAAACTGTATTTACCCTGCACAGAAATAAAATAACCCACCCAAATCTAACTCTCTCTGCACATGTTATATCTGCCACACCTGCAGTGCACATGGTTTTGCCCATTACAAATTTGCTGCTGCGATCAGGCCTGAATTAAGGTGTGTACACACAGTGAGATTTCTCATTTCGATTTTGACTATATAGTTAAAATCGCAAGGAAAGTTAGTGGAAATCGCAAGGTGTTAGGCACCTTGTGATACCGATTCGATCCCGATGCGCACTCCCGCGGGGTTCGGTATCACAAGGCTAGATAGACTGTGCAGGCAAGTCAATCTTGATTGTAAGCTCGCAAGAGCAGGGACTTCTTTCCTCATGTGCTTTTCCTTGTCTTACTTACACTTTCTCTTACATCCTAGAGGATGCTGGGGTCCATTTTAGTACCATGGGGTATAGACTGTTCCGCATGAGCCTTCTGCACTTTAAGACTTTTTAACAGTGTGAACTGGCTCCTCCCTCTATGCCCCTCCTCCAGACCTCAGTTTAGAAAATGTGCCTGGGAGACTGGATGCACACCAGTGGAGCTCTACAGAGTTCTGCTGGAAAAGACTTTGTTAGGTTTTTTATTTTACAGGGAAGCTGCTGGCAACAGCTTCCCTGCTTTGTGGGACTTAGGGGGGGAAGTAGGAGCCAACTTCTCAGTTAGTTTAATGGCTCTGCTTCCGCTGCCTGGCTGCTGCTCACTCCCACAGCACTGCCGCCACCCCCTAACAGCCAGAAGTCAGAAGGCTGGTGAGTATTTACCGGAGGCCTGCAAATAGGGGCCCTCCGGTCTTCATGGTGGCTTAAAGGTACCAGTGCAGCGCGGGACGCTGCACAGCAACATGTCTCTCAGCACAGGGTGCAGAGCGCGCTGGGGGGACACGCTCTGAGGGACATGACAAATCCGTACTCTCACTGGCAAAATGTACATACATGTGAGCCGCTGATGTACACTACCCCCGCCAGTATAAATATTACTGTGGCTGAACCGCGCCATTACAGGGGGCGGGACTTCACCTCAGAATTGCTTGTAACACTCAATTGGCGCCATTTTCTCCTCACAGAGACGCCGGAGCGCTGATCCTGCAGGCTGCTTCTCCTCACACATCGCAGATACAAGTACCAGGGTGTAATAGAAGGGGAGGGGAGCACATAATTTATTGAAGTCTGCGGGCTTCACATTGGATAAAAAAGCGCTGTTTTGGTATATATGTATATTCATTGTATGTAATACATATAGGGCACGTGGTGTGGACTGGCAATTCCCTCTGGGTCCCTCTGACAGACATTAGTGTAGGTCTGTCCCCATTAGCTCCTGTGTGTGTGTGTGTGTGTGTGTGTGTGTGTGTGTGTGTGTGTGTGTGTGTGTGTGTGTGTGGTGTGACTATACACGCGTGAAACATGTCTAGAGAAAGCTCTTCCCCAGAGGAACCCATGTTAGAGGCACAAGAGTGTTCTGAGCCTGTGTGGGTGAGAATGCTGCAGAGTAATATGGCTAAACAAGCGAAGAAATTCTCTGAGTCTGAAGAACAGACAAAGCATTGGAGACAGTCTGTGGAAGATGCTCTATTTGCTGATTCCTCCACATCATCCACTCGGGACCCCTCCAGTTCCCAGAAAAGGTCCCTGGCCCAAATTATGCAAAGGGACACTGACACAGATTCCGACACTGACGTCGACACTGGGGATTTGAGGGGGGTAGACCCCAAACTGGCTAAGAGCATTCAATGTAAGATAATCGCTGTAAAAGAGGTGTTGGAATTTCCTGACACATCACCTCCACCTGAGGAAAAAGATTATTTTAAATTAAATAAAAAACAGGTGGTGACTTTTCCTCCGTCTAAGGACTTAAATACATTTTTTGAGGAATCCTGGGCTAACCCGGAAAAGAAACTTGCTATCCCTAAAAGGTTACGGGTAGCGTACCCTTTCCCAGAAGAGGATAGGCGTAAGTGTGAGTCACCCCCAATGATAGACACCTCAGTTTCTAGGTTGTCAAAGAAAATCATTTTGCCTGCCCCAGGGTCAGCTTCATTAAAAGAACCTGCTGACCGCAAATTAGAGACGACTTTAAAGTCCATCTATGTTGCTACGGGTACGTTACTCAGGCCTACAATTGCTTCTGCGTGGGTAGGTAACGCAGTCGAAAAGTGGGCAGATAACTTAATTGTTAATATTGACACGGTCGATAAAGGTGACATGCTGCAAATTCTAGGTCATATCAAAGATTCTGCAGGTTATTTGGTTGAGGCTATGAAGGACGTAGGCTTATTGGGCTCACCTGCCTCTGCTATGGCGGTTTCAGCCCGCAGGGCACTCTGGATACGCCAATGGAATGCTGACGCAGAATCCAAAAGAAATATTGAGGTGCTCCCATACAATGGTGAGGCCCTCTTTGGAGAGAAATTAGATGCCATGATATCAACTACTACATCTGGCAAGTCAGCATTTCTGCCATCGGCAGCTACGCCGGCTAAAAAAGTAAATAATTCTCATACTATTCAGTCCTTTCGGCCCAACAAGTACAAAAAGGCTAAAAGTACCCCTTTTTTCACAGGAAAAGGGAGAGGAAAAGGTAGAAAACCTACAACACCCTCAGGCTCCCAAGAGCAGAAGTCAGCAACTACTTCTGCAAAAACCACAGCATGACGCTGGGGCTCCTCTGCGGGAGTGCGATCGGGTGGGGGCACGTCTACTATTTTTCAGCCAGGTCTGGCTGCGATCAGACCTGGATCCTTGGGTTTTACAGTTAATATCTCAAGGTTACAAGTTGGAATTTCAAGACCTTCCCCCATGCCGATTTTTCAAATCAGCCTTACCAGTTTCTGCTCAGGACAGCGCAAATGTCCTGAACGCAATACACAAATTATGTCAAGACAAAGTAATTGCCTTGGTTCCTGCCGAACAAAGGAATCAAGGCTTTTATTCAAGCCTGTTTGTAGTACCGAAGCCGGATGGCTCGGTCAGGCCGATTTTAAACCTAAAATCTCTGAATCTTTATTTAAAAAGATTCAAATTCAAGATGGAATCCTTGAGAGCGGTGATTTCCAGCTTGGAAGAAAAGGTATTTCTGGTGTCAGAGGACATCAAGGATGCTTACTTGCATGTCCCCATTTACCCGCCACATCAAGTATACCTGAGGTTTGCAGTTCAGGATTGCCACTACCAATTCCAGACATTACCGTTCGGGCTCTCCACAGCTCCAAGAATATTCACCAAGGTGATGGCGGAGATGATGGTTCTCCTTCGCAAACAAGGAGTCAACATAATTCCATACCTGGATGATCTCCTCATAAAAGCGAGATCCAGGGACAAGCTAATCCAGAACATAGAGTTATCCCTGACGGTACTTCAACAGCACGGTTGGATCATCAACTTTCCAAAATCTCAGTTGGAACCGACGATGAGGTTATCATCTTTGGGAATGATACTGGACACCGAGGTACAGAGAGTATTTCTACCGGTGGAAAAGGCTCAGTAGATCCAGAGCATGGTCACACAACTTTTGAGACCAAGAACAGTATCAATTCATCAGTGCATTCGCCTGTTGGGGAAAATGGTAGCGGCTTACAAGGCGCTACAATATGGCCGATTCCATGCCAGGGTCTTCCAATGGGACCTACTGGACAAGTGGTCCGGGTCGCATCTCCACATGCATCAAAAGATAATCTTTGTCAGCAAAAGCCAGAATTTCGCTCCTGTGGTGGCTACAAATGTCTCACCTCCTGGAGGGACGCAGGTTCGGGATTCAGACATGGATCCTGGTGACCACGGATGCAAGTCTCCGAGGATGGGGAGCTGTCACGCAAGGTGAAAGCTTCCAAGGAAGGTGGTCAAGTCAAGAAACTCGACTTCACATAAACATTCTGGAATTGAGAGCTGTGTACAACAGTCTGCATCAGGCGGCACACCTTTCTATAAGGTCGTCCCATACAGATCCAGTCAGACAATGTAACGGCAGTAGCTTACATAAACCGTCAAGGCGGAACAAAAAGCAGAGTGGCAATGGCAGAGGTGACAAAGATACTCCTCTGGGCAGAAAGACTTGCAAAAGCTCTGTCGGCAATTTTCATTCCGGGAGTGGACAACTGGGAAGCAGACTTCCTCAGCAGACACGATCTCCATCCAGGAGAATGGGCCTCCACCCAGAAGTCTTTGCGGAGGTGGCAAGTCGTTGGGGCGTTCCTCAAGTGGATATGATGGCATCACGCCTCAACAAGAAGCTTCAGAAATATTGTTCCAGGTCCAGAGACCCACAAGCAATAGCGATAGATGCACTGGTGACCCAGTGGGTGTTTCAGTCGGTGTATCTGTTCCCTCCACTTCCACTAATACCAAAAGTTCTCAAGATCATCAGAAGAACAAGGGTTCGAGCAATTCTCATTGCTCCAGATTGGCCAAGGAGAGCTTGGTATCCAGATCTTCAAGAGTTATTACTGGAAGATCCTCTGCCTCTTCCTCTTCACGAGGACCTGCTTCAGCAAGTGCCGTTAGTTTATCAGGACTTACCGCGGCTGCGTTTGACGGCATGGCTGTTGAGTGCCAGATCCTAGCCCATAAGAGTATTCCCAATGAAGACATTCCCACACTTATTCTGGCCAGGAAAGGGGTAACGTCCAAACATTACCATCGGATTTGGAGAAAATATGTATCTTGGTGTGAATCCAAGAAGTCTCCTGTGGTGGAGTTTCAATTAGGACGACTTCTCCTATTCCTACAGGCGGGTGTGGATGCTGGACTGAGATTAGGATCTATCAAGGTTCAGATTTCGGACTTGTCAGTTTTCTTTCAGAAACAATTGGCTTCTCTTCCTGAGGTCCAGACCTTCGTGAAAGGGGTTCTGCGCATCCAACCTCCCTTTGTGCCTCCTGCGGCGCCATGGGATCTTAATGCGGTGTTGCAGTTCCTTAAATCGGACTGGTTTGAGCCTCTACAAGAGGTAGGGTTGAAGTTTCTCACTTGGAAAGTGGTCATGCTGACGAGTGTCTGAGTTAGGAGCTCTGTCACACAAGAGTCCTTACTTAATATTTCATGAAGCTAGGGCTGAACTGAGAACACGTCAGCACTTTCTTCCAACGGTTGTGTCTTCTTTTCATATCAACCAACCAGTGGTGGTGCCAGTGGCTTCTGACACCTCAGTCGTCCCAAAGTCCTTGGATGTCGTCAGAGCGTTGAGGACTTATGTCGCAAGAACGGTTAGGATAAGGAAAACAGAATCTTTGTTTGTCCTCTATGACCCCAACAAGATTGGGGGTCCTGCTTCTAAGCAGACTATTGCGCGCTGGATCAGAGGTACCATTCAGCACGCTCATTCCACGGCAGGATTGCCGTTACCGATTTCAGTAAAAGCCCACTCTACATGGAAAGTGGGTTCGTCCTGGGCCGCTGCCTGGGGTGTCTCGGCATTGCAAATCTGCCGAGCTGCTACTTGGTCAGGTGCAAACACGTTTGCTAAGTTTTATAAGTTTGACACCTTGGCTGCTGATGACCTAACATTTGGTCAGTCAGTTCTACAGGAACATTAGCGCTTTCCCGCCCGTACTGCGAGCTTTGGTATATCCCCATGGTACTAAAATGGACCCCAGCATCCTCTAGGACATAAGAGAAAATAGGATTTTAATAACCTACCGGTAAATCCCTTTCTCGTAGTCCGTAGAGGATGCTGGGCGCCCGCCTAGTGCTCCATTTTTCCTGCTAATTACGGTTAAAAAAATGTTTACATACTTGTGTTTAGATGTTGACAGCTGTTGCTGTTACGTTATACATGCTGGTTGGCATAAGTTATGGTAAAGGCCATGTTAGCCGAAATGATTCTTGTATATGGTGTGAGCTGGTGTGAATCTCGCCACAAGTTTATTAGTAAATCCTCTCTCGAATATGTACGTCTCCTCGGGCACAGTTCCTATACAGAGGTCTGGATGAGGGGCATAGAGGGAGGAGCCAGTTCACACTGTTAAAAAGTCTTAAAGTGCCGAAGGCTCCTGCGGAACAGTCTATACCCCATGGTACTAAAATGGACCCAAGCATCCTCTACGGACTACAAGAAAAGGATTTACCGGTAGGTTATTAAAATCCTATTATCTTATACTCCATACTCCCTTTGATGGCACCTAACCCCGGGTTTTCTATACCTGTCCTATTTTGTCCTGTACTGTAAGTGCGGTTTTCTTGTTTGCTCATTTTATTATGTACTGTGTAATGGGCGCTGCGGATCCCTTGTGGCGCCATATAAATAAAGGATAATAATAATAATAATATCTAGTACGGAGTATAGTCAAAATTGGCACTTAGTCAAAATCATACATAAAACAAAATCTCAAGTACAGATAGATGTGCTATCTGGGCTCATGGGGAGTTCAAGGGAAATCGCATAGTCAAAATCGGGCATAGCAAGGATCTCACTGTGTTTACACACCATTAGGCCCATAGAACAAACACTGGACTGAAGCTAGAACACGTCCCTTCCAGTCATTGGCGTTTCTATAATGGGTGCAGTGTGTGCGAGGCACACGGGCCCCCAGGTCCAGGGGGGCCCACCCCGCACACACTGCACCCATTTGCTTAATACTTACCTCTCTGAAGTCCCCTGTCGAAACCATCCCTTTTTCGGCAGCGCAATAGAGTTTGAACACTAGGGGGAACAAACTCTATTGTGCCTGCTGAAAACCCCAGTAAGATGGCATGGCGGCCATTTTTACGGAGTTTTGCGCGAGCGCAGTAGCAAAATCTTCGGGAAAATGGGCGCGTGCCGTGTTCCCGGAGGTTTGCGCATGCGCTATAGAGTCTGGTCTCAGACTCTATTGCCGCTGCGGAGAAGGATGGCACCGCCGGGGGACACAGGAGAGGTAAGTATTAAATGCTTTGCCTCGGTCAGAGAGGAGGGGGCCCCTGAAGCAGAAGACTGCACACGAGCCTCCTCCTCTCTTAAAACGCCCCTGCTTCCAGTCTATAAATTGCTCTGCACATTTTAAATCTGCTCAATCTGTAGCGCAACATGGTTTTACTAGCAAGGTGCAAATTGCTCCTTTGCTCTCATTCCTGACTCATAATCAGGCCCAGCGTGTGTGTGTGTGTGTGTGTGTGTGTGTGTGTGTGTGTGTGTGTGTGTGTGTGTGTGTGTGTGTGTGTATTTTTCCATAGATAAAATAATCTTCATTCTTGTTTACTAACTCCTGATTAACCAGCCTTTGCAAGTAGCAATGTTCTAAATGTACCTGACCAAATTATTAGTGACAATTCTAATAGCATAATTCCCATTACCTGCATGGCCAGCTAAGTTGTCAAAGCAACTAACACTAATTGGCCTGGATCTGCAGAAAACAGGACTTAATTTGGTGTTATTTAGAAGCGTGAACAGTAAAGGGGGGTACACACGGGGAGATGTGTGCTGAGCGATCTATCACAGACCGCTCAGCACACATCTCTCCCCCCACTCAGCGCGATGTGTGCTGAGCGAGGAGGGGGCGCTCACTTCATATAGCGATGTGTGTGGCCGTGCATCGCTATCGCTATGGAGCATACACACGGAGCGATGGATGCTTCTTTTCTAAGCAATCTAGTCAGATTGCTTAGAAATTAAGCAAAAATTGCTCCGTGTGTTCCCCCCTTTAGAGTTTATTACTAGTTGTTGTTATGGGGAATTCAATTAGCCACTGTCATTTAAGTTAGTGAGCATTAAAAAGAGGTTCAGTGAAAAAGGGGTTGGAATTGAATAGCCCCAGGCAGTAAAGCTTGAGGCTACCACCCTTTTTCACCCCTCGTAAACGGGGTGAAATTTGGATTAAATATTTCCCTAAGTCTTCCAACTTCAGCACATGCTGACAATTCTAATGGGCCCTACACATTTAAAGATCCACCGCTGAGTTGGCGGGGGGCAGTGACGGGGGGAGAGAAGTTTCTTCACTCACCTCGTCACCCGGCTCCATTGAAGTGCAGGCAAATATGGACGAGATCGTCCATATTGGCCTGCATGCACAGCAGACGGGGAACCAGCGATAAATGAGTGCGGGGCCGCGCATCGTTCATCGCTGGTGACTCCACACTGAAAGACATGAACGTTATCTCGTTCAATAATGAACGAGATAATATCGGCCAGTGTGTAGGGCCTATAAGAACATATAGTGATTTGCTGACCCATCTGTGAACAATAATGTACATAGCTCCAGCAGCTGAAGCTGATCTAGATCAGTATTTAGATGTGAAGAAGTTTGCCTATCTATAATTCATATTAAGTACTAAAGTAGACAGACCCTTGCATCTTGTATTGACCTATTTTAGAAGTGCTCCATAATGAGAAATGTATCAAAAAGACAGGACAAAAAAAATATCTACGATAATAAGATTTTACTTACCGGTAAATCTATTTCTCGTAGTCCGTAGAGGATGCTGGGACTTCGTAAGGACCATGGGGAATAGACGGGCTCCGCAGGAGATAGGGCACTTTAAGAAAGCTTTGGATTCTGGGTGTGCACTGGCTCCTCCCTCTATGCCCCTCCTCCAGAGCTCAGTTAGGGAAACTGTGCCCAGAGAAGATGGACAGTACGAGGAAGGATTTTTGTAAATCTAAGGGCGAGATCCATACCAGCCACACCAATCACACCGTATAACTTGTGATAAACTACCCAGTTAACAGTATGAACAACAACATAGCCTCGGTTCAACCGATAAACTAACATAAACCTTATGTAAGCAATAACTATATACAAGTCTTGCAGAAGAAGTCCGCACTTGGGACGGGCGCCCAGCATCCTCTACGGACTACGAGAAATAGATTTACCGGTAAGTAAAATCTTATTTTCTCTAACGTCCTTGAGGATGCTGGGACTCCGTAAGGACCATGGGGATTATACCAAAGCTTCCAAACGGGCGGGAGAGTGCGGATGACTCTGCAGCACCGAATTGAGCAAACAGGAGGTCCTCCTCAGCCAGGTATCAAACTAATACCCCTTTCACACCGCAGCTTGTACCCGGTAACTTGCCGTTTTTACTGGCTTCCTAAACGGTTCGAGCAGAACCGTTTAAAGAACCGTTTCAAAAGCAGGTTTTGCGATGTGAAAGCAGCATAACAGAACTTTGCAAAGGTATTTGACCCCGACCAAGTAGCAGCTCGGCACAGCTGTAGTGCCGAGACCCCTCGGGCAGCCGCCCAAGAAGAGCCCACCTTCCTAGTGGAATGGGCCTAAACCGATTTAGGTAACGGCAATCCTGCTGTAGAATGCGCCAGCTGAATCATGTTACAGATCCAGCGAGCAATAGTCTGCTTTGAAGCAGGGCCGCCAACCTTGTTGGCTGTATACAGGACAAACAGTGCTTCTGTTTTACAGATCCTAGCCGTTCTGGCCACGTAAATTTTCAAAGCCCTGACCACATCAAGGGACTCGGAATCCTCCAAGTCACGCATAGCCACAGGCACGACAATAGGTTGGTTGAGACCACCTTTGGCAGTAATTGAGGACGGGTCCGCAATTTCACTCTATCTATATGGACAATCAGATAGGGCTTTTAGTGAGAAAAGCCTCCAATTCCGAAACTCGCCTAGCCGAAGCCAAGGCTAACAACATGACCACCTTCCAGGTGAAATATTTCAACACCACTGACTTAAGTGGTTCAAACCAATGTGACTTAAGGAACCGTAACACCATGTTAAGGTCCCAAGGCGCCACCGGCGGTACAAAAGGAGGCTAAAAATGCAGTACTCCCTACACAAACGTTTGTACTTCAGGAAGAGAAGCCAATTCTTTTTAGAAGAAAATGGATAAGGCCGAAATTTGAACCTTTATCGATCCTAATTTCAGGCCCAAGTTCGCTCCAGTTTGAAGGAAGTGAAGCAGACGGCCCAAAAGGAATTCCTCCATAGGAGCATTCCTGGCCTCACATCAGGAAACATATTTCCGCCATATTCAGTGATAATGTTTCAATGTCACTTCCTTCCTAGCCTTAATTAGGGTAGGAATGACCTCCTCCGGAATACCCATTACCGCTAGGATCCTGCGTTGTACCGCCATGCCGTCAAACGCAGCCGCGGTAAGTCTGGGAACAATGAGAATTGGTCTCACTCCTCTTTTTCTTATTATCCTCAACACCATGGGTATGAGAGGAAGAGGAGTAAACACAGAGACCGACCGGAACACCCACGGTGTCACTAGGGTGTCCACAGCTTACTGCCTGTGGGTCTCCTCACCTGGCGCAATAACTCTGCGGCTTTGTGTTGAGGCGGGACGCCATCATGTCTATCAGTGGCAGTCTCCACCGAATTGCAATCTGTGCTAAGACTTCCTGATGAAGTCCCCACTCTCCAGGACATAGGTCGTGTCCGCTGAGGAAGTCTGTTTCCCAGTCGTCCACTCCCGGAATGAACACTGCTGACAGTGCGCTTACATGATTCTCCGCCCAGCGAAGAATTCTGGTGGCTTCCACCATCGCCACTCTGCTCCTTGTGCCGCCTTGGCGGTTTACATGAGCTACTGCGGTGACGTTGTCTGACTGGATCAGAACCGGTTGGTCGCGAAGTAGGGTCTCCGCCTGACGTAGGGCGTTGTATATGGCCCTTAGTTCCAATAAGTGAAGACAAGTCTCTTGACTTGACCAAAGACCTTGGACATTTTATTTTTCCCTGTGTGACTGCTCCCCAACCTCGGAGGCTCGCGTCCGTGGTCACCAGGATCCAGTCCTGAATGCCGAACCTGCGGCCCTATAGAATGTGAGCACCCTCCAGCCACCACAGGAGAGATACCCTGGCCCTGGGGGAGAGGGTGATCAACTGATGAATCTGTAGATGTGGTCTCAACCAACCTATTGTCGTGCCTGTGTAGATGTGACCCGGACCACTTGTCCAGTAGGTCCCATTTGAAAGACCTCGCATGGAACCTGCCGAAGGGAATGATTTTCCCCGGACTCGGGTGCAGCGATGCCGACACCTGTCTTGGTTTCAATAAGTTCCTGACCAGAGTCATGAGTTCCTGGGCCTTCTCTATCTGAAGGTAAACCCCTTTCTGGTCCGTATCCAGAATCATACCCAAGAAGGGCAGACTAGTCATAGGAACCAACTGTGACTTCGGGATATTGAGAAACAAGCCATGTTGCTGTGACACCTTCAGCGAAAGTGACACGCTGTTCAACAACTGCTCTTTTGATCTCGCCTTATAGGAGATCGTCCAAGTATGGGATAACTGTGACTCCTAGCTTGCGTAGCAGCACCATCATTTCCGCCCATTACCCTGAAATTGGTAATGACAATACTGTACCGCAATTCTCAGGTACGCCTGATGGGGTGGATAAATGGGAACATGAAGGTATGCAGCCTTTATGTCTAGATACACCATCAAATCCCCCCTTTCCAGGCTGGCCATGATCGCTCTGAGCGATTCCACCTTAAATTTGAACCTTTTCCAGTATAGGTTCAGAGGTTTTAATTTTTAATAGGTCTGCCCGAACCGTACGTATTCGGGACTACAGCCAAGGTTGAGTAATAGCCCCTTCCTTGTTGCAGGAGGAGAACCTTGAGCACCACCTGTTGGAGATACAATGTGTGAATTGTATTTAATATAACTCCCCTGCTGGGGGAGAAGCCGGTAGGTCCGATAAGGAAAACCGGCGAGGAGGCACCTTTCGAATTCCTTTGTAACCCTGAGAACAATTTTTATTGCCCCGGGATCCACCTGTGAGTGAACTCAGATGTGGCTGAAAAGTCGAAGACGTGCTCCCCCTGGGACGGACTCCCTTAGCGGAGCTCCCGCATCCTGCGGTGGATGTAGTAGAGGCCGGGGAGGACTTCTGTTCCTGGGAACTAGCTGTGCCCCGTGCCCTTATCTCTGGTAAGAAAGGACGCTCCTCATACTTTCTTGTTATTCTGCAACCGAAAGGACTGCATTTGATAATGTCGTGCCTTCTTAGTCTGTGAGGGAATATAAGGCAAAAGATCAGAATTACCAGCTATAGCTGTGGAGACCAGGTCCGAGAGCCCTTCTCCACACAATTCCTCAGCCTTGTGAGGTAAACCCTCCATATGCCTCTTTTAGTCGGCATCACCTGTCCATTGCATGTTCCACAGGACAAGTCTAGCAGAAATCGACATAGCGTTGACTCTAGAACCCAGTAGACTAACGTCTCTGTGGGCATGTCATATATATAAGACAACATCTTTTACATATAAATACATATATATATATATATATATATATATATATATATATATATATATATACTAGGGACAATAACATGGCATCCTTATCTAGGGGTTAAACCACCGCTGATAAGGTATCTGACTACGCTGCTACAGCGCTATAAACCCATGCCGACACAATCGCCGGTCTGAGTAGTGTATCAGAATGTGTGTAAATGGACTTCAAAGTACTTTTACTGCATGCTATCTGCAGGATCCCTGAGGATAGCTGTAAAGTCAGCGCTACCTTTTTGGGTAAACGTGTCAATGCCTTGTACACCCTAGGGGAAGATTCCCATCTTATCCTGGCCCCATTAGGGAAAGGATATTCTCTGAGATTCTTTTTGGGAAGCTGCAGCTTCTTGTCTGGAGATTCCCGCTCTTTTCCTTCATGAGAGGAGGGAAATTTACCTCAGCTTTCTTCCCCTTAAACATGTGTACCCTCGTGTCAGGGACAGATGAGTCATCAGTGATATGCAAAACATCTTTTATTACAATAATCATATATTGAATACTTTTCTGCCAGTCTTGGCTGTACTTTGCATTATCGTAGTCGACACTGGAGTCAGACTCCGTGTCGATAACAGTGCCTATTATTTTGGATAGTAAGCGTTGTGAGACTCTGAAAGCATACTTGCCTACTTTTGAAAAAGCATTTCAGGGAGATTGTGAAAGTAACACCTATCAGCGCGGCCGCGTACTGCTACATCGGAGAGGCGTGTCATGAAAATGACTTACATCCAAATGTAAATGAGCCCCAAAGTCAGTAGGATCTATTTGTTGAAGAAAAGACACTGATATTTTGCAGGATTTGTTAGTGTATTGTGTTTTAAAAGATGTTCCATATACTGTAAGTGGCCATAGGGATCATTGTGCCTTACAACCAATGCAGGGAAATGGCACTAATGATCATATTTGAATGTATGTATCTCTGATTTATTTTCCCCCCAAGAATGTAATAGCTGCATAATGGGGGTAAGGTGCAATCAGGGAGATTGCTGGACTTTTCAGGGAGTGAGGGAGATTGCTGCTAACTCAGGGAGTCTCCTGCAGAATGAGGGACGGTAGGAAACTAAGGGGTATATTTACTAAGGTCCCGATTTTGACCGAGATTACGTTTTTTCTTCAAAGTGTCATCTCGGGAATTTACTAAGCAAAAATCACAGCAGTGATGAGGGCATTCGTAATATTTTTGAAGTCCTAGGAAAAAATTACGAATCAATACACCATCGGTCAAATACGCCTGCAATTTGGTAGAAATCGGTAATTTACTAAAAAGTGCAAATCACAAACACTGCCGACAATAGCCAAACACTGCCGTGCTGAAATACAGTTTGTGAAAAAGTGCTAAAAAAAACCAGACCTGCTTTTTTTCCCCGTGTTTGGATAGGCATGCACGGATCCATGAGATCCGTGCATGTTTTTCAGTGGGAAGGGGTGGGAAAGTGTTAATTTTTTTTTTTTTTTTAATGCGTGGGGTCCCCCCTCCTAAGCAAAACCAGCCTCGGGCTCTTTGAGCCGGCCCTGGTTGAAAAAATATGGGGGAAAAAATGATAGGGGTTCCCCCATATTTAAACAACCAGCACCGGGCTCTGCGCCTGGTCCTGGTTCCAAAAATACGGGGGACAAAAAGCGTAGGGGTCCCCCGTATTTCTGAAACCAGCACCGGGCTCCACTAGCCAGATACATAATGCCACAGCCGGGGGACACTTTTATCTAGGTCCCTGCGGCCCTGGCATTACATAACCAACTAGTCACCCCTGGCCGGGGTACCCTGGAGGAGTGGGGACCCCTTCAATCAAGGGGTCCCCCCCCTCCAGCCACCCAAGGGCCAGGGGTGAAGCCCGAGGCTGTCCCCCCCATCCAAGGGCTGCGGATGGGAGGCTGATAGCCTTTTTGTCAAAAAATGAATATTGTTTTTAGTAGCAGTACTACAAGTCCCAGCAAGCCCCCCCCGCAAGCTGGTACTTGGAGAACCACAAGTACCAGCATGCGGTGGAAAACCGGGCCCGCTGGTACCTGTAGTACTACTACTAAAAAAATACCCCAATAAAAACATAAGACACACACCTTGAAAGTAAAACTTTAATACATACATCCACACCTCCATATACACATACTTACCTATGTTCACACGAGGGTCGGTCCTCTTCTCCATGTAGAATCCATGGTGTACCTGTTGAAAAAATTATACTCACAAAATCCAGGGTTGATGGCTCCGCTTTTATTCCATTTGTAATCCAGGTACTTTGCAAAATAACAAAACGGACACCCGACCTCGCACTGAAAGGGGCCCCATGTTTTCACATGGGACCCCTTTCCCCGAATGCCAGGAACCCCCTCTGACTTATGTCTAAGACGGTTCCATCAGCCAATCAGGGAACGCCACGTTGTGGCATCCTCCTGATTGGCTGTGTGCTCCTGTACTGTATGACAGGCAGCACACGGCAGTGTTACAATGTAGCGCCTATGCGCTCCATTGTAACCAATGGTGGGAACTTTGTGGTTAGCGGTGAGGTTACTTTCGGTCAACCGCTGACCACAAAGTTCCCACCATTGGTTACAATGGAGCGCATAGGCGCTACATTGTAACACTGCCGTGTGCTGCCTATCATACAGTACAGGAGCACACAGCCAATCAGGAGGATGCCACAACGTGGCGTTCCCTGATTGGCTGATGGAACCGTCTTAGACATAAGTCAGAGGGGGTTTCTGGTATTCGGGGAAAGGGGTCCCATGTGAAAACATGGGGCCCCTTTCAGTGCGAGGTCGGGTGTCCATTTTGTTATTTTGCAAAGTACCTGGATTACAAATGGATTAAAAGCGGAGCCATCTACCCTGGATTTTGTGAGTATAATTTTTTCAACAGATACACCATGGATTCTACATGGAGAAGAGGACCGACCCTCGTGTGAACATAGGTAAGTATGTGTATATGGAGGTGTGGATGTATGTATTAAAGTTTTACTTTCAAGGTGTATGTCTTATGTTTTTATTGGGGCATTTTTTTAGTAGTAGTACTACAGGTACCAGCGGGCCCGGTTTTCCACTGCATGCTGGTACTTGTGGTTCTCCAAGTACCAGCTTGCGGGGGGGGGGGGGGCTTGCTGGGACTTGTAGTACTGCTACTAAAAACAATATTCATTTTTTGACAAAGGCTATCAGCCTCCCATCCGCAGCCCTTGGATGGGGGGGACAGCCTCGGGCTTCACCCCTGGCCCTTGGGTGGCTGGAGGGGGGGGACCCCTTGATTGAAGGGGTCCCCACTCCTCCAGGGTACCCCGGCCAGGGGTGACTAGTTGGTTATGTAATGCCAGGGCCGCAGGGACCTAGATAAAAGTGTCCCCCGGCTGTGGCATTATGTATCTGGCTAGTGGAGCCCGGTGCTGGTTTCAGAAATACGGGGGACCCCTACGCTTTTTGTCCCCCGTATTTTTGGAACCAGGACCAAGCGCAGAGCCCGGTGCTGGTTGTTTAAATATGGGGGAACCCCTGACATTTTCCCCCCCATATTTTTAAAACCAGGACCGGCTCAAAGAGCCCGAGGCTGGTTTGGCTTAGGAGGGGGGACCCCACGCAATTTTTTTTTTTATTTTAACACTGATTTCCATTTTTAAAAAGGTGCACAATGAAGCCCAGCACGGATCTCTCAGATCCGGCCGAGATTCATTGTATTAAAGTCGGCAGTGTTTTACAAGTCACTCACGTAAAACACTGCAAAAAAAAAAACGAATGACATCGACATCGGTAAATCCGAAAATGCAGAATACGACAGCTTAGTAAATTAGTCGTAATAAATTCAAAAAGTTGCAACTTTACACTTTCGATGTCATTCGTGATTGAACTTTGACCTCAGACGGGAAAATACGAATTTTAGTAAATATACCCCTATGTCTGAAGGTCTCTGTGACATAGGGGCAGACATGGGTAGATTCCCTGTCTGTTCTCTAATCTTTTGTAATAAGGTCATCTTAGCACTTAATTTCACATATCCAATCAGGTGTTGGCGTTGTCGACGGAGAGACCACGCACCCACACAGATTTGCTCCATCTCTTCCTTCGGAGAGCCTTTTACCGCAGACATGTCGACACACACGTACCGACACACTCCACACACACAGGGAATCTCTTATCTGAGGACAGGTTCCCCCCTAGGCCCTTTGGAGAGACAGAGAGAGAGAATGCCAGCACACACCCTAGCGCTATATAACCCAGGAAAAAACACAGAATGTTTACCCAGTAGCGCTGCTATAATGTATAATCGCCAAATATGTGCCCCCCCTCTACTTTAAAACCCTCTTCACCGTGTGTCAAGCAGGGGAGAGTCTGGGGAGTTTCCTCTCAGCGGTGCTGTGGAGAGAAAATGGCGCTGGTGAGTGCTGAGGGAGAAGCCCCGCCCCCTCGGCGACGGGCCTCTGTCCCACTCAAACTTACTAAAATATGGCGGGGGCTCTTTTATATACATGTACAGTACCCACCTGTACATGTATATATACTTTTTGCCATAAGAGAGGTGTTATATTGCTGCCCAGGGCGCCCCCCCTGCGCCCTGCACCCTTACAGTGACCGGAGTATGTGAGGTGTATGGGAGCAATGACGCACAGCTGCGGTGCTGTGCGTTACGTCAGTGAAGCTCTGAAGGCTTCTGCCGCCTGAGACGTCTTCTGACTTCGTTTCTTCTGGCTCTGTGAGGAGAACGGCGGCGCGGCTCTGGGGGTGGACGCCCAGTAAGAACCTGTGTTCACCCCCTCTGGAGCTAATGGTGTCCAGTAGCCGAGGAAGCAGAGCCTATCTTAGACAAGAAGGTCTGCCCCTCTCTCCTCAGTCCCTCGATGCAGGGAGCCTGTTGCCAGCAGTGCTCCCTGTAAAAATGTAGAAAAAATCCAAACAAAAATGCTTTCTAGGCAGAGAACTCAGGGAGCTCCCTGCAGTGCACCCATCTCGCTCTGGGCACAGTGTAAAACTGAGGTCTGGAGGAGGGGCATAGAGGGAGGAGCCAGTGCACACCCAGAATCCAAAGCTTTCTTAAAGTGCCCTATCTCCTGCGGAGCCCGTCTATTCCCCATGGTCCTTACGGAGTCCCAGCATCCTCAAGGACGTTAGAGAAATAAAGTTAACTACTGTGGTTAGACCTTGGCCACCTTCAAGTAAACGCGTCCTTAAAAAATTGTTGCTGAACCATTACACTGTAATTATATTGGAATATGCGAGGCAAGCAGTTAAATCTGGTTGTAGGCCCGTTAGTCTTGTTTGCTGTCCTGGTAATAGCTCTGCCATTTTACATTGGTTATAAAGGTGCATACACACTGAACTGGGGTTTTTGCCCAGCGTGTAAGCACAGCGATGATCGTGGACATCGTTGGCAGGAAAATAGCTCAGTGCATACCCACTGAGCTATTTTCGCTTTACCAGCACTGACCACGGGGGTGGGTGGGGGGGGCTGGGGGGGGAGGTAAAGCACTTTCCACAGTAGGAGACTGTGGAAAGTACTTCGCTCGGCTGTACAAACAGCCCGAAGAACGGCAGCTGCTAGCGATGAAGCGGAGGCGTGCATGACCGCTCATCGCTAGCCCATCCACACAGGACTTCGAGCTCAAAGTAGCTCAAAATGCCAAAAGTTAGCTACTTTGAGCTCAAAATCGCCCAATGTGTATGGGCCTTAAAGCCCCGTACACACGGGGAGAGATGTGTGCTGAGCGATCTAGCACAGACCCGCTCAGCACATGGCACGATGTGTGCTTAGCGAGGGGGAAGGATGGGTGGACGCTCATTTCACCTAGTGGTGAAATGAGCGACCTGCTAGATAGTGCCGGCGATAGCGACACACGTGCCGCACATGTCTATCGCTGTGGGGCATACACACGGAGAGATTAGAGATGAATGGGTTCGGTTTTACTTGGATTTACCCGAATCTCCTTATTGGCTCACGGACGTCTCGTGTTTTGGTTAGCCAATAACAAAAATCCAGAAAAAAATAACTTGCGATAATTCTGGCGTTAAGAACCGAGTAAATCCGCACCCGCTCATCTCTAGCAGAGATCCGTGCTTAACTTCTAAGCAATCTAGTCAGATTGCTTAGAATTTAAGCACGGATCTCTCCGTGTGTACCCCCTTTAATTCCCTGATACTTTCCCTGCCGTAGTTGATTACATTGTTACGTGTGTGAGGATGTTGGTCTCAAATTCTATAGGTTATTGATGAGAAGGAACAAAGTGATCCGTATCATTGTGAGTAGGGAGTTGGGTAGCTGGGATGTAACCGGAATCATGATGTTGCAGATTTCTGGAATTTGAGTTGTTATTCTAAAAGTTCTCAGTGCTAAAAATGGAGTAGTGAAAATAAGTTGTCAGTATGCCGCTAATACCATAAGAGCAAAGCAGGCAGGCATTCCTGTGTGTATACACCCCCACTGTGGGAATGAAGCAATAAATCAAGGTTTTGTGGCTGTAAATAAATGCAGCACCCTACAATACAGTTTCAGTGTTGCTGGTTCCGAGATACAAATTCAGCAATCACCCTATAATGTGCTATTACTTTATATCACATTGTGCAACACACAACTGTTTCATTCTATGACACAGCAGGATAAAACTGCTACTTTCCTTACAGTCTAACTTTAGTCCTTCATCCCCCATGGAACCTTGTGAATAGAAGTTAAACAGATACAGCTAAGGGTTGAGGGAACATTTCCAGTTTTGAATGAACATTGCTCATTGGAACCAAAATTAAGTAAATGACTCATTTCCTTCTCTTCTGAGCTTAATGGTTTAGAAATAAAAGGAAGTGATCCTGCAATAAGCAAGACACACTGAACACATGGCCACTCTTGTTACAGTGTTGTATGTGTGCTTCATGGGCCTAAGTTACAGATGTACATTAATTTGATATTAACCCCCACAGCTCCAATGTTTTTGGAACTGCACATCGACAGAAACTGCACTGCACGTGCGCAGATCCTGGGATACAATGTCACTCACACTGCCCCAAATGCTGCAGCATGATTAACATTATACCAGTGTTTGGGGGCGGCGACGGGCAAGATTACAGAAAACGGGGGCGTGCCAAAGCCAGTGGCTGCGTCCTTGGATGCAGCATCGCTGGCTGTAGCAGTGTGAATTTCCAGGGGGATGCAGTTAAAATGCTGGCTGTCAGGATCCCGGCGTTCAGGAGACTGACGCCGGAATCCCGACAGCTGGTGAAATACTGACAGATGAAATCCCGCCCACCACCCGTTATACCCACTTGGTTGTTGGGTCCACACCACCAACCGAGTGGGAATAGAACCTGTGGTGAGAAAAACAAGCCACAGGGCCTTAAGCGTGGCCAGCGCAGCAAGCCCGCGAGGGGACTCACTGCCAGGATTCTGGCAGACAGGATGCCGCTGTCGGTATACTGACAGCTGGCATCCCGTCTGCTGGTATATCATACCGAACCCTTTCCAGGCCATCCTGAAGAACTTGAGGTTACTCAGATGACTGGTGCACATGCAGATGATCCAGTGCTGCAACCTTCAATGCAGCAGCTGAGCAGAGAAGCCGGCAGGAGGCATTTCATTTAAAATAGGATTTTTAACAACATTGAAATTTCTTTAATATTAGTCCATCATTGAAATGCAGACAATTTAGATAGAGGGAATCAGAGAGATGTTACAAGGAAGAGTCATTACAGTCACTGAAATGTAGCAGTGAGTGAGAAAGTAGAGATGGTGAAATTGTATCCAGTATGTGTTTATATTCTTCTCAGGGTCAAACACAGACACTGGGAGATCCAGTTACCCACGGTAAACTACCGTGGTTAATTTTCTCGCTGGGGGCTATACAGTTAGCCCTGATAAACCGGCGGGGGCAGCAGCTTTTCTGGGATTTTGTTTCACCTGCAACCTAATAGGATAGCCCGAACAAAAATATTGGAGAAACAGCGGGAAAAATCGCAAAAAACATCCCAATGTATCTTCGCAGCTAACTGGACAACAATTTTTCATTAAAGTACACCTATAAGGGTTGATGTACAGCTGAACACAAGTCATGTGTAAGTACTACTCCCAAAATACATATTACAGGTTGAGTATCCCTTATCCAAAATGCTTGGGACCAGAGGTATTTTGGATATCGGATTTTTCCGTATTTTGGAATAATTGCATACCATAACGAGATATTATGGTGATGGGACCCAAGTCTAAGCACAGAATGCATTTATGTTACATATACACCTTATACACACAGCCTGAAGGTCATTTTAGCCAATATTTTTTTATAACTTTGTGCACTGAACAAAGTGTATCTACATTCACACAATTCATTTATGTTTCATATACACCTTATACACACAGCCTGAAGGTCATTTAATACAATATTTTTTAATAACTGTGTATTAAACAAAGTTTGTGTACATTGAGCCATCAAAAAACAAAGGTTTCACTATCTCACTATCACTCAAAAAGGTCCGTATTTCGGAATATTTGGATATGGGATACTCAACCTGTACAAGTTATGGCACAAATTACTACTCTCTAAATATAGGTCACCAAATATAAGGATATATTTTACAGAATACTTTTTATATTTTTAGATCATCTGTGTATTATCTATGGGAATGTGCACTACCTAGTAAAAAGATGTGTGATGATACGTTACACAGGCCGCATACGGGTATATCTGAGGTGATTTCTAATATCAGTAACTAATTACAACAGTATATACATTTTTCCCTACAGTAAACCTGTTTCCCTGCAAGGGGGGGGGGGGGGGGGCGTGTCCAGATATAACATGTACAGAGAGAGTTAGATTTGGGTGGGTTATATTGTTTCTGTGTTTGAACACACCCCACCCACATCTAGCTCTCTCTGCACCAGTTATATCTGCCCCACCCTGCAGTGCACATGGGCCCTCATTCCGAGTTGATCGCTCGCTAGCTGCTTTTAGCAGCACTGCAAACGCTAAGCCGCCACCCTCTGGGAGTGTATCTTAGCTTAGCAGAAATGCGAACAAAAGGTAGGCAGAACTGCAAAGGAAAAATGTCATGCCGTTTCTGAGTAGCTCCAGACCTAGTCCTATCTTGCGATGAATGCAGTCTGTTTAGTTCCTGGTTTGACGTCACAAACATGCCCTGCGTTCGGCCAGCCACTCCCCCGTTTCTCCAGCCACTCCTGCGTTTTTGCCTGGCACACCTGTGTTTTTTTAGCACACTCCCTAAAAACGCTGAGTTGCCGCCCAGAAACACCCACTTCCTGTCAATCATACTACAAATACTCGAGCGACTGAAAAACGTTGCTCGAGCTTGGCTAAAACTACAAAGTTTTGTGTGAAAGTACTTAGCGCATGCGCACTGCGTACCATGCGCATGCGCAGAATTGCCGTTTTTTCACTTGATCGCTGCTCTGCGAAAAACGGTAGCGAGCGACCAACTCGGAATGAGGGCCATGGTTTTGCCCAACTTCTAACATATTTGCTGCTGCGATCAACTCTGAATTAGGCCCATTATGGACTGAATTTTTTCAATGAGTTTAGACGCTAGCACTTTGCATCCAATCATCATTATTAAGTTTGTTTATTTCAATTCAGTGTGTTTTAGGATTTCTATCTTAGGGGGACATTTACTAAGCAGTGATAAGAGCAGAGAAGTGAACCAGTGGAGAAGTTGCCCATGGCAACCAATCAGCACTGAAGTAACATCTATAATTTGCATACTATAGAATGTTACAGAGCTGCTGATTGGTTGATGGGGCCACTTCTCCACTGGCTCACTTCTCCGCTCCTATCCTGCTTAGTAAATGTCCCCTTTATTTCTTTAAGGACTTTGTACTAAATGGGAGTTCACATAGACCAGTTTTCAGGTGCTAGTAGTGAATGTTTCCTATCACTGCCTTCATTTCCAGTGTTTCCTAAGCAATCTCGTGTATGGAGCCTCTAACAAGTTCTAAGTGGAAACAGTTGTTTTATATACCGTAAGTGCTCTGTATTCTTTGGTATATTTTATAGTGGTATACAAAGCAGTCTACTAATGCCTGGGCATCAACAGGAGATATTACCCACAAGCGAATAGCAATGACAAGAGCAGTTATCCGGAGGGGATGTAGTTAGGATCACGGCGGTCGGAATCCCGACCGCCAGAATGCCAGCAGCGTTGCCACAGCTATTTCCACTCCTGGGTGTCCAAGACACCCATGGAGTGGGAATAGATCCTGTGGCGAGCGCAGCGAGCCCGCAAGGGGCTTTGTTGTGTTTGCCCATCTGCCGTCATTCTGACCGCTGGGATCCTGGCGTCGGTATTCTGGCCGCCGGGATCCTGTACCCAACCCATCAGAAGACCATACAGCACTCCAAACTGACGCGTTATGGCCTTTATCAAGGCCTTGATAAAAACTGTGTAGGTCAAGGCTTAGATAAAGGTTGAAACACATCCGAGTTGAATGCTGGATGGTCTGATAACTGCTGTTGTCCCTGCTATTTACTTGTGGGCGTTGTATCCTGTTGATGCCTAGGCCTTAACCATCCTGTAAGGAGTGAACCACTCATGATTTGCGGTGATCAAGTTTGTTTCTGGTAGGCAGCCATCTTTTAAATGTTTTGTGTGTATTTTAATAAAATGTTATTTCTCTTACGTCCTAGAGGATGCTGGGGTCCATATTAGTACCACGGGGTATAGACGGGTCCACTAGGAGCCATTGGCACTTTAAGAGTTTAAGAGTGTGGGCTGGCTCCTCCCTCTATGCCCCTCCTACCATACTCAGTTTAGAAAATGTGCCCGGAGGAGCCGGTCACAGCTAGGGGAGCTCTACAGAGCTTTCTTAGTAAAAGTTTATTTTAGAGTTTATTATTTTACAGGGAGGCTGCTGGCAACAGCCTACCTGCATCGAGGGACTGAGGGGGAAAGCAGGGTCCGCCATGCGGGGTCTGAGCCACTGTCTCCGCTGACTGGACACTGAGCTCCAGAGGGGATAGATCGCTCCCCGCCGCAGGGGAACGCTCACCCCAGCAGCATGCAGCCACCACCTTGCAGAGCTGAAGTTTGTGGCGAGTAAGTCACCGACCCCCCTAGCAAGCGGGGGCCGGTGTGAAGACGGCACCATCAGGGTAGGAGCGCAGTACTAACTGTGCTCCGGGGGCTCATCGGTACTTAGGTGCGGTGCTGTGAGGAGCGCCCTGAGCCTGCGCCTTAACCCTACACTGACCAGAAAGCCTGTCGGGGTCTGCGGATCTCAGCCAGCAAAAAATCCTCAGGCCAGTATAATCTTGGAAGAGCGAGAAGACAGCGCCATTAAGGGGATGGAGCTTCTCAGAGCGGACCCAGCAGCGTTCAGCGCCATTTTCCTGCCTGCAGACACGCTGCCAGTGGAAGAGCAGTCCCTCCAGAGCACCTCCAGCTATCTGTACGGTACCAGGGGGTTGTAGAAGGGAGGGGAGGCTGTGTAAGACTGTGTCACCTATTAAGGGACTCAGTCAGCGCTGGTTAAGGGTCTCCCTATACCTATATAGCGCTGTGTGTGGATTGGCTCCAATCTCTGTGTCTCTCTGCCATTCTTGGGGGGGAAACTCTGTCTGCCCTGTACCCTGTGTGTATGTGTGGTGTACAAGCAAACATGTCTAGAGACTCTGTCTCATATGCTGCAGAGGATTTATCTTCTCAGGAAGATCCCATCCCATGTAATCAGGATTGTACTGTTGTAGCGCAGATCCCAGCTAGAGAACCGTAGTGGTTAGCCTCTCTTAGGGGGGCTATTTCTCAGATTTCTGAAAGGGTTGCAAGGACTGAGCATGCAACTCAGGTATTGCAGTCCTCTATGGCAGTATGGTCCGATACTGCCCCCTCGGGGCCACCTGCGATACATTCTCACAAACGTGCTCTTGCCCAGATTATGCAGGATAACACTGATACCAATTCTGACACAGCAGACGATGATGGGGATGTGTTGAGGGGGACGGCTTCACTTGCTAAGGGTGTGCAGTTGATGATTGAGGCCATGCAGGATGTGTTACATATTTCTGACACACCTCCTGAGCAAGTTGAGGAGGCCTTTTTCACGGACAGTAAGAAAGCCCCTCTCATCTTCCCGGCATCTAAGGAATTAAATGCTATATTTGAAAAAGCCTGGGAAAACCCAGAGAAAAAATTCCAGATCCCTAAAAGGGTCCTGGTTGCTTTTCCCTTCCCGGAAGACGATAGAAAAAAATGGGAGTCCCTGCCTATAGTTGACGCCTCTGTCTCCAGGCTGTCAAAACAGGTGGTCTTACCAGTCCCGGGATCTACCACGTTGAAGGACCCGGCAGATCGCATATTTGTTTTTATGTAACATACAGGATTCTGCAGGGTTCCTGGTACTGGGTTCCATGGCTGCGGGGATCTCCTCCATGTCCGTCTCGGCTCGCAGGGGTCTCTGGCTGCGCCAATGGTCTGGGGACGCAGAATCCAGGAAAAGTGTGGAGAGCCTACCCTATACAGGTCAGGCTCAGGGCCGGATTAACAATGGGGCGGATGGAGCTGCAGCTCCAGGCCCAGCATTGAAAATAGGCCCAGAGATCCCCTGCAATGCAGCCAGTGTTGACAGGAAAAACAATTCCTGTCACCACCAGCGCAGCTCACTCACCTCCCGGTCACTGCAAATAACATAACCCCGGCCCTGACACCAGCCGGCAAACAGAAGCCCCTCCTGCACCAGACAAACGGCACACTAAAGAACAACCTCCTAGACCTGGCTGTGGATGATGCTCCGACTCGTGTACTGCCATAATCCCCGCCCCCGGCCCCGTCTGAAGCCCCGCCCCCGGCCCCGTCTGAAGCCCCGTCCCCTGACCCATTCGAAGCTCCGGTGCCTGGACCCACTGGAAGCCCCGTCTGAAGCTCCGCCACCGGACCCGTCTGAAGCCCCGTACTCGGACCCGTTTGAAGCTCCGGCGCCCGGACCCACTGGAAGCCTCGCCTCCCAGACTTGTCTGAAGCTCAGCCCGTATGCTGTGAGTACTTTTGAACTGCTTTTTAAGCAGCTGTATTGGCAGCAGGGGCTAAGAGCTGGTGACCAGTGGGTATGTCCGGGAAGGAGGGGGGGGGGGGGGGGGTTAGGGGGTGAATAGTGGACATTATGTAGCATTATGTGACCCTATTTCTGCTCCTCCCACTGTCCTGCTTTTCTCCCTGCCCGATGCTCTCATACAGAGAAGCACTGTGACTGGACCGGGTGGTGGGGATTATGTACCTCCAGGTTAAATTCCGCCTAAATGGCCAGGAGGTTTTCCCCTAAATGGCCAGGATCGTCTCTGCCTCCTCCCCACCTGCGTCTCTGCCCTAACCCCACCCGTGTCTCTGCCCCCTCCCCACCCGTGTCTCTGCCCCCGCCCACACCCGCATCTCTGCACCCGCCACACCTGCATCTCTGCCCCCTCCTCACCTGTAACCCTGCCCCTTCCCTTCCTGTATCTCTGCCCCTTCCCCTTCGGTGTCTCTGCCCCCTCCTCATTTGTATCTCTGCCCTTTCCCCCCCCCTGTGTCTCTGCCCCCACCACACCTGCGTCTCTGGCCCCCTCCCCACCCATATCTCTGTCCCTTCCCCTCCTGTGTCTCTACCCCTTCTCCAACTGTTTCTCTGCCCCCTCCCAATCTGCATCTCTGCCCCCTCCGCACCTGTGTCTCTACCCCTCCCCCCCTGCGTCTCTGGCCCCCTCCCTACCCATATCTCTGCCCCTTCCCCTCCCGTGTCTCTGCCCCTTCCCCTCCTGTGTCTCTGCCCCTTCTCCACCTGTGTCTCTGACCCCACCACACCTGCATATCTGGCCCCCTCACCACCCGTAGCTCTGCCCCTCTACACCTGTATCTCTGCCCCCTCCATAGCTGTGTCTCTGCCCCTTCTCCACCTGCGTCTCTACCCCCTCCCCATCTGCGTCTCTACCACCTCTCCACCTGTATTTGGGATCCGGTCTCTAGGTCGACAGTAACTAGGTCGACACTGTCTAGGTCGACCACTATTGGTCGACAGTAACTATGTTGACAGGGTTTCTAGGTCGACAGGGTCTCTATTTCGACATGTTTTAGGTTGACAAGTCAAAAGGTCGACAGCAGTTTTTAAAATTTTTTCTTTTTCATACTTAACGATGCACGCAGACTACGATTGGGAATAGTAACCTGTGCTGAGCGCAGCGGTAGCGGAGCAAGGCACCCTGCCTGAAGCATGACAAGTGAAGCGAGCCATGTGAGGGGACACGTTACACTAACTGGGGTTCCTGTTCACTGTACGGAGAAAACAACACCAAAAAAACATACAAAAACTCATGTCAACCTTTTGACCTTTCGACCTAGACCATGTCAACCTTGAAACCCTGTCGACCAAGCATCCCTGTGGACCAATAGTGGTCGGCCTAGACACTATCGACATAGTTACTGTCGACCTTCGATACCACACCCCCTGTATCTCTGCCCCCTCCCCACTGGTGTCTCTGCCCCTTCACCACCTGTGCTTCCGCCCCTCACCACCTATGTCTCTGCCTTCTCTCTACTTGTGCTTCCGCCTCCCTCTTCACTTGTGTCTCTGCCACCTATACTTCCTGTGTGTCCACCCCTCTTACCACTTGTGCCTCGTTCCCAACTTGTGTCATTGCTACTTTCACATCTGTGCCTCTGCCTCTTTCTCCATGTGTATCTCTGCCTCCCTCCCCACCTGTGTCCCTTCCCCCTTCAGCACCTGTGCTTCCGCCCCTCTCACCAATTGTATCTCAGGGTATTTTTACGAAAAACATCCTGAGAATCGTGGTAACAGGATTCACAGGGATAGAGCTTTCTCACAAGCTCTGTTCCTGTTTGCGATAATTGATACATCCCTGCGATATATTCAATAATTGCAATGTGATTTTTGTCAAAATGTATCACATCTGCATCTCTGATGTGGATTGTGATAAATATGGCCCATAGTATGAAGATGTAGTGTAGTAGTGATATAGTGAAGTGAAGTAGTGTATGGAGGAAGTGCAGTGATGTACAGCAGTATGCCACCACCACCATGCCCACACAGCAAGAAATTATCTGTGGCGCCAATCACACCCACTGCACGGTAACAATAGGCCCTTCATAAATTTCAGCTCCAGGCCAATGTGGACCTTAATCCGGCACTGGTCAGGCTCAGTTTGTGGGGGGCACTGGATGCGTGGATTGCCACGGCTACTGCAGGTAAGTCTCCTTCTCTCCCCTCAGCTGCACCGGCTACGAAGAAGCCTTTTACTCCCACCACGTCACAGTCCTTTCGGCCCGTTCGGCCTAGAAAGAACAAGCCTTCTCACACCTTCTTTAGAGGTGGTCGTGCCAAAGCCAAAAAGCCTGCTCCCGCAGGTTCCCAGGACCAGAAGCCTGCTGCTGGTGTCGCAAAGTCCTCAGCATGACGGTGGACCGCACAGCCTGGAGGTAGGTCAGGTGGGAGCAAGACTCCGGCATTTCAGCCACGTCTGGGTGTCATCTGGCCTTCTGGCCTGGACCCTTGGATACAAGATATAGTGTCCAGGAAGTACAGGGTGGAGTTTCAAACTCTCCCACCTCACTGTTTCTTCAAATCAGGCTTGCCAGCTTTGCCAGTGGACAGAGCGATTCTTCTGGACGCTATCCAAAAATCGGTAGTGTCCGAGGTCATTGTTTCAGTTCCGCCTCATCAGTTGAACAAAGGTTACTATTTGAACCTTTTTGTGGTACCGGATGGTTCGGTAAGGCCAATTCTGAACTTGAAATCTTTGAACCCTTATCTCAGGGACTTCAAATTCAAGATGGAGTCTCTGAGAGCAGTTATCTCAGGACTGACGGAGGGGGAGTTCCTGGTGTTCCTGGACATCAAGGATGCGTACCTCCATATTCCCATTTGGTCGCCGCATCAGGCCTATCTCAGGTTTGCACTATTAGACGATCACTATCAGTTTCAGGCACTGCCGTTCGGTCTCTCCACGGCACCAAGTGACTTCACCAAGGTGATGGCAGAGATGATTGTTCTCCACAAGCAGGGGGTGAACATAATTCTGTATCTGGAGGATCTGCTGATCAAGGCATCGTCCAGAGAGAAGTTGTTAAGATCCATTGCTCTCACAACGCATCTGCTCAAGGAGCACGATTGGATCCTGAATCTTCCAAAGTCTCATCTGGAGCCAACAAGGAGGCTGTCTTTCCTGGGGATGATCCTCGACACGGAGGTGCAGAGGGTGTTTCTACCAGTGGAGAAAGCGTTGGTGATTCAAACAATGGTCCGGGATGTCTTGAAGCCTGGCCGGGTATCGGTTCATCAGTGCATCCGCCTTCTGGGGAAGATGGTTGCCTCCTCCGAGGCTCTGCAGTATGGAAGGTTTCATGCTCGATCCTTTCAGCTGGATCACTTGGACCAGTGGTCGGGATCTCACCTACATATGCACCAAAGGATACGTCTGTCACCGAAAGCCAGGATTTCGCTCCTCTGGTGGCTACAACTACCACACCTTCTGGAGGGCCGAAAGTTCGGAGTTCAGGACTGGATCCTTCTAACCATGGATGCAAGTTTAAGAGGTTGGGGAGCAGTCGCTCAGGGGGAAACCTTCCAAGGAAGGTGGTCAAGTCAAGAATCCCTTCTCCCGATAAACATCCTGGAGCTAAGAGCCGTATACAACAGCCTTCTTCAAGCAGCGCACCTTCTGCAGGATCGGGCTGTTCAGGTCCAGTCGGACAACGTGACCACAGTGGCCTACATAAACCGACAAGACAGAACGAAGAGCAGGGCTGCAATGTCAGAGGTGACAAGAATCCTCCTCTGGGCCGAAAGGCACGCGGTGGCGATGTCAGCAATCTTCTTTCCAGGAGTAGACAACTGGGAAGCGGACTTCCTCAGCAGACACGATCTCCATCCAGGAGAGTGGGGCCTCCACCCGGATGTGTTCGAGGAGGTAACCGGTTGGTGGGGGCTTCCTCACATAGACATGATGGCCTCCCGCCTCAACAAGAAGCTGCAGAGGTACTGTTCCAGGTCGAGAGACCCACAGGCAGTGGCGGTGGACGCACTAGTAGCACCGTGGGTGTTCACGTCAGTGTATGTGTTCCCTCCACTTCCTCTAATTCTAAAAGTTCTACAAATTATAAAAAAAACAAAGGTTCTGGCAATCCTCATTGCTCCGGACTGGCCAAGGAGGGCTTGGTACGTGAATCTGCTGGATCTACTGCTGGAAGATCTAAGGCCCCTACCTCTTCGAGAGGATCTTCTACTGCAGGGGCGATTCGCTTATCAAGACTTACCACGGCTACGTTTGACGGCATGGCGGTTGAGCGCCAGATCTTAGCTCGGAAATGTATTCGGAGCAAGGTTATTCTTACCCTGATACAGGCTAGGAAGGGGGTAACGTCTAAACATTACCATCAAGTTTGGAAAAGACATGTGTCTTGGTGTGAATCCAATTTCCGGCGGTGGAATTTCAACTTGGACGTTTTCTCCTTTTCCTGCAAGCAGGTGTGGATATGGGCCTGAGATTGGGCTCCATCAAGGTCCAGATCTCAGCTTTATCCATTTTCTTCCAAAAACAATTGGCTGTCCTCCCTGAGGTTCAGACCTTTTTGAAAGGGGTTCTGCACATCCAGCCTCCCTTTGTGGCGCCAACGGCACCTTGGGATCTTGATGTGGTATTACAGTTCCTGCAATCGGATTGGTTTGAGCCTCTACAGGAGGCTGAAATCAAATTTCTCACGTGGAAGGCGATCACTTTGTTGGCCTTAGCTTCTGCTCGACGCGTGTCGGAATTGGGGGCTTTGTCCTGTAAAAGTCCCTATCTGGTCTTCCATGAAGATAGGGCGGTACTCAGGACTCGTCCGCAGTTCCTTCCTAAGGTTGTGTCAGCTTTTCATATCAACCAACTTATTGTGGTGCCAGTGGCTACTGACTCCTCAATTGCTTCAAAGGCCTTGGATGTTGTGAGGGCTTTGAAGATTATGTGAAGAGGACTGCTCGTCATAGAAAATCTGACTATTTGTTTGTCCTCTATGATCCCAAGAAAATGAGGTGTCCTGCTTCTAAGCAGTCGATTTCACGCTGGATCAGGTTCACCATCCAGAATGCATATTCTATGGCAGGATTGCCGTGTCCAAAATCTGTTAAGGCCCACTCTAGTCGTAAGGTTGGCTCTTCCTGGGCGGCTGCCCGGGGTGACTAGGCTATACAGCTTTGCAGAGCAGCTACTTGGTCTAGGTCGAACACGTTTGCTAAGTTTTACAAGTTCGATACTTTGGCCTCTGATGACCTCAAATTTGTTCAAGCAGTTTTGCAGGAGCCTCCGTGCTCTCCCTCCCGTTCTGGGAGCTTTGGTACATCCCCGTGTTACTAATATGGACCCCAGCATCTTCTAGGACGTAAGAGAAAATAGGATGTTAATTACCTACCGGTAAATCCTTTTCTCGTAGTCCGTAGAGGATGCTGGGCGCCTGCCCAGCGCTTCGTTTTCCTGCAGTGGTTATTTAGTTCAGTACTGCCTGGTTCCTAGATAAATTCTGCGTTCTTTATTGTTTCAGTACTGTTTCAGCTGTTGCTGAGTTTTCCTGCATGTTGGCTGGATTTGCCTTGTTGTGTGAGCTGGTATGAATCTTGTCACTATCTGTGTATTTCCTTCTCTCGAAGTATGTTGTCTCCTCAGGCGCAGTTTCTAGACTGAGTCTGGTAGGAGGGGCATAGAGGGAGGAGCCAGCCCACACTGCTAAACTCTTAAAGTGCCAATGGCTCCTAGTGGACCCGTCTATACCCCGTGGTACTAATATGGACCCCAGCATCCTCTAGGACTACGAGAAAATGATTTACCGGTAGGTAATTTAAATTCTATTTTTTTAATTATTTATTTGCATATCAATTGTTATTGTAACCTAAAGGTTGTGGTCTAAAGTCACGTTTATTAGTGACCTGACACACCACACTGTATTATTTTTATTCTTTTTTTCTTTCTGGGATACTCCTGGTGAAAATGAATGAGAAGGAGGGTGTTCGTTGCATGAGAGGCACTGGACTATGGGGGTAATTCAGACCTGATCGCTAGGGTGCGTTTTTTGCATCCCTGCAGTCAGGTAGTCGCCGCCTACAGGGTCGCATGTGCAGGAGAGCTACAGAAACAGAAGTTTCTGAGCTGCATTGTAGGACGCAGCATTGCATCAAAGCACCCACCATCTACGGAGATCCCTGGCCTCTTTTCACCCCCTAAACGGCGGAGATATGCCTCCCTTTTTCCATACACGCAGAATGGGTCCTGCGCATGCACAAAGTGACGAAAATCTGTACTTTTTTTGCCGATGGTCTCAGGTGCAACTGCACCTGAATGACCTCCAGTGTGTGAATTGTCTTTTGTTTATATCTCACAACAACACATTGGCTATTATATACAATTACTTTTATGACAATCCTAGATTCCATTTAAGTGTAATACAGTTCTAAAATCTCAGGGCTAGTAGTTCCTGACCAGCCATATCATTTGCGGCAGGTGTTTATTATTTGCAAAAAATCCAACTAAAATTTTACCAGACAATAGGGGCTGGATGTAATAGGGTGCAATTTTTTCAGGTTAAAACGGAATTTGCATGCGATTATTGCCGATTTTTAGTAAAGGAAACGTGATTATTAGTAATAAAAACATGCGGTTTTTAGGTCATGTTTTTATTACTTAGAAGCATGCACAGATCAGGGAGATCCGTGCATGCTTCTGTCTGTAAATGTGAATAAAGTGTCAAAAGTTAAAAAAACAAAAACAAACAAGGTGTAGGTTCTCCCCAAAAGGATAACCAGCCCTGGGCTCTCGGAGCCGGTCCTGGTTGCAAAAATACAAGAAAAAAATTGACTGGGGTTCCCCCGTATTTAAGCAACCAGCATCGAGCTCTTGGACCGATCTGGTTCCAAAAGTACAGGGGATAAAAGAAGTAGGGTTACCCCGTATTTTTGAAACCAGCTCCGGGCTCCACTAGCCAGGGAGGGGATGCCACAGCCGGGGTACACTTTTATATAGATCCCTGCGGCCAAAGCATCACAAACCCCCCAGCTAGTCACCCCTGGCCGGGATTCCCTGGGGGAGTGGGGACCCCTTAAATACAGGGGTCAGGGATGAAGCCCGAGGCTCTCCCCTCCATCCGTGGGCTGTGGATGGAGGGCTAATAGCCATGAAAGAGTTAAATTTGAGTATTGTCTTTTGATGTAGAACTACAAGTCCCATTTAGCCTCCCCGCATGCTGGTACTTGAGGAACCACAATAAGTATATTTCATTAAAGATGTGAAAAGTTTGCTGTAGATATTTCCCAACAAAGTCACTTTAGAGCAAAACCATAGTGTTACTGTACTTGGAGCTAAATAAGAGATGGGAGGGGACAGAATAATAACTTTGCTATAATTATTCTTTTGTAACACATCCATGAGGTATGGAGAAACCAGGACCAAAGTGATCATGTGTAGATCGTGTGATCTTTTAAAAAGACACAACTTTCATGATAGATGCACTAGTGGAAGCGGTCACATATGTGGGCAAAACTATTGGGAGATCAAGTTTTTCATGTCAAACAGCTAAAGGGTGCACCGTCCAGAACCCAAGATGTATAAGAATGTCCGGATGCCCTATAAGTAAAATTCACAAAACTGCAAAGGGAGTGAAATGGGAGGGAAGAGAAGTAATCGGAAGTAGTCCCAAAGTGAAACTTGCAGTGGTCCCATATTTGGCATGTGGAGGCAATAACTGAGTGTGACGCATCAGAGGGGGCTTGCTTGTATTAGAGACTTCCACAACTGGTGTCAGAGGAATGTTTTTGCAGGAAGCGATCCACAAGTTTATCCATCATGCTACTTGCTTATTTGCAAACCAGGCTGTGGCTTGCCTTAGGGGTTTGCAAGATTATAGAGATGGATATCTCAAACCCCCCTAATAGAGGTAGCCTTGTTTTGATTAGAAAAACTTCTGGAGGTGTATATTCTCCCACATAAATTGGAGGGACCACCTATGTAACAGCACAGTAATGGATCTGGATGCCTTCAAAGGAAGGGTGTGAAAGAGTTAGAGCAGGCGGGACCAGGGACGGACTGGGGGCCGAAACTGGCCCTGGCATGCGCATGCGCACATGACAGGGGCGCACGCAATGCTAAAGAGGGCACGCGGACACTAGCAATGTGGGCATACCGTGAGTCACGGGACGTGGACTCACGGCACCCCCCATTTCCATGGAGACGGGGCGGGGGAGCGTCCATAACATAGAGGCTCTTTTTTTTTTTTTATTGAAGCATAAATGTAAATAGTGAATACAATAAAATATCAACATTACACATACAACAGTGAGATGTCATTCATTAATTATCAATCGATAGTAAAGAAAATAATGAATAATTGTGTGACAATCCTAAATTATGGGTTATACAAATTCAATTTAAATCCAATAGGGTGTGCGACCTTCACTCACCACTAGTGATAACCGAATCCGCTCATCACTACTCACCACATCCAAAAAAAGTCAGAGAAAACATATTATTCAAGAACAACTGGAGGGTCTCCTTCTAACATTCATAGCCCATACCATGAAGTCAGACGTGGGCTCCTATGGATTCCCCTGCATACTGAGATGGTTTGTGTTGCCATGTAACTTTCCCAAACTTTGAAGAATGGGCCAGCCCGTTTTTCTTTTTCAAACATAGGCCAATATTTACTAAAAATCCAAGTTTGGTCGATTTGTGTGTTTTTTTCTAAGTCCCAATCCGGAAATTCACTAAGCACCAGTCTCGGCAGTGTCTGGTCTCTTCGTAATGGTTTGAATGACAACGTCCCTAAATACGAATGAATAGACCATCGGTCAAACGCGGCTGTTATTTCATAGAATACGGGTATTCACTATTCATTCGTATTTGGGTGTTAGTCTCTGAGTGCTCAAATGCGGTCGTATTTTTTTGCGATTCGTTAAAAAAAGCGGCAAAAAAATAGACCTGCTTTTTTCAGTCGTGTTTATATGTGTTGCAAATAAAAAATCACTCACACCTGAATTAGGATGCCTATAAAAGGATGTTAGGCCCATTTCAATACACCTACACTCAGAAATGGCAGCAGGACTGTGGGCCAGTGATCTTTTGTGTGCTGTGGGATTCCTCAGACTCAGACATCAGCCTGTAAGTACCCAGGGCCAAGAAACTGAACATGGTCAGCAGGTTGTACAGGTTCCGCGGAGGCTGCGCAGGCCTCGTTTTTTTAGGGGGCGTTTAAACTTGAACGCATTGTCCGATAATAAGGTCATACAGATGTTCCGTCTAAATCGCAACAACATTTTCCGTCTGTATGACCTTGTCAAACTGGGCCTAGACCCTGAGACAGCACGCTCTCGCCCTGTCTCAGGCCTGCACAAACTCCTGGCTGTGTAGCACTTTATGGCTACTGGCAGCTTTCAGGCTGTGTCTGGGGGGGTGGTATTCATGTGACCGCCGGTCAGCTGACCGACAGTCACATGACCTCCTCCGTGAGCCCGACGGCTCACTATTCCGATGGTCGGCATGCCGACCAACAGGGACTATTTCCACTCGTGGGTGTCCACGACACCCATAGAGTGGGAATAGAACCCGTGGCGACCGCAGGTCGCCACCGAGCCCGCAGCGAGCCCGCAAGGGGCTTGCTGCACTCGCCCCTCCCCGCCGGGATCCCGGCATCGGTATGTTGCCGGGATCCCGGCGTCGGTAAGGTGACCGGCGGTCAGGAGACCGCCGGTCACCAGTAATACACCCGTCTGGGGATGTCATAGGAATCTCACAGCCCTCATTTTCAAGAATCTTAACACAGGTGATGTATACCTAACGACCTCTTCTGTTTTTTGTTTGTTTTAATTTCTCGGTGGCCAGTTCTGTCCTAAAATCTCAAGTTTATTGTTCTTTAAAATGTTCACACAGGTTTTGGCTGTTTTGCAGCCCCACATCGAGGCCTCAATCTGCTTCCCTACCCAGGAGTCTCAGTGGCATGCCGTCAGGGTAGATTTCTATGAGCTGGCTGGCATGCCCAATGTGCTTGGAGCCATAGATTGCACACACATTCAGCTGAGACCACCTAGGGGCAGGCAGCACATATATACAAACCGCCATTTTGAACACTCAACAAATGTGCAGGTGGTTTGTGATGCAAATCTCAAAATAATGAGTGTTGTTGCTGGTTACCCTGGGGGCTGCCATGACTCCTTCATCCTCAGTCAGTCGTCCCTCTTTGATAAGTTTGAGGACGGACAAATGCCAGATGGATGGCTGCTGGGTATGTAATTTGATATGTGTAGGCCTGCGTATACTTTGTCCAAATACAGGTGCAGATGTATTAACCTGTAGAAGGCATAAGGAAGTGAGAAACCAGTGATCTGTGCAAGGTGATAAAGGCACCAGCCAATCTGCTCCAATATGTAAATGAACACTTAGGAACAGATTGTCTGCTGCCTTTATTACCTTGCACATATCACTGGTTTTTCAATTCCTTATGCCTTCTACAGGTTAATACATCTGCCCCACAGTGTGTTACTTATGTGTTGCTGTATCTTAACATGAATCACGTTACTTTATCTGTCTTTTAGGTGATGGAGGATATGGCTGTTTCTCTTGGCTTCTAACTCCATTGTCCCGACCTGATACCCCTGCTGAACACAATTTCAATAATGCACTTAAGTCCACGCGGAATGTGATAGAAAGATGTTTTGGTGTGCTGAAATCTAGGTTTCGGTGTCTGGATAAGTCTGGTGGCCTTTTGTTGTATAGTCCCTCCAAGGTGACTCAAATTGTGTTCTGCTGTTGCTTTCTTCATAACATGTGTTTGCAACAACATCTGCCACATGTTGAGGAGGAGGAGGAAGAAAGCAGCCAGCAAGCAGAGGAATTAGAGACATCTGGTGATACTTTGAGTACTGATGTAGGGAGGCAGGTTAGGCAACAGATCATCAATCGCTATTTCTAAGGTAAGCTTGGTTTGCTTATTTCATTTGTTGTGTCTTCATAAATAGAGGTTTTTTTGTTTTTTTTTAAATCCATTACTCTGAATGTGTCTGTCTCCTTGACACATACAAACATACCCTCGCTATATGATAAACAAATGTCGCATGTGTATTGTGTGTATTTTTAATTTCAAAACAACAGATTATGAGTGGCATGCATTAAGTCTGGATAAGTGTTCGAAATATTGCAGTGCTAATTTCTTACAAGCCCACATCATCCATTTAGTATTTTACTTTATCATTGTGTGTAATGTCCTAATGCACAGGTTCACAAACTCGGCCCTCAGGACCACACACAGTGCATGTTTTTCTCGTAACCCAGTAGAAGCACAGGTGTATGAATTACTCACAGACATATGTTAAAAGGTTCACAGGTGGAGCTAATTATGTCACTTGTGATTCTGTGAGGAGACCTGCAAAACATGCACTGTGTGGGTTCCTGATGGGCGGGTTTGAGAACCCGTGTTCCCAAAAAACACTCCTCAACATATAATATGTTAGCCTTGAGGAATACATGTGTCCCTATGTGTGATGCACCATCATATTTAAGACTCACAAACTTACTGTAATCAGGAATAATTTATTTCCTAATGTTTGATGCTGTAAACTTGATGATGTGTAAGTAAATACACAGTTTGCCACACATATACATTATTATACACAGTTCTTTTTGTTCTTGGAAAAAGAACATATTTGTTTGTTTCAGCATCATGTGTAAAAACATGCTTAATAATTTTTCACACACACAAACATGTCCCAACAATACTGACATTCATTTGGACAATGTTTTTCAAACAAAACAAAGGCAACATATTACAAGCTTTTTACGCCACTCAATTGTGTTCATCTTGTAATGTTGTATAGATAAGATAGCTAATATATGTATCAATAACATTGTAATTTGGATTGTCTGCAGGCAAAGAGAATGATTGGAATCTAGAAAGAGTAATGATTAGAAAAAAATCAAGTGGTCAGTTTACTTCCTGCTAAAGACATTCTGCCTGGCTGGCAATTATTGTATCTGCAGGCAAAGAGAATGATTGGAATCTAGAAAGAGCAATGATTAGAAAAAAATCAAGTGGTCAGTTTACTTCCTGCTAACATGTATGTGTGGCTCCATCAACATTTTCCTCCTCCAATACCCAAAAAAAATGATAGGGAATAAATGTGCGTACTATTTTTAACAATTATTTTGGTCCACTTATAATTAATGATGGGTCAAAAAGGGTCAAGGAGCTAAGTGTGATATTTTGTAAAGCATCAAAAACACTTGCTAACTATTTTGAGTTACTTATCACAAATGTCTAACTTGTTTTTTTACGTTTTTTTTTGGTGGCTGCTTGTCCTGCCCTTTGCCTTTAGCACTGTCATGTTGGCGTGGTCTGGTGGACCGTGTTGGTGGTGATGAGACTGGGGTGATATTTGGAGTAGTCGTACCAGAACTGCTGGTTGTTTGCTGTTGGTGCATGCATCTGAGTGTTTCATTCAGGTTAGTGAGGGTGGCATTGAGTTCACGTGTAGCAGCATTTTGATTGTCTACTATTCTGAATAAACTTTCATTAATCTTTTGACTGTTTTGAAAAATGCTCATATAACTTTGCTGTTGTCTGTGCTGTTCTTCCATTAGTCTGTGCTGTTCTTCCATTATGCGCAGTAAGTTGCCCATGACCTGTGTAATGTCTGTACGCATGAGTTCCATGGTATTGCCTATTCTGGTTGTTTGCTCATTTTGTCGACTCAGATTTCTTGAGATTCTTCTGAGGTGAGATGGTAGGCTTGCAAACATTTGTGTCTGCTTACTCAGGCAATCTTCATTAGTGGCCTGCTGTCTAGCCCAAATAGTCCAAAACACCTGATCAGGGCCTTGTGTTCCTGGTGTTGTTTGGCTGTGTTGTGGTGGTGGTGTGCTTTGCTGTGGTGGTGTACTCACAGGTGCTGGGGGGATCATTCCTTGCATTAATGGCTGCATTTCTAAGATGTTTGTCTCCTCCATGTCACTGTGTTGATGTTGTTGCGGAGGGATGCTGTTCCCAGGACTCGAAGCTGAAATGTTAAACATATCTCCGTTAGCTATCCATATGTTTGTGAAATGAAAAAAAAAAAAAACACTACACATGAAACACATGTCATTCACTGTTGCTTTCAACTATTCTGCCTAGCAACATCATCACTCATAGCTTAAAAACATACATATGCCTGTTTGTGGAAAATGTGTCTGGTTACTTAATTGTGAAAGCAAACACTTTAGTTTAATTGTAGCTCACACATACTCCACCATAAAATAAACATTGAAATCCATAATGTGTTACCTTATAGCTTTGTTCAAACAAACATAGTAATGTTTTTGTATGTATTTTGCAATGTTACCTCAAGCACACATGACATTTTTTGAAAAACAAACTCACTTTTTACAAACAAACCAACATGCTTTTTTGTTGCAGCATCTTATACCCAATGTCATACTGTATGACTCAAGTGGACATATCTTTACTGGATGTGGACAAGGCCATTTAGTTTGGATTCCATTTCAGCTTTTACTTACTGCGGTAAGTATTTTTGTTTTGGATGTGTTTTGACTTAATGCGGTTATGACTGATTATGATTATGTTCTGACATTTTTCACTTTTCTTACAGTTTGATACTCACAATCAAGATGAGGAGAGTGTGGATGACGTCTTGGAGGTGTGTCCAAAATTTGGAGTGGGGGGACAGAACATACGGACGATAATCTTCGTGGCGGGGTAGCCTGCTGTGTTTGTGCCGGGACAGACGTCCTTGCTTTCTTTTCGGCCACAAATTTCTTGTGGTGATGTCTTACAGAAGAGCCACTTCTGCTGCTCCATACTTCTTTTGATGGACCTTTTAATGAAAGTGCAATTTTGTTATGGACATTCCTTTACAAGCATATATAATACAATGGACACTTTACCTGCTTCCGCAGCGTCATCATCATCAGATGTGTTAGGATTTACTGGCCGACGAGTAGTACTGCTTTTTTCAGACACTGTATAAAATGAGATATATTCATAAATCATGCTATTGTGTATAGATCCACCCATTATGCTTATAAACATTTTTACATTTATAAATGCTTGGTTTTTAATTCAAACAAACATAAGGACCAGAAATACAAAAAATTAAAAAAATTAAAAACCAAAATGTCAGGTCCGGGTGTTTTTGTGAATCCGTAAACCCTGAACCAACCACAGGTGTAGGTGCTAGTGGGAAATGAAAGCAGGGAGGACGAAGGAAGTTCCGTTTCATATTTTATTAGAAATAACAATTCAGTAAGGTGTTAAATGGCAAGTTGTTAATCATCATATTATACTGAAGTATTGCAGGAATGGCAGAAACAATATGCAGGATAACACTCAAAGATAAATAAAAGAAATGTTCATGAAACTGTATGCAAAACAAGCTGATGAATAAATGTAGAATTGTCCAAATATAAACAAGCTTTGATGCTGAACTGCAGAATGTGTTTAACTGGTTAATGCAGACATGAAGAAATAACTGTAAGGGTTCGCAATGGAGTTTTGAGAGTTAACTGAGAGACTGTGAAGAATTATCCTTGAAATGACAACATAACAAATAAAAAGTTCTGAATTGGGTTACTTGCGGGTTCCGGAGATCACTGTGAAACTGTAGTAGATGACAAGGTGATGAATGGGTTAAATGCAGAGTTGAACAAACGAACAGCTGAGAGAAACAGAATCCTCCAGACTTTGAATGATAGGCAGACTGACAAGGTAACCTCATGCAGGACACTGGGAATCCAACTATTTCCAATAGGAGTGCAATTAACTGACAGCACAGCAGAGAGCCGGTAGATCTTTCAGCAGTGAAGGCTGCAGACGGACCTCTGGGAACGGAGGCGATATCTGGACCACGGGAATCACACAGGAATGCATGGAGAGAGCTCAGAGCTAGAGCACAGCTTTGATACAACAAAGCACTGGCCCAGAGTGACATAATCCCAGCCTACTTAAAGGCAGCACAAGCACGGGATTGGCTTACACCTGCCCACAGGTGTTTTCACAAGTGCTCAGTATTAGCTATTTGGTCTCCAACATGGCCACCTCCTATACAGCAGACACACCGCAGTGCCTTAGGCCATTTGGTCCCCGCACTCACAGTTCCCAGACTCTGCATTACCTGTGCCATTGATCACGCCGTGTCCCCACACGGGCGCACAGCACCGCGAGCAACCGCACTGGCAACGGATGAACCCCAGAACCCGCAAAGGTGAGAGACCGGTTCGTGACAGTACCCCCTCTTCTACGGGTGGTCTCCGAACACCTTTGAACCTTGTCAGGATTTTTGGAGAAGTATTTCTGTACCAGTCTTGGAGCATGAACATCTTCAGAGAAAACCCAGGATCTCTCCTCCGGACCGTAACCCTTCCAGTCGACCAGAAACTGTAAACGTCCATATCGGGAACGTGAGTCCACAATCTCCTTAACTTCAAATTCCTCATTCTGCAAAGAGTGAACTTTAGGAGATTTGGACTGGGTAGTACGGAACTTATTGAGAATCAAAGGCTTCAGTAAAGATGTATGAAAGGCGTTAGGAATTCTCAAAGACGGTGGCAGCTTGACTTTGTATGACACAGGGTTGAGTACCTTTACAATGGGAAATGGACCAATAAACCTGGGAGCAAATTTCTTAGAAGGAACTTTGAACTTGAGATTGCGCGTAGAAATCCAAACTTGGTCTCCCACTTTGTAATTCGGTACAGCTTTACGTTTTCTATCTGCAAAAGATTTATAACGAGCGGAAGTTTTGACCAAGGACTTACGTACACAACTCCAGATGCTAGATAGACGTTGAAGCTCTTGATCTGCCGCTGGGACCTCTAGGGCTGGCAATGGATGAAACTCTGGCACACGAGGATGAAAGCCGAAGTTAATATAAAAGGGTGTAGATTCTGAAGATGAATGGAAGAGATTATTATGAGCAAATTCTGCCAATGGAAGGTAGTCAACCCAGTCATCCTGTGAGGACGATATATATAGCCGGAGAAATGTTTCAAGGTCTTGGTTGACTCTCTCAGTTTGTCCATCTGTCTGAGGATGATATGCAGAAGAAAAGTTCAACTTGACATTTAAAGATGAACAAAGCGACCTCCAAAACTTGGCCACAAACTGTGTTCCCCGATCAGAGATAATTTCTCGAGGAAGGCCATGCAACTTGAAGATTTCAGAGATGAACAATCTGGCTAGTAAAGGGGCTGATGGTAACCCAGTTAATGAAATGAAATGTGCCATTTTCGAAAATCGATCCACTATCACCCAAATGGTATTTCGCCCTTTTGATGGAGGTAGATCGGTCACGAAATCCATTGAGATATGAGTCCATGGTTGTTTGGGTATGGATAGTGGATGTAGTAGACCTGGTGGAGAACTTCTTGGACTCTTATGTTGGGCACATTTAGGACATGCTGCTATAAACTCTTGGACATCGGCTTTGAGACGTGGCCACCAATAAGACTGTTGAATAAATTTGAGAGTCTTTAGAACCCCAGGATGACCCATGAAGGAAGAAGAGTGAGCCCAGGTAAGCAGCCGTTTTCGAAGACTTGTGGCGACAAAGGTCTTGCCAAGCGGAGGAACTGGAGAGGTTCGAGTCATTAAAAAGGACGTAGGATTCACAATGGCTTGATTCGTGGTAGCATCGTTTAATTCAGAAGAAGCAAAGGACCGGGAAAGGGCATCTGCCTTTTTGTTCTGAGACCCTGGACGATAGGTGAGTTTGAAATCAAATCGTGAGAAGAAAAGCGCCCATCGAGCTTGTCGTGGATTCAAACACTGAGCTGACTGCAGATACAGAAGATTCTTATGATCAGTATAAACTGTAATGCGATGTTGTGCTCCTTCTAGAAGGTATCTCCACTCCTCAAATGCCAACTTGATGGCAAGTAACTCTTGCTCACCGATTGCATAATTACGTTCTGCCGGGAGGAACTTACGGGAGAAATATCCACAGGGATGGACCTTTTTATCTTCAAAGACTTGTGACAACACAGCTCCTACTGCTTCTGTAGATGCATCCACCTCTAGTAGAAAGGGACGATTCAAATCAGGCTGTCGAAGAATGGGGGCTGACCCAAAGGCTTGCTTTAAATCAGAGAAGGCTTTGATTGCTTCAGAAGACCAGTTCGTAGGATTTGCTCCCTTGCGAGTTAGGGCTGTGATGGGAGCAGCTAACGTAGAATAATTCTTGATGAATCTCCTATAGAAATTCGCAAAGCCAAGAAATCGCTGAATCCCCTTGAGAGTTGAAGGAGTGGACCAATCTCGGATAGCTTGTACCTTACCTGGATCCATACATAGCTCTGATCCAGAAATGATGTAACCAAGGAACGGTATGGAAGATACTTCAAAAGTGCACTTCTCTAACTTACAATAAAGTTGAATTTTTCCTCAGACGTGTCAGAACCTCTTTAACTTGGTGACGGTGAGACTTTAGATCCTTAGAGAATATTAGGATATCATCCAGGTACACTACTAGACACTTGTAGAGAAGATCACAAAAAAGTTCATTCACATAGCTTTGAAAAACTGCAGGTGCATTACAAAGACCAAAGGGCATTACGAGGTATTCGTAATGCCCATCCCGGGTATTAAAAGCAGTCTTCCACTCGTCCCCTGCACGGATGCGGATTAAATTGTAGGCCCCTCGGAGATCCAGTTTTGTAAACACAGTAGCTCCCTTTACCCGGTCAAATAATTCTGGAATTAAGGGTAATGGATACTTGTTTTTCACAGTGATCTCATTGAGTCCACGGTAATCTATGCATGGTCGTAACCCACCGTCCTTCTTCTTAACGAAAAAGAATCCGGCTCCTGCAGGTGAAGAAGATGGTCTGATAAATCCTTTGATTAGATTTTCCTGTATATAGTCAGACATAGCTTGCGTCTCTGGGATGGATAGCGGATAAATTCGTCCCCTAGGAGGGGTTTTGCCTGGAACCAGGACGATTGGGCAGTCCCATTCGCGGTGAGGAGGTAGAGAGTCTGCTGCTTGTTTACTGAAAACATCTGCAAAAGATTGATACACCGGAGGTAGGTCGGGAAGGCTAATTGACCGGAGAGGTACAATTGAGGCTAAACAGTCCTTGGTACAAGATTTACCCCACGAAAGGACTTCCATGGTTTGCCAATTGAGTTGAGGATTATGTTTCTGCAGCCAAGGTAAACCAGTATCACATCTTGAGAGGCTTTGGGAATCACGTAGAAGGAGAGGTATTCGGAATGGAGCACACCAACTTTCATCTTGAGACATACGGTTCGATGAGTAATTATACCATCTGGAATTCGACTTCCATCCACTGCTGTAACGGCAACTGCTGCTTCCAGAGGCATGGTTTGAACTTTAGACCGCATGACAAAGGCTGAGGAGATGAAGTTCTCGGCTGCCCCGGAATCTAGGAGAGCTGAAACCTTCACTGTAGAACTTGGAACTTCTAATTGAATAGACAAGGTCGGCTCTTTCCCAGAACGTGGTTCTAAAGTAACTCCTAGCTTAAGCTCCCTTGAATAAGCTAGGAGCGAGAGTTTTCCAGGCCGGAGTTTGCAGGATTTAACTAAATGTTCGGAGGACCCACAGTACATGCAGAGGTTACCCTGTCGACGATGAAGTCGTTCCTCCTCTGTGAGGCGAGAGCGCCTAATCTGCATAGGTTCTTCTGTTGTTACCGGCGACTGTGATGAAGAATCTTGTCGAGGCCTAGGATGATAACGTGGACTAGATCGCTCTGTCCTGGATTTCTCTAAAGATCGCTCTCTGTAGCGTAGGTCAAGTTTGTTACAGAGAGAAATCAATTCATCCAGTGTAGTAGGCACATCCCGGATGGTTAAATCATCCTTGATTTTCTCTGAAAGTCCATTCCAAAACGCGGCGATCAGGGCCTCCTCATTCCAATTTAACTCTGAAGACAACGTACGAAACTGAATAATATATTGACTGACAGGACGTAAACCTTGACGCAGACGGAGAATCTCTAAAGATGCTGAGGTGGTTCTGCCTGGTTCGTCAAAGATTCTCCGGAAGGATGATACGAACTCCTTGTAATTAGAGAGGATAGGATCACCTCTTTCCCATAATGGAGATGCCCACTCCAGAGCCTGACCGGAGAGGAGGGCAATAATATATGCAACCTTAGAACGAGCTGATGGGAAACTGACGGACAACAGTTCAAACTGGATCTCGCATTGATTCAGGAATCCTCTGCAAAGTTTTGGGGTTCCGTCAAACTTACTTGGAGAGGGTAACTGCAAACAGGACGTAGGTAGCGTCTCAGGAGAAGCTGTAGTGGTAACTGGGACAACTGGAGTTGGAATCTGGACTAGAGACGTTTTAATAGCTGTATGAAGAATCTCTAAACGGTCTGCCATAGTTTGCATAAACTGCACTATTTGTGTCTGTATAGACTCCTGGTTTTCCAGACGGGAAAGGATATCTGATGTAGCACCGCCTCCTGCGAATTGGTCACTTGACGGATCCATGTGGCCAGTGCTTACTGTCAGGTCCGGGTGTTTTTGTGAATCCGTAAACCCTGAACCAACCACAGGTGTAGGTGCTGGTGGGAAATGAAAGCAGGGAGGACGAAGGAAGTTCCGTTTCATATTTTATTAGAAATAACAATTCAGTAAGGTGTTAAATGGCAAGTTGTTAATCATCATATTATACTGAAGTATTGCAGGAATGGCAGAAACAATATGCAGGATAACACTCAAAGATAAATAAAAGAAATGTTCATGAAACTGTATGCAAAACAAGCTGATGAATAAATGTAGAATTGTCCAAATATAAACAAGCTTTGATGCTGAACTGCAGAATGTGTTTAACTGGTTAATGCAGACATGAAGAAATAACTGTAAGGGTTCGCAATGGAGTTTTGAGAGTTAACTGAGAGACTGTGAAGAATTATCCTTGAAATGACAACATAACAAATAAAAAGTTCTGAATTGGGTTACTTGCGGGTTCCGGAGATCACTGTGAAACTGTAGTAGATGACAAGGTGATGAATGGGTTAAATGCAGAGTTGAACAAACGAACAGCTGAGAGAAACAGAATCCTCCAGACTTTGAATGATAGGCAGACTGACAAGGTAACCTCATGCAGGACACTGGGAATCCAACTATTTCCAATAGGAGTGCAATTAACTGACAGCACAGCAGAGAGCCGGTAGATCTTTCAGCAGTGAAGGCTGCAGACGGACCTCTGGGAACGGAGGCGATATCTGGACCACGGGAATCACACAGGAATGCACGGAGAGAGCTCAGAGCTAGAGCACAGCTTTGATACAACAAAGCACTGGCCCAGAGTGACATAATCCCAGCCTACTTAAAGGCAGCACAAGCACGGGATTGGCTTACACCTGCCCACAGGTGTTTTCACAAGTGCTCAGTATTAGCTATTTGGTCTCCAACATGACCACCTCCTATACAGCAGACACACCGCAGTGCCTTAGGCCATTTGGTCCCCGCACTCACAGTTCCCAGACTCTGCATTACCTGTGCCATTGATCACGCCGTGTCCCCACACGGGCGCACAGCACCGCGAGCAACCGCACTGGCAACGGATGAACCCCAGAACCCGCAAAGGTGAGAGACCGGTTCGTGACACAAAACACATATGCACTATGGCAACATCAAGTCAGGCAAACATGTACAGGACACTGACATAGGCCACAAGTTCAAGGAAATGTTTTTTATTTTATAAAAAACACACAACTTCATTTTATATTGTTTTTAAAAATATTACAGATGCAATATCTAATTTGCTCTGTGATGTGGCACTCCAAAGACACATTACCACTATATGACCAAAAACAAAAATGCAGGAAATTTTTGAATTTCCAAAAATGCAGTATGGTGTCACGGTACAAATACAAGCAAAAAAAAATGACATAAAAAAAAAACAACAAAAAAAAAACATTTTCTAAAGATGACATTACACATGTAAGTGGTTTACAAACCACTTTCCAGTACTCCAGCCTCTAACATGACAACGACTTTAAAAAAAAAAAAAAACATGGATCACTTATATATAAAACATAGTCATAATTTTTTACGTAAAAAACGCCCAAAAGGAAAACATTATTGCAGGACAAATCAGAGACACACCAAGTCCAAACTACACATGCTAAATATCTGTCTGAAAAACACATGACATACAATAAAGTAAGATGTTACATTGGCTTTTAGCTAACACATGACCCAAAACAATGTATTTGCTGACACACACTTGAAGATGGGAGTAATATGCAACGTCACATGACACAGATTACAAAAACATTACATAAAACATTTTAAAAATAAAATAAAAAAATAATACACATGCTCACAATTCTTCCTTGGCCTATCTGAATCCTGGACATGGGTTGCAGAGACAACTTAAGGAGGTATTACACTCCGCATGGGCTCCTCATACTCCAGATAACTTGCAATATAGGGCTGGCCACCACCGGTTTGCCGAGCCGACTTGGCCTCCTTGGCCATTTTGGACTTGACACGTCGCTTTATGTCATAGTACCGTTTGCGGCATGTGTCCTCCGTCCGCTTGACCACCCCCTCACTATTGACAGCAGCAACTACTTTCGCCCACAACACCGTCTTCCTCCGTGTTGGCACCTTGGCGGACTCAGGGCCAAATAGCTGCCTCTGATACTTCATCAGCTCACGCACCAATGCCACATTTTCAGCAAAACTAAACTTAACATTCCGCCCAGTCTTAGTAGTGGTGCGTGGCTGCGGAGCACTCTGACTGTCACTGTCACTTGAGGCTGCTGCAGCAACCTCACCCACCTCCTCCACCTCACTAACCTCACTAACACTCACCTCCTCCACCTGACCGACCTCCTCCCCCTCACTCACACCCTCCACCTCTGAGTCACACATAATTGTGTGTCTAAACAGTTAACACAGGGGAAAAAAAAGACAAACAACACACTCCTCCACTACCACTACACAACTCACACACACACACACACACACACACACACACACACACACACACTGACAAGGGACTATAAAGAAAAATAACTTGGACTAAAAATGAGACAAAACCACAAAATACAAGACAACAAGAATGACAAGATGACTTTCAAACACAATACCACACTCAGAAATCGCTACCAACACTCCTCTTCAAACCACAAATTCACCTACCTCCACAGCACAACCTCCCTCCTCCTCACCACTAACTAAACCCACGAGGTGCGGACGGTTTGGGGCGTATTTATATGGTTGCGCAGAGACACTCCTACCATCTGAAACACAACCAATCACGAACGGGGATGAAAATCGAAACTGAAAGTGAAAATGCGGCCGCGGGAAAAAAAAACCCTGCCGCGTTTAACTTAGGGAAAAAACCAGCAAATCCAACAAAAACACGTACGCAAACGACAATGACGGCCGTAAATGTGCCAAAAAAAAAACGACTGCCATCGACATCGGAAAACACGAAAACCATAAAGGCGACTGCTTCGTAACTTTGCGTATATGGATTCAAAAAGTTGCATGAAAATGCACCCGATACAAAACGAGTTTAAACACTACACAAACCGAATCAAACACAAATATTAGTAAATATTGCCCATAGTTTCCACCCAATCCATTCTAAAGATATTATGCAGGTTTTCTTTGCATAGGGACTAGGTTGTATCCAGTTTTGTAATATTGTTTTTTTTAGCTGCTGAGCTTATGGCCAGTAGCAACTTTTTCCCTCCTTTAGCAATGCGTTGAGATTTTGGGGGGAATCCAAAAATTGTCCATTCTGGGGAAAAGGGGACATAGTTAATTAATGTAGTTTCTGCATCACGCTTGATTCTCAACCAAAATCCTCTGATTATTGGGCAATCCCAAAGGCAATGGTATAAATCTGCAAGGCCCCGGGCGCAAACCATCAGATGGAATCAGACCCATGAGGTACTGTCTGTTAGGTAAAAGATAGGTTCTGTGTATTATGTTGTAAAATAGTTCTTGGTACATACTAGAAGATAAAAGATTGCAAGACACTGTAAGAAAACATAAAAGGTCCTGGGTCAAGAGGGTCGGAAAGTGGACCAACCACTGACTCATCCCAAATTGTATGGCGTTATGGTCAACAGGGTTACCCAGGAATGCTTAGTGAGATGAAATCACTTTTTGCAAGAAGGCCCACGACGTATAAGATTATCTAAGGGGTTATCCCAATCTGGAACTTTAAATTCCCTTATCACAGAAGAGATATAGTGTTGTGCTTATAGAAATGCCACTGGGTAACTTTGGAGTATTTCAAATCTAGCCACCGCTTCTAAAAATGTTAGAGGTCTTTTATCTTGTAGATGGACCAAATGCCCAATCGATAGTATTCCTCCTAACGCCATAGAGTGAAGGGGTGGTCCGCCATGCCGCCTTGAAAGTCTGGGTTTTAGCAAAAGGGAAGTTGTAGGGAATACTAAGCGTTAAACCCATTTTTGTTTCTCAGAATATGCCAGACCTTCCTCGTACTCCAAAGAAGAGGGTTATCTTTGTATTATTGGCCCTCATTCCAAGTTGTTCGCTCGATAGCTGTTTTTAGCAGCATTGCAAACGCTAGGCCGCCGCCCACTGGGAGTGGATCTTAGCTTAGCAGAATTGCTAACGAAAGGTTAGCAGAACTGCTACTATATAATTCCCTGCAGTTTCTGAGTAGCTCCAGACCTACTCCTAGACTGCGATCACCTCAGTCCGTTTAGTTCCTGGTTTGACGTCACAAACACGCCCTGCATTCGGCCAGCCACTCCCCCGTTTCTCCAGTCACTCCTGCATTTTTACCTGGCACGCCTGCGTTTTTTAGCACACTCCCTGAAAACGGGCAGTTTCCGCCCAGAAACACCCACTACCTGTCAATCACACTGCGATCAATCAAGCGATGAAAAAACGTTGCTCGAGCATGTGTAAATCTACAAAGTTTTGTGTGAAAGTACTTAGCGCATGCGCAATGCGTACCATGCGCATGCGCATTTTTGCAGTTTTTTAATCGGCAGCGAGCGATCAACTCGGAATGACCACCATAGTCGGAATATCCTGATCACAGGTATGCAAAAAACTAAAAAGTGTTCAAATCACCTAGTAGTTGAGATTCAAGTAAGGAGTTTGCGTATACATTAGTGCCATGAATCCAATCAGTTAAATACCTCAAATGGGCTGCATGACTATAACGCACCACGTCAGGAAAATGAATTCCTCCATTGGCCCTAGTCTGGCATAGCTTGAGTAAACTAATGCGAGGTCTCTTCCCACGCCATATAAAGGGTTGAAATTGACTGTTAATTTGTATTACATCTTTTTGAGTAAGCAACAGGGGAGAACCTGCAGTAAGTAGAGTAATCTAGGGAAAGTGATTATTTTGATCAAATTTGCTCATCCGAGTTAGGAGAGTTAAATTATTCCATTCCTTTAGCTCATTAGAGATGTTTTGAATTGCTTTGGTAATATTGCATTTATATAAATCAGAAGGGTTTCTAGTTAAGGTTATACCTACTGTAGGTAAGTTAAAGAGGAAGAAGCCCACATTATGGGAAGCAAATGACTCCACTGAGGAATAGACCTACCCGGACCGAGCAACATCCCCACCGATTTGTCTGCGTTTATAACCAAGCAAGAGACGTCGTCGCCATAAGAGTGGATTTTATCCAAAATAAGTGGAACTGTTTTATGGGGGTTATTGATATACAAAAGGAGATCATCTGCGAACGCATACATTTTAATATCACATGAAACAATCTGCATGCCATGGAATTGTGGCCAGTTTTGAAGAATCCTTAATAGTGGATCAAGCGATAGATTGAATATCATGGGAGAAAGAGGGCATCCCTGATGAGTGCCTCTGTAAAGAGTCAATTTATTACTTCTCAAATCATTAATCAGAAGCGAAGTAGTGGGAGAGTGATAAAAAAAAAAAAATTAATCTTATGAAATCTGAGTCAATGTCCCTATGTTCTAATATAGAGAACAAATGTGGCCAACATGGGGATAATTTTCTCTGTAGCGAGAGGTTATGTATTCCCAAAATATTTAATTTCAGCCGACCTCCTTGAAAAATTATAATTACTCATCAGGAATGTCCTCCCCAGACTCCTGTAACTATTTCAGACCGTACCAATCCGTATACCCCTATTTAAATACATGCAACTTACCACCTCTCAGTTTATGTGGGCAAAAAAATCCCTTTAAGTTTGTCTTTATATTCTGCAGAGATCTGCGCAGGTAGTTGGCCTCGGTATTCCTAATTTCAAACATTACAGCGCTGCACTTTTAGCTCATTGTGTCCTGTTAATCAAAGAATATTAGAATATAGGCACAAATTGAGGCGGAGAGTCTAGGAGTTGTATTCCTCTCCTCCATCGCGTGACTCCCATCGATAATGGTGTGATTTAAACGGATAGATGCTATATGTACATGGAGATGGAATCCCTACTGTATACCTCTCCAGCCAGGATAGGTATTAGAAATGTATTGCTACCTAGTTTGCTTGGTTAGAGTACAAGTAGAAAATTAAAATCCTTGTCAATCCTCAGAAATGAGACTACATTTCAGTCTTATTTCCTTGCAGCACCACACAGCACTTACAGGGGGTCATTCCGAGTTGATCGCTCGCTGACGTTTTTCACAGCGCAGCGAACTGGTTACTACTGCGCATGCGTATGCACCACAATGCGCACGCGCATCGTACGGGTACAAAGCAGATCGTTGCTAGGCGATGGATTTAATGAAGATCCAATCGCACAGCCGATCGCAAGGAGATTGACAGGAAGAGGGCGTTTGTGGGTGTCAACTGACCGTTTTCAGGGAGTGTTTGGAAAAACGCAGGCGTGTCCAAGCGTTTGCAGGGCGGGTGTCTGACGTCAATTCCGGGACCAAAAAGACTGAAGTGATCTCAAGGGCTGAGCAAGTCCAGAGCTACTCAGTAACTGCAAAAAACTTTTTTGTCCTGCTCGGCTGCACGCACGTTTGCACACTTGCAAAGCGAAAATACACTCCCCTGTGGGCGGCGACTAGGGGTGGATCCAGAAGAAAATGATAGGGGGGCACCATGGAAGGGACAAGTACATTTGCGTGCGGCTTCGGTGCAGTGTGCAGGGGGCAGCGTGTGAGGGTCAGGGTGCAGGGGGCAGTGTGTGAGGTGCTGGGTACAGGGGGCAGTGTTTGACGGGCAGGGGGCAGCGTGTGAGGGGCAGTGGGCAGCGTGTGAGGGGCAGAGGGCAGTGTGAGGGGCAGGGTATAGGGGGCAGTGTGTGAGAGGCAGGGGGCAGCGTGTGAGGAGCAGGGGGCAGGGTGTGAGGGGCAGGGGGCAGCGTGTGAGGTGCAGGAGGCAGCATGTGAGGGGCAGGAGGCAGCATGTGAGGGACAGGGTGTGAGAGGCAGGGTGCAGTGTGTGAGGGGCAGTTGGCCCCCAGTAATAATGTCCCCCAGTAGATGCCCCCCAGTAATTATGTCCTCCAGTAGTTTGCCCCCAGTGGTAATGCCCCCCAGGAGTTTGCCCCCAATAGATGACCCCCTCAGTAGTAATGCCCAGAGTAGATGCCCCCCAGTAGTAATGCCCCCAGTAGATGCCACCAGTAATAATGTACCCCAGTAGTTTGCCCCCAGTAGCTGCCCCCCAGTAAAAATGTCCCCCAGTAGCTGCCCCCAGTAGTAATGCCCCCCAGGAGTTTGCCCCAATAGATGACCCCCCAGTAGTAATGCCCCCAGTAGATGCCCCCCAGTAATTATGCCCCCAGTAGTAAAACCCCCAGTAGCTGCCACCAGTAATAATGTCCCCCAGTAGTAATGCCCCCAATAGATGACCCCCCAGTAGTAATGCCCCCAGTAGATGCCTGCAGTAATAATGCCCCCAGTAGTTTGCACAAGTAGTAATGCCCCCCCAGTAGTAATGCCCCTTGTTGATGCCCCCCAGTAGTAAGGTCCCCCCGTAGTTTGCCCCCAGTAGATGCCCCCACTGCACTAAGGAAGAAAAAAACCATCATACTTACCGAGCCCCGTTCCCGCTTCCAGACCGCTTCAGTCCTCCTACTCTCTGGGCGTCCGCTCCTCAGTCAGCACAATGGGGGTAATTCTGAGTTGATCGCAGCAGGAACTTTGTTAGCAGTTGGGCAAAACCATGTGCACTGCAGGGGAGGCAGATATAACATGTGCAGAGAGAGACAGATTTGGGTGTGGTGAGTCCAATCTGCAATCTAAATTGCAGTGTAAAAATAAAGCAGTCAGTATTTACCCTGCACAGAAACAAAATAACCCACCCAAATCTAACTCTCTCTGCAAATGTTATATCTGCCCCCCCTACAGTGCACATGGTTTTGCCCAACTGCTAAAAAAATTTCCTGCTGCGATCAACTTGGAATTACCCCTATGAGAGAGACGTCATGACTGACGTCTCTCCCATTGCGCACGCTGCACAGTGACAGCGCCGGAAGCCGGAGCTCAGTAGTGAGCTCCTGTCTCCGGCTCACGGTGAGGAGAGACGGGTGGCCGCTGGTAACACAATCTCAGCGGGCGCCCGTCATCTCCCTGTGCGGCGCCGGGGACGCATAGGGTTGGGGCCACAAATGACAGGGGGAGCACGGGCCCGAGTGCCCGCCCCTGGATCCGCCACTGGCGGCAACTATGCGTTTGCACAGCTGAAAAAAGTAGCTAGCGAGCGATCAACTCGGAATGACCCCACAATGCAGATTGTATGTAAATTTCTGCTAAGACCTTGGGCCTAATTCAGAGTTGATCGCAGCAGCAAATTTGTTAGCAGTTAGGCAAAACCATGCGCACTGCAGGGGGGGGGGGGCAGATATAAGATGTGCAGAAAGAGTTAGGTTTGGGTGGGGTGTGTTCAAACTGAAATCTAAATTGCAGTGTAAAAATAAATCAGCCAGTATTTACCCTGACCAGAAACAAAATAACCCCCAAATCTAACTCTCTCTGCAAATGTTATATCTGCCATACCTGCAGTGCACATGGGGGGTAATTCCAAGTTGATCGCAGCAGGAAATTTTTTAGCAGTTGGACAAAACCATGTGCACTGCAGGGGGGGGGGGGGGGGGGGGCAGATATAACATTTGCAGAGAGAGTTAGATTTGGGTGGGTTATACTGTTTCTGTGCAGGGTAAATACTGGCTGCTTTATTTTTACACTGCAATTTAGATTTCAGTTTGAACACACCCCACTCAAATCTAACTCTCTCTGCAAATGTTATATCTACCACACCTGCAGTGCAAATGGTTTTTCCCAACTGCTAAAATATTTGCTGCTGCGATCAACTCAGAATTAGGCCCATGGTTTTGCCCAACTGCTAACAAATTTGCTGAATTACCCCCCCATGTTGTGACCCACAAATCTAGTTATTTATTATTGAAAACTCTATACATTATTAAGAAATACTGTCTACTCCAATATTGGACAAATACATGAGAATTACTACAGTGTTGGATTCTTTACATCCAATAACACCTTGACAGTAAATCTACTGGCACAATGCATCTATGAAATACCTACAGTATCTCTCTACTGATTAGATTACTGCGTATAAAACTCACCTCTAATGGTTTGGTGGTGTACTCAGAATGCGGTTAGCATACCAATCGTCAGGATCTTGGCTATCACAATACCGACACTGGAATCCCGACGGGGCACCATACTCACGCCGGTATACCGGCGAGGTACCGTAGGTGATTCTCCCTCTGTGGGTGTCCACAACTCCCATAGAGGGAGAATAGAACCTGTGGCAAACGTAGCTCGCCACGGAGCCCGCACGGAACTTCGTTGCACTCACCCCCTTGCCGGCATTCTACTGCTCGGGATGCCGATGTTGGTATACTGATATTCGGCATCCCGTGCGGCAGTAACTCAGACCAAACCCGTATACTCTTAGTTGGCTGTGCTCTCTACACATGATACTTTGCTTCTCCCCTACGAGCTGCCCTTCCTCTCCCGTACCTATTGTTTGCTTCATGGATTGTCTGTTCATACGTTCTCCATTCCCTTATCTCCTGTTTCCTCTTCTTCTTCTTCTTCTGTAGATAGTAAAAGTGCATTCACAAGTTGCTTCTACAGGATTGGATTTGTTCACTGTGTTTTAATGTGTATGGCAAGAAACATTGATTACATAAAAGATAAGGAACATTCATTATAAATCGATAATTACTACTGCAAGTGTTGGACAGGGCCAGGGATTCTGTTTTAGAGAGATTTATTTAATATCCTATTAACTGTAAGTTCTTCAGCTGAGCAAGGCTGGGGAGTGGGCATTTTAGCCAAATAAACATACAAAATAAATTATTTATAGATAGTAAAGGATAATATATATAGTTTTTCCATCTATTCCATTCATCAATACCCTTAAGCCTGGTAGACATTTTCCACTCGCCTGCTTCCCCATTGTCTCTCTAGCAGTAATGATTTTACAGATGTTACAAACACCTAGCATTAGCCATGACATCATTCTGCCACATCTGAAATATCATTGTGTACTGGATGAAATCAGTCATGTTGGAATATCTATTTATGCTAAACTCATTATTAAAAAAGTCTTATTTAACGTGTTTTGATAATTGGCAAGCTGTGAAGCCTATATTTGAGATGAGTAGTGGCTACCAACCCACCATGCATTTATGGTGGACAGTGGCCAATTCCTTTTTTATGTCATATTTTCCTGTCACATTAAGAAAGATGGTTGCTTATTCCTCAGTGTCATTTACAGGTAGGGACCTGGTGTGGTATGTGGTATATCGATCTGCATAAGGTTGACATGAGAATCTCGACATGCTTAGCATGTCTACACGAATGACATTTCAACATGATAGAATGTCCTCCTAATGTCCCTGGTGGTCCAGTGGTCACTTACCTGGTACCGGCGGCAGAGGTTACTCCAGTGTCTTCTTCCAGGTCCTGGCTGTCATGTTAGCAGCACTTCTGGCGCAGACAGCTGACTCAGCGGTGATCCAGTCAGTATTTTCACCCTATCCCTAAGCCTAAACCTTAGCTCTCTTCCTAGTGCTCAGCGGTGATCCAGTGGGTATTTTCACCCTATCCCTAAAACTAATCCCTAATCCTCTCCTTAGTACTCAGTGGCGACCCAATGAGTATTTCCCCCCTATCTCTAAACTTAATCCCTAACCCTTTCCCTAGTGCCTAACTGCAGCCTTTAGGCCTTGCACTCTGGGCAAACTAATGTACTGGGTCCCCAACCTAAACATTCATAGGAATAAATGAAAAATAATAATCATAAACTACCCCTCCTGCGGTCTAGTTCTGTCTTTCCACATACTTCCTTACGGAGAAAGACTTTCAGCCCTTTGATTGGTGGAGCTCCAGCCATTCACAGTCCGGCTGTAGGCTGGGAGGCAAGTAGAGAATGCTGTCTTACTGATTTTATTGCGTGTAATTCTCTACCTGCCTCCCAGAAACTCTGGGGGCACCATCCCAGGGGGGGGGGGGGGCAGATGCTGTTCAGCCCACCTCTGCTCAAAGGCTCCTAAAATCATGGGGTCCTGGGCAGCTGCCCAGTGGGCCTATATATTAAGTGTTTAACCCTAAACCCAAAACCTATCAGCAGGATTTTGAACATGGGGATTCTGGTGCCGGGATTCTGACCATCATTTCTGCGGAAGCAGCAGCACCAGCACAGGACTCCGGAGAGGTAAGTAATTGAACATGGGTGCAGAGTGTGCGGTGTGGGGCCCTCTGGACCCAGGTACCCGTGTACACCGCACACATTGCACCCATTATAGATACACCCATGAATCGCTAACACCTCCCAATACCAATATAGGGCTCCTGTTACCTACACAAAGTGGTCCATCTGTATGACTGACTGGTGAAGAGAGCCCACAGCAGCCTGGCCACGCCCATGTATAATAAAACGTGGACCTGTAAGACAAACTGATAGGCATGGGAGTGTATGATGCAAGCAACAGCATAAAGGCAGCATATCCTCACACCAAGTTTTGTGGTCTATGGCAGGGAATACTTCCCTCACAGCAGGGGCAGATTGGGGCTCTTAAACAGCCCTGGCATCACAGTCTGCGTGTGCTCAATTCAGACATGCACACGCACAACAAGGGAGCGTGGTCACATCTCATGGGCAGTGGTCACATCTCATGGAGGCCTGGCCTCACAGCACGCCACTGCGGGCACCAGGAAGTGGAGCTGCTCGGCCAGCCTCTATCTTTCTGTGTGCTGTGCAGCTGAACAGAGCTGCTTGGGCAGGCTTTTAGGCTAATGACCCTTCTGGCATTTTCCCGATGTGCCAGTTGGCCAATCCAGCCATGCCTCACAGACACTTTTCTCAAACAAGTGCTTAGGCCAGAGGATACAGAAACATTGTATAACCTACCAAAATTGAAATACCTGGCGGTGATCTCTGATTGAGTTGTGACCTGGCCTCTTATTGGGCTGCAGATCCAACTAGCCTTAATACACTATGTAATGTGAGACACACAGTGTGAGTTACCTGCCTGGCCTGAGCAGGTGGCTTTTTTTGCATATTTTAACCTGAAAAGGCATCTTAGTCACAATGTTATGCGACTGGGATGCACCAGGTGACTGTGCTGATTAATTTGATATGTCTGTACAAGAAGCACAATGGAACTCGGCATGAGGGGAAAAAACATGGCCCCTACATCATAGCACTCCATATGCAGATTCAGAGAGACATTCTGTCCCTCCTGGAGAGGGTCATGTTGGGAGGTATGCATGTTGGCATCTACAGTGTGTTATTGATCGACACACTTTAAATGATGATTTGGAAATTTTAGAGATCCATATCCATTAATGAAAGTTCTGCACAGGCACCTGTAGACACTGCCGGGACTTGTATAATGACAGTGTGCTGCTGTGAGATACAATCACTTCATTAGGCAGCACCATTGTACACTATTATTATTCCAGCATGACAAGTTTGCATGTAAACCTTGGCATTTCTTTCAGCTGTGCACAAACCCTCTGTTTGGTCTGATGTTATTTGACCCTGTTATTTTCCATTTTATTCGTCAGCAGCAGCTTCTCCTTTGTATGTGTAGCATGTCGGTTTGTCTCTGCATATGCAATGTCATTATTTTTGCCTTTGTAGACAGCTGTAATCAGGAAATGCATTTCATCATCTGAACATTTTGCAAAGACCAGAACAGGAGGTCAATGATTACAATTAACTATTTGTAGTCCTACAATCTGTCACTACAACAAAGACGCTTAACCAGTTTGTGTTCCAGCTTGAAATGTATTTTGAATACATCTGTGTTGATTATTCCTGCACTGAATACATGTCCATTTCTAAAGCAAGATGTTTCTAAGCCAGTGGGAATTCTCTATCTGGAATTTAACTGTCAATTATTATAATCTTAATGATGTAATTGGCTTAATGCAGGTTCTCACTCAATACAATTTGCCTCTACATTCCCAATTAAAATTACTGTTTTATATTAATAACTGTCTTTGATAGCAAATTATATTTATATCTAAGGGTACGTCCTGTCTGCTATTATATTGGAGTGTCGGTATTACAGTATTCAACAATTCAAATCCTAAAGGTGTGTACACACAGTGAGATATGTACTTACGATTTTGACTATATAGTCAGAATCGCAAGGAAAGATAGTGCATATCGCAAGGTGAAAGCCACCTTGCGATCCCAATTCAATCCCGATGCGCGGTCCCGCAGGGTCGGTATTGCCTAGATAGACTGTGCAGGCAAGTCAATTTTGACTATCTAGTATAAAAGTATAGTTAAAATTGGCACTTAGTCAAAATCGCACATAGCCAATATCGCAAGCACAGTCTATCTAGGCTTTGCGATACCGACCACAGTCCACATAGCATAATGAGAATCGAAAAGTCAACATCTCACCGTGTGTACACACCTTAAGATGTTCCCAAACTGCCTGTCAATTTACTTAAATGAGTTTATAACATAAAAAAAAGTCCATTAAAAGTAAAAAAAAAAAAAAAAAAAAAACCACTCTGGATGTACAGTAGATCTTCACAAAAAATAACCATAAAATGTGGGTATACAGTGAAATAGATTTCGCATTACAGCATTGTCCCAGTTTTGGATTAGGCCCCATACACACTGGATGATTTTTTTGAACTATGTGGACAATAACGACACATCGTTACGATAATCGTCTAGTCATAGGGGTTTCTATATGCACCCATATATACTGCTTAAAAACATAAAGGGAACACTAAAATAACACATCCTAGATCTGAATGAATGAAATATTCTTATTAAATACTTTGTTCTTTACATAGTTGAATGTGCTGACAACAAAATCACACAAAACTTATCAATGGAAAACAAATTTATTAACCCATAGAGGTCTGGATTTGGAGTCACACTCAAAATTAAAGTGGAAAAACACACTACAGGCTGATCCAACTTTGATGTAATGTCCTTAAAACAAGTCAAAATAAAGCTCAGTAGTGTGTGTGGCCTCCATGTGCCTGTATGACTTCCCTACAACGCCTGGGCATGCTCCTGATGAGGTGGTGGATGGTCTTCTGAGGGATCTCCTCCCAGACCTGGACTAAAGCATCCGCCAACTCCTGGACAGTCTGTGGTGCAACGTGCCGTTGGTGGATGGAGCGAGACATGATGTCCCAGATGTGCTCAATTGGATTCAGGTCTGGGGAACGGGCGGGCCAGTCCATAGCATCAATGCCTTCATCTTGCAGGAAAACTGACACACTCCAGTCACATGAGGTCTAGCATTGTCTTGCATTAGGAGGAACCCAGGGCCAACCGCACCAGCATATGGTCTCACAAGGGGTCTGAGGATCTCATCTCGGTACCTAATGGCAGTCAGGCTACCTCTGGCGAGCACATGGAGGGCTGTGCGGCCCCCCAAAGAAATGCCACCCCACACCATTACTGACCCACTACAGAACCTGCTTTCATCTGTGTAGAGCACAGGGCGCAAGTGGCGAATTTGCCAATCTTGGTGTTCTCTGGCAAATGCCAAACGTCCTGCACGGTGTTGGGCTGTAAGCACAACCCCCACCTGTGGACGTCGGGCCCTCATACCACCCTCATGGAGTCTGTTTCTGATCGTTTGAGTAGACACATGCACATTTGTGGCTTGCTGGAGGTCATTTTGCAGGGCTCTGGTAGTGCTCCTCCTGTTCCTCCTTGCACAAAGGCGGAGGTAGCGGTCCTGCTGCTGGGTTGTTGCCCTCCTACGGCCTCCTCCACGTCTCCTGATGTACTGGCCTGTCTCCTGGTAGCGCCTCCATGCTCTGGACACTACGCTGACAGATACAGCAAACCTTCTTGCCACAGCTCGCATTGATGTGCCATCCTGGATGAGCTGCACTACCGGAGCCACTTGTGTGGGTTGTAGACTCCGTCTCATGCTACCACTAGAGTGAAAGCACCGCCAGCTTTCAAAAGTGACTAAAACATCAGCCAGAAAGCATAGGAGCTGAGAAGTGGTCTGTGGTCACCACCTGCAGAACAACTCCTTTATTGGGGGTGTCTTGCTATTTGCCTATAATTTCCACCTATTGTCTATTCCATTTGCACAACAGCATGTGAAATTGATTGTCAATCAGTGTTGCTTCCTAAGTGGACAGTTTGATTTCACAGAAGTGTGATTGACTTGGAGTTACATTGTATTGTTTAAGTGTTCCCTTTATTTTTTTGAGCAGTGTAGTATACTTACCTCTCCGGAGTCCTGCGGTAGAGTCTCTGCAGTTTAGGCACAAATCACTTGTCAAATGGCCGCTGCGGCCATTTCCGAGTGATTTGCGCATGCGCACTGGAGATGTCCCCAGGAACAAGGCGCGGGCACCATGCTCCCGGAGACCTGCGCATGCGCAGTAGACTCTGGCATTATTTCAGAGTCTACTAGCTGCCGGAGAGGAGGGGGCCTGCAACGGAGGCTGCACGCTGGTCCCCTCCTCTCCTGAAACACCCCTGCGTCCAGTGTGTATGCACAACATCGTTAACAATATCACCTATCGTCCAAACATGCAGGTCAAAATGACGATATCGGCAGAAATTGCATGTTCGGGGTTGTGGCAGGATAATGTCACTGAACAATGAGCCTAATTCAGAGTTGATCACAGCAGCAAATTTGTTAGCAGTTGGGCAAAACCATGTGCTCTGCAGGTGGGGCAGATGTAACATGTGCAGAGAGAGTTAGATCTGGGTGGGTTATTTTGTTTCTGTGCAGGGTAAATACTGGCTGCTTTATTTTTACGCTGCAATTTAGATTTCAGTTTGAACACACCCCACCCAAATCTAACTCTCTCTGCACGTTATATCTGCCCCACCTGCAGTGCAAATGGGGGGGTCATTCCGAGTTGATCGCTAGCTGCTGTTGTTCGCAGCGCAGCGATCAGGCCAAAAATCGGCACTTCTGTGCATGCGTATGGACGTACTTTCACAAAAGCCAATGCAGTTTTGCACAAGCTCTAGCGACGCTTTTCAGTCAGACTGCTGATCGTTGAGTGATTGACAGGAAGTGGGTGTTTCTGGGTGGTAACTGACCGTTTTCGGGGAGTGTGTGTAAAAACGCAGGCGTGCCAGATAAAAACGCAGGAGTGGCTAGGGAAACGGGGGAGTGGCTGGCCGAACGCAGGGCGCGTCAAAACAGGAACTAAATAGTCTGAAGTCATCGCAAGGTAGGAGTAGGTCGGCAGCTACTCTGAAACTGCACAATCTTTTTTAGTAGCAATGCTGCGATCCTTTCGTTTGCTTAGAGTTTGCACTGCTGCTAAAAGCAGCTAGCGAGTGATCAACTCGGAATGAGGGCCATGGTTTTGCCCAATTGCTAACAAACTTGCTGCTGCGATCAACTCTGAAATAGGCCCAATATCATTAGCGATACTGTTCAGTGTGTATGCAGTATGGGCCTAAATCAGCATGGAATGTAAATGTCCGAAAAATCGCACATCTACAACCCATTACACTGACATGCAGGGGGACGCGCAGCACAGGTCAAGTCCACCCCGCATGCCAGGTCCTGACCCCACCCGCGCATAAACACAGCCGCCGTGGCCCGCCCCGCAAACGGTCCAGACACACCTGCATTGTCTGGACCGCGCCCCCCAATACTGCTTCGTCGCCCACAAAATGCAAATGCAACACCACCTCCCGCCCCGCGTACGCTTCTGCCTCTCAATCAAGCAGAGGCGTTCGCACATGTGAGATGTCTTTGCATCTTACAGTGTGCATACGCGCAGTGCAGCATGAACCCTATGTCATTTGCCCGGGAGTTCAAGGGTAAACACTGACGATATTGCTCATGGAACATATCGTCTAGTGCGTACCCAGCTTTAAGAGTGCTGTGAGTCACATATGTTACATTTTTTACAAGTAAAGAGAGAAGAGATAATCATTGATCACTGTGACCATAATCCATCTTGCTTCATCGGCATGTATTCTGTTGCTTCATCGGCATGTATTCTGTTGCTTCATCTGCATGTATTCTGGGCCAGTGACTCTCCATGGAGATCACTGATTCGTACGCAAGTATCTGTCTCTTTGTAGAGATGTGCCCTGTATCACAGAGCACATCAGAACAGTGGCGGAGTGCAGGGGATCTGCGTCCCCTGCAGGGTGCGGCGGTGGCCAGCGCAGGGGCGGTGTGTCTGTCAAAGTACATCGATGGGCAATGCCGCGGAAGCGGTGCTTCAAATTTGGCGCCGATTCGGCAGCCAATTGGAAGCACCGCCTGCGGCCTTTCAAAACTGACGCCCTCCGTGAGCCTTTCACGGCTTGCGGAACGGCAGCCAATGGGAAGCGACCGCAGCGGGCCAATCGGAGAGGCTTGAAGATGCGGGCGTTGGCGGAGAGGATGTCCAGCAGCAGAAGACTGAGACGCGGACCGGAGAGGCCACCAGTGTTGAAAGAAAAAGAGCTAACGAAGCTCATCCCTGGTGCTTCTCCCACCGGTACAGGTAGGCCCTCGGTGAGGGCACCTGTCACCACCCCCTTCCACCCTAGACCACTGGGTTGCCTGGCACTAGGCCTGTGGACACAAACAGGCAATAGGCCTGAAGGTCAGTTAGGAGTGGGGCCCAGTTCTTATAGTGATCTTGGCGCTAGGCTAAGATCACTTGCGGGACATACTGGGCGGGCACTAGTCCCGTGGCAAATATCAGGCAATTGGCCTGCACCTGCATTAGAGGGCATTAGTCCCTAGTTTAACTATTGCGCATTAGGAAATAAGATAACCCTGGGCATTATGTCCAGGTCACCCATCTGGCCCCAAGTTAGGCGGGCGCTAGGCCCATGGGTAAAGTCAGAGCTCTGGCCTGTGTGCAGTTAGGGGGCACTAGGCCCAGTATAAAGAGAGTGCCCCTTGCAAGGTTCTGGGCATTAGGCACAATTGAGCAGGGGAAGTGGGCAGGTTGTGCGGCACCCACTTCCAAGTGAATTAAAGTACGTTTCCCCTGTGTGAACGGTCCAGCTCCACACACGCAGCCCCATCAGCTTTAGGAGATAGGGATTTAAAGGGACAGGACATTGCTATTTCTTGTACTGTACTGTTGTGATTGTTTTTTTATGCAAATTGAGTTTTTATTAATAAAGAGATAACAGTATACAGCTCAATGGAATTGCATGTAATACAAGTATTCATATAGCAGAAGCTGTTGTTCCATTCGTAGACTAAGAATACAAAAAACAAAAGCAATGTATGACATCATTAGCCCACTTAGCTAAGGACAATCAGTATTATCTTCAAATATTAATAACAAGGAAAATAGGACATATAAGAAGCATACAGGACAGACAGAGAAAGGGAAAGGAAGAGAAAAAGAGAAAGAGGGAAGAACCGCCATCACCATCACAGCCCTAAGATGTCGTAGGGGAGGAGAGTAGCACAGAAGTTTCGTATTCCTGCATTCCTTTGAATTCCAGCCAGTCAAACCAGACGGCTGTGAATCGAGACACAGACTGTTCGGAAGAAGACGTCAAGTCTTCCATTGCCATATAATAATCGATTCTTTGGAACCACTTGGCAATGGGAGGCTGTACCTGAGATCTCCAGAAGCACGGAATGGTCGCCCTAGCAGCATTCATTAAATGTCGCAATGGAGAGTTTTTAAACTGGGATAATGGTAGGTCAATTAAATTAAGTTACCAAAACTCAGGTGTCTTAGGTATTGGGAGTCCTGTGATACGCCTGGTAATAGAATGAACCTGTTGCCAGAAGGAAGCCAGTCCCGGGCACCGCCACCATATATGGCAAGGAGTGCCACGAGACCGGCCACACCTCCAGCAGACATCCGAAACACTCGGAACCATGTGGTGGACCCGATCTGGACATCTATACCATCTCGAGACCACTTTGTATTGTGTCTCCAGAACTTGGAGTGAAGGAGAACTAGCAAATGTGAACTGAAAAATGCGCGACCATTGGTCAGAGGTCAACTCCCTACCCAGGTCCTCATGCCAAGCCGTAACGAATGCCAAAGGTCGAGCGGGAGTGCTCGCAAGGCAGTGTCTGTACAATAAAGATATTAGGTGTCGTGGCAAATTCTCAGAGAGACACAAGGATTCAAAAATCGTCGGTCTCCATCCCACCGCACGAGCTGGTGTCGCAGTAACGTAATGCCGAATTTGTAGGTAAGCCCAAAAAGAATTAGGTGGTAGACTAAAAGATCGTTGCAAGTCTGCGAAGGGATGGAATCCCGCCGAACCAATCAGGTCACTCAACCGAGAAATGCCAGCTTTAGCCCATACTGAGGACGGAGACATGGAGAGGGGGTTCGCGGGTAGGTCTGGGTTAAATAATAAAGGTGTCGGCAGCAAGGGGCTCGGACTAAAAGAGTCTAAGTACCTAAATTTCTTCCATATCTTAAGGGTCGAGTCTAGGGTGGGATGTTTTATGCGTGGGATTTTTCTAAGCCAGGGGAGAATAAATGAGTACCCGCAGCCGTTTCAGCTATTAATGGCCATTGCTTGGTATAGGGAGATCTGGACATATCAATAACTCTGGACAAATGCACAGCGTAATAATAGCTAATAAAATGAGGTAGTTGTAAACCACCTTCTCTACGAGTACGGATCAGTGTGAATTGGGAAAGTCGGTGCCCTCTCCGTCCCCAAATGAAACGACCGACAGATGACTGCAAAGTAGTGAAAAAGGAAGTAGGTACTGTTATAGGCAACGTTTGCAGCAAATACAGAACTTTAGGAAGGATCGTCATCTTTACCGTGTTAATCCTACCCAGCCAAGTAAGTTGAAGTGCAAACCATTTATTAAGATCCGTGGTAATCTTATGCAGTAAAGGAAGAAAATGTACCCGGTATAAATCAGTGAGGTCTTTAGTCAAGAGAACTCCTAAGTACTTTAGCTGAGTAGGATGCCACTGAAACGGGAACGAATCTCGAATTCCTTCAAGTACTCGTGCGGGCGTTGAAATATTCAAGGCAACAGACTTAGTGAAATTTACCTTGAAATTAGAAAGCAAGTTGAACCTATTGAATTCTTGCATAAGAGCTGGAAGTGAAGTTACCGGGTCCGTCAAAGTAGCCAAAAGGTCATCCGCATACAATGCCAATTTGTGTTTCCGCTTTCCAGCCCATACACCGTGAATATTCGGATTGGCCCGAATTGCTCTCGCAAGTGCCTCCATGCAGAGAACAAATATAAGCGGTGACAGGGGGCAGCCTTGCCTTGTTCCGTTTCGTATCATAAAGGGAGCAGAAAGGGCACCATTCACACGGAACCTAGCTGATGGTAACTTATAAAGAGTCAATATACGACTAAGACAGGTCGGACCCAGACCCATGTGATCAAGAAGACCTTCCATGAACTGCCAATCTATCCTGTCAAAGGCCTTCTCCGCGTCAGTGGACAGGAGGACCATATGGGAGGACCCGCTCTGAGCAAGGTGGATAAGATCTATAACTTTGGAAGTGTTATCTTTAGCCTCTCGTCCCAGTATAAATCCCACCTGGTCCCCATGAACCACCAGCGGGAGAAGGCGGCCCAAACGGCCCGCAAGCAGTTTAGCAAAGAGTTTAATGTCGCAATTGAGGAGGGAAATAGGTCGGTAGCTCGAGCACTGGGTGGGGTCCTTACCCTCTTTTGGGATTACAGTTATATGTGCTTCCAGGGTCTGCGGAGAAAAGCCTTTCTCGGCAGAGATGGAGTTGCACGCCTTCAAGAAGAGGGGCAACAAGGATTGCTTAAAGGCTTTATAGTATCTGACTGGGAAACCATCCGGGCCCGGACTCTATTCAGTCGGTGTAGCCGCCAAGGCTGTTTTCAGTTCTTCTATGGTAAAGGGTTGATCCAGAGCATCCAGATCTGATTCAGGGAGTTTTGGAAATTCAACTTCCGCTAGATATCTCTGTATCAATACCCTCAGATCAGAGGCAGCCTGAGGGGTTTGATCCTTTCTAAGATTATAGAGGGACTCATAATAATTTTGGAAGGAATGAGCAATCTGAGGCAATGTATATGCAGCACGTCCCCCCGGCTCATGGATAGAGCGAACATAAGACTGCAGTCTTTGGGTTCTTTATGCCCTAGCGAGCATAGCACCTGGTTTGTTGCCCCACAAATAAAATTTATGGCGACATTTGGTCATTCCTAATTTAGTTTTATCCCATAAAAATGTATTAAGGGCTTGACGAGCCTCAGTTAGTTCTAGAAAAACCCCTGCATCAAGGGAGGACTGGTGCGAGGCCTCTAAAGTCGCTATTTGTTCAATGAGCTGCAGCCTCTGTGCCATTCGCTCCTTCTTGAGCTGAGAGCCAAGCTGTATACATCTTCCCCGAAATACACATTTGTGTGCCTCCCAAATTGTAACTGCACTAACATCTGGGGTGTCATTTGTCGCAATATAGTCCGAGATGGCGGAGGTGAGCTTAGCCTTTAAACAAGGATCCTGGGTCAAGGAAGTATTAAACCTCCATGACCATGGTGTGGTGGGGGGCTGGTGAAAGCTCAACAGAGATATATACCGGGGCATGATCTGACCATGTGATGAGCCCAATTGCGCTTGAAGGAAATAAGTGTAAAAATCTATGCTCAACTAAGAAGTAGTCTGGGCATGAGTACATAGTGTGAGGAGAAGAAAAGAAAGTGTAATCCTTCCCTGTCGGATGTTGAGTTTAAAGGCTTTATAGTATCCGACTGAATCAACTGAAACTCACGAAGAAGTCGGCTCACGCGGCGGTGATCACGTGTCAACCGTCTAGTCAAGGAAGGAGAACAGTCTATCCCCGGGTCCAAGGACCAGTTAAAGTCGCCCCCCACAATCAGATGCCCTACTTTAATGGGTTCTATTTGTCGCAGTATTTTGGTGAAAAACTGTCTTTGGCGTTGATTAGGAGCGTATATATTAACAAGAGTATAAACCTGGTTATATATTGTGCATTTAACAACCTGGCACCGACCTTCTTCCAGAATTAGGTGAGAAACATCTGTGATCGGGACCCGACGTGCCATTAAGATCGCTACCCCCAGAGATTTATTGACGGACTTATTGTTACAAAAAACCTGCGGATAATAGTAATTTCCTAATTTAGGGGAGGCTCGATTTTTAAAATGGGTCTCCTGGAGAAAAGCAATGTCTATACGCTCCGCCCATAACTCCCGTAGCAGGGTGGACCGCTTTTCGGGGATATTAAGTCCCTTCACGTTGTAGGAACAGAGCCTAAGGTCAGAAGACATTAAGAAGGCTGAATTTGTTGTCTACAATGAGCAATAAAGGTAACATTGACTTACCGAAGATGCAAGGAAGGTACAGGGTCCGATCGCAATGGGTACCTCAGGCTGCAATGGAGATAGGCGGAGAGACCAAGAGAAAAGAGGAAGGAAGAAAGAGCAAGAAGAAGAACACAAGGAGAAAAACCAATACAGAGAACATAGAACTATATGACAATAATATTACGTCTTGTAGAATGGCAATTTCACCGCCGTTAAGTCGTAGGGAGGTCATACCCACAACTTAAGAGCCAAAACAGGCAGGCGGCCTAACCCAACTGGGGTACAGTAGCGACAACACAACCCCGGGACAAGAATAGAACAGTGCATAACCAAGGAGACTCCAAAAACAACCATCTGACTTCAGTATTATACATACAAGGGTCCCCCCATCTTGTAGTAAACGCAGCAGGAACAAGCATCTCCACATAAACAATTGAAAAATAAGATTTTACTCACCGGTAAATCTATTTCTCGTAGTCCGTAGTGGATGCTGGGAACTCCGTAAGGACCATGGGGAACAGCGGCTCCGCAGGAGACTGGGCACAACTAAAGAAAGCTTTAGGACTACCTGGTGTGCACTGGCTCCTCCCTCTATGACCCTCGTCCAGACCTCAGTTAGGATACTGTGCCTGGAAGAGCTGACACAATAAGGAAAGGATTTGGAATCCCGGGTAAGACTCATACCAGCCACACCAATCACACCGTATAACTCGTGATATTATACCCAGTTAACAGTATGAAATATATCTGAGCCTCACTAGCAGATGGCTCATAACAATAACCCTTTAGTTAGGCAATAACTATATACAAGTATTGCAGACAATCCGCACTTGGGACGGGCGCCCAGCATCCACTACGGACTACGAGAAATAGATTTACCGGTGAGTAAAATCTTATTTTCTCTGACGTCCTAGTGGATGCTGGGAACTCCGTAAGGACCATGGGGATTATACCAAAGCTCCCAAACGGGCGGGAGAGTGCGGATGACTCTGCAGCACCGAATGAGCAAACTCAAGGTCCTCCTCAGCCAGGGTATCAAACTTGTAGACTTTTGCAAAAATGTTTGAACCCGACCAAGTAACAGCTCGGCAAAGTTGTAAAGCCGAGACAAGAAGAGCCCACTTTCCTCGTGGAATGGGCTTTTACAGATTTAGGGTGCGGCAGTCCAGCCGCAGAATGTGCAAGTTGAATCGTGCTACAGATCCAGTGAGCAATAGTCTGCTTAGAAGCAGGAGCACCCAGCTTGTTGGGTGCATACAGGATAAATAGCGAGTCAGTTTTCCTGACTCCAGCCGTCCTGGAAACATATATTTTCAGGGCCCTGACTACGTCCAGTAACTTGGAGTCCTCCAAGTCCCACGTAGCCGCAGGCACCACAATAGGTTGGTTCACATGAAAAGCTGATACCACCTTAGGAAGGAATTGGGAACGAGTCCTCAATTCCGCCCTATCCATATGAAAATCAGATAAGGGCTTTTGCATGACAAAACCGCCAATTCTGATACACGCCTGGCCGACGCCAAGGCCAACCGCATGACCACTTTCCACGTGAGGTATTTTAGCTCTACGGATTTAAGTGGCTCAACCCAATGCGACTTCAGGAAATCCAACACCACGTTGAGATCCCACGGTGCCACTAGAGGCACAAACGGGGCTGAATATGCAGCACTCCCTTAACAAAAGTCTGAACTTCAGGCAGTGAAGCCAGTTCTTTTTGGAAGAAAATGTACAGAGCCGAAATCTGGACCTTAACGTAACCCAATTTTAGGCCCGTAGTCACTCCTGACTGTAGGAAGTGCAGAAATCGACCCAGTTGAAATTCCTCCGTTGGGACCTTCCTGGCCTCACACCAAGCAACATATTTTTGCCATATGCGGTGATAATATTTTGCGATCACATCTTTCCTAGCCTTAATCAGCGTAGGAATGACTTCCTCCGGAATGCCTTTTTCCCTTAGGATCCGGTGTTCAACCGCCATGCCGTCAAAGACAGCCGTGGTAAGTCTTGGAACAGGCAGGGCCCCTGCTGCAGCAGGTCCTGTCTGAGCGGCAGAGGCCATGGGTCCTCTGAGATCATTTCTTGAAGTTCTGGGTACCAAGCTCTTCTTGGCCAATCCGGAACCACGAGTATAGTTCTTACTCCTCTCCTTCTTAGTATTCTCAATACCTTGGGTATGAGAGGCAAAGGAAGGAACACATACACCGACTGGTACACCAACGGTGTTACCAGAGCGTCCACAGCTATCGCCTGAGGGTCCCTTGACCTGGCGCAATATCATTTTAGCTTTTTGTTGAAGCAGGACGCCATCATGTCCACCTGTGGCCTTTCCCAATGGTGTACAATCATTTTGAAGACTTCTGGATGAAGTCCCCACTCTCCCGGGTGGAGGTCGTGCCTGCTGAGAAAATCTGCTTCCCAGTTGTCCACTCCGGGAATGAACACTGCTGACAGTGCTAACACATGATTTTCCGCCCATCGGAAAATCCTTGTGGCTTCTGCCATCACCATCCTGCTTCTTGTGCCGCCCTGCTGGTTTACATGGGCGACCACCGTGATGTTGTCTGACTGGATCAGCACCGGCTGGTGTTGAAGCAGGGGTCTAGCCTGACTTAGGGCATTGTGAATGGCCCTTAGTCCCAGAATATTTGTGTAGGGAAGTCTCCTGACTTGACCATAGTCCTTGGAAGTTTCTTCCCTGTGTGACTGCCCCCCAGCCTCGAAGGCTGGCATCTGTGGTCACCAGGACCCAGTCCTGTATGCCGAATCTGCGGCCCTCTAGAAGATGAGCACTCTGCAGCCACCACAGCAGCGACACTCTGGCCCTTGGAGACAGGGTTATCAGCCGATGCATCGGAAGATGCGACCCGGACCACTTGTCCAACAGATCCCACTGGAAGATCCTTGCCTGGAACCTACCGAATGGAATTTCTTCGTAAGAAGCTACCATCTTTCCCAGGATTCGCATGCATTGATGCACCGACACCTGTATTTGTATTAGGAGGTCTCTGACTAGAGATGACAACTCCTTGGCCTTCTCCTCCGGGAGAAACCCTTTTTTCTTGTTCTGAGTCCAGAACCATACCCAGGAACAGTAGACGCGTCGTAGGAACCAGCTGCGACTTTGGACTATTCAGAATCCAGCCGTGCTGTTGTAGCACTTCCCAAGATAGTGCTACTCCGACGAACAACTGCTCCCTGGACCTCGCCTTTATAAGGAGATCGTCCAAGTACGGGATAATTATAACTCCCTTTTTTCGAAGGAGTATCATCATTTCGGCCATTACCTTGGTAAATACCCTCGGTGCCGGGGACAGACCAACGGCAACGTCTGGAATTGGTAATGACAGTCCTGTACAACAAATCTGAGGTACTCCTGGTGAGGAGGGTAAATGGGGACATGCAGGTAAGCATCCTTGATGTCCAGTGATACCATGTAATCCCCTTCGTCCAGGCTTGCAATAACAGCCCTGAGCGATTCCATTTTGAACTTGAACCTTCGTATATAAGTGTTCAAGGATTTAAATTTTAGAATGGGTCTCACCGAACCGTCTGGTTTCGGTACCACAAACATTGTGGAATAGTAACCCCGGCCCTGTTGAAGGAGGGGTACCGTGATTATCACCTGCTGGAAGTACAGCTTGTGAATTGCCGCCAGTACTACCTCTCCTCGAGGGCAGCCGGCAAGGCTGATTTGAGGTAACGGCGAGGGGGAGTCGCCCCGAAACTCCAGTTTGTATTAGAGATGAGCGCCGGAAATTTTTCGGGTTTTGTGTTTTGGTTTTGGGTTCGGTTCCGCGGCCGTGTTTTGGGTTCGACCGCGTTTTGGCAAAACCTCACCGAATTTTTTTTGTCGGATTCGGGTGTGTTTTGGATTCGGGTGTTTTTTTCAAAAAACCCTAAAAAACAGCTTAAATCATAGAATTTGGGGGTCATTTTGATCCCAAAGTATTATTAACCTCAAAAACCATAATTTCCACTCATTTTCAGTCTATTCTGAATACCTCACACCTCACAATATTATTTTTAGTCCTAAAATTTGCACCGAGGTCGCTGTGTGAGTAAGATAAGCGACCCTAGTGGCCGACACAAACACCGGGCCCATCTAGGAGTGGCACTGCAGTGTCACGCAGGATGTCCCTTCCAAAAAACCCTCCCCAAACAGCACATGACGCAAAGAAAAAAAGAGGCGCAATGAGGTAGCTGACTGTGTGAGTAAGATAAGCGACCCTAGTGGCCGACACAAACACCGGGCCCATCTAGGAGTGGCACTGCAGTGTCACGCAGGATGTCCCTTCCAAAAAACCCTCCCCAAACAGCACATGACGCAAAGAAAAAAAGAGGCGCAATGAGGTAGCTGACTGTATGAGTAAGATAAGCGACCCTAGTGGCCGACACAAACACCGGGCCCATCTAGGAGTGGCACTGCAGTGTCACGCAGGATGTCCCTTCCAAAAAACCCTCCCCAAACAGCACATGACGCAAAGAAAAAGAGAGGCGCAATGAGGTAGCTGACTGTGTGAGTAAGATAAGCGACCCTAGTGGCCGACACAAACACCGGGCCCATATAGGAGTGGCACTGCAGTGTCACGCAGGATGGCCCTTCCAAAAAACCCTCCCCAAACAGCACATGATGCAAAGAAAAATAAAAGAAAAAGAGGTGCAAGATGGAATTGTCCTTGGGCCCTCCCACCCACCCTTATGTTGTATAAACAAAACAGGACATGCACACTTTAACCAACCCATCATTTCAGTGACAGGGTCTGCCACACGACTGTGACTGATATGACGGGTTGGTTTGGACCCCCCCCCAAAAAAGAAGCAATTAATCTCTCCTTGCACAAACTGGCTCTACAGAGGCAAGATGTCCACCTCATCATCATCCTCCGATATATCACCGTGTACATCCCCCTCCTCACAGATTATCAATTCGTCCCCACTGGAATCCACCATCTCAGCTCCCTGTGTACTTTGTGGAGGCAATTGCTGCTGGTCAATGTCTCCGCGGAGGAATTGATTATAATTCATTTTAATGAACATCATCTTCTCCACATTTTCTGGATGTAACCTCGTACGCCGATTGCTGACAAGGTGAGCGGCGGCACTAAACACTCTTTCGGAGTACACACTTGTGGGAGGGCAACTTAGGTAGAATAAAGCCAGTTTGTGCAAGGGCCTCCAAATTGCCTCTTTTTCCTGCCAGTATAAGTACGGACTGTGTGACGTGCCTACTTGGATGCGGTCACTCATATAATCCTCCACCATTCTTTCAATGTTGAGAGAATCATATGCAGTGACAGTAGACGACATGTCCGTAATCGTTGTCAGGTCCTTCAGTCCGGACCAGATGTCAGCATCAGCAGTCGCTCCAGACTGCCCTGCATCACCGCCAGCGGGTGGGCTCGGAATTCTGAGCCTTTTCCTCGCACCCCCAGTTGCGGGAGAATGTGAAGGAGGAGATGTTGACAGGTCGCGTTCCGCTTGACTTGACAATTTTCTCACCAGCAGGTCTTTCAACCCCAGCAGACTTGTGTCTGCCGGAAAGAGAGATCCAAGGTAGGCTTTAAATCTAGGATCGAGCATGGTGGCCAAAATGTAGTGCTCTGATTTCAACAGATTGACCACCCGTGAATCCTTGTTAAGCGAATTAAGGGCTCCATCCACAAGTCCCACATGCCTAGCGGAATCGCTCCGTGTTAGCTCCTCCTTCAATGTCTCCAGCTTCTTCTGCAAAAGCCTGATGAGGGGAATGACCTGACTCAGGCTGGCAGTGTCTGAACTGACTTCACGTGTGGCAAGTTCAAAGGGCATCAGAACCTTGCACAACGTTGAAATCATTCTCCACTGCGCTTGAGACAGGTGCATTCCACCTCCTATATCGTGCTCAATTGTATAGGCTTGAATGGCCTTTTGCTGCTCCTCCAACCTCTGAAGCATATAGAGGGTTGAATTCCACCTCGTTACCACTTCTTGCTTCAGATGATGGCAGGGCAGGTTCAGTAGTTTTTGGTGGTGCTCCAGTCTTCTGTACGTGGTGCCTGTACGCCGAAAGTGTCCCGCAATTCTTCTGGCCACCGACAGCATCTCTTGCACGCCCCTGTCGTTTTTTTAAAAATTCTGCACCACCAAATTCAAGGTATGTGCAAAACATGGGACGTGCTGGAATTTGCCCATATTTAATGCACACACAATATTGCTGGCGTTGTCCGATGCCACAAATCCACAGGAGAGTCCAATTGGGGTAAGCCATTCCGCGATGATCTTCCTCAGTTGCCGTAAGAGGTTTTCAGCTGTGTGCGTATTCTGGAAACCGGTGATACAAAGCGTAGCCTGCCTAGGAAAGAGTTGGCGTTTGCGAGATGCTGCTACTGGTGCCGCCGCTGCTGTTCTTGCGGCGGGAGTCCATACATCTACCCAGTGGGCTGTCACAGTCATATAGTCCTGACCCTGCCCTGCTCCACTTGTCCACATGTCCGTGGTTAAGTGGACATTGGGTACAGCTGCATTTTTTAGGACACTGGTGACTCTTTTTCTGAGGTCTGTGTACATTTTCGGTATCGCCTGCCTAGAGAAATGGAACCTAGATGGTATTTGGTACCGGGGACACAGTACCTCCAACAAGTCTCTAGTTGGCTCTGCAGTAATGATGGATACCGGAACCACGTTTCTCACCACCCAGGATGCCAAGGCCTCAGTTATCCGCTTTGCAGTAGGATGACTGCTGTGATATTTCATCTTCCTCGCAAAGGACTGTTGAACAGTCAATTGCTTACTGGAAGTAGTACAAGTGGGCTTACGACTTCCCCTCTGGGATGACCATCGACTCCCAGCAGCAACAACAGCAGCGCCAGCAGCAGTAGGCGTTACACGCAAGGATGCATCGGAGGAATCCCAGGCAGGAGAGGAATCATCAGAATTGCCAGTGACATGGCCTGCAGGACTATTGGCATTCCTGGGGAAGGAGGAAATTGACACTGAGGGAGTTGGTGGGTTGGTTTGCGTGAGCTTGGTTACAAGAGGAAGGGATTTACTGGTCAGTGGACTGCTTCCGCTGTCGGCCAAAGTTTTTGAACTTGTCACTGACTTATTATGAATGCGCTGCAGGTGACGTATAAGGGAGGATGTTCCGAGGTGGTTAACGTCCTTACCCCTACTTATTACAGCTTGACAAAGGGAACACACGGCTTGACAAATGTTGTCCGCATTTCTGGTGAAATACTTCCACACCGAAGAGCTGATTTTTTTGGTATTTTCACCAGGCATGTCAACGGCCATATTCCTCCCACGGACAACAGGTGTCTCCCCGGGTGCCTGACTTAAACAAACCACCTCACCATCAGAATCCTCCTGGTCAATTTCCTCCCCAGCGCCAGCAACACCCATATCCTCCTCATCCTGGTGTACTTCAACACTGACATCTTCAATCTGACTATCAGGAACTGGACTGCGGGTGCTCCTTCCAGCACTTGCAGGGGGCGTGCAAATGGTGGAAGGCGCATGCTCTTCACGTCCAGTGTTGGGAAGGTCAGGCATCGCAACCGACACAATTGGACTCTCCTTGTGGATTTGGGATTTCGAAGAACGCACAGTTCTTTGCTGTGCTTTTTCCAGCTTGAGTCTTTTCATTTTTCTAGCGAGAGGCTGAGTGCTTCCATCCTCATGTGAAGCTGAACCACTAGCCATGAACATAGGCCAGGGCCTCAGCCGTTCCTTGCCACTCCGTGTGGTAAATGGCATATTGGCAAGTTTACGCTTCTCCGACGACAATTTTATTTTAGGTTTTGGAGTCCTTTTTTTACTGATATTTGGTGTTTTGGATTTGACATGCTCTGTACTATGACATTGGGCATCGGCCTTGGCAGACGACGTTGCTGGCATTTCATCGTCTCGGCCATGACTAGTGGCAGCAGCTTCAGCACGAGGTGGAAGTGGATCTTGATCTTTCCCTAATTTTGGAACCTCAACATTTTTGTTCTCCATATTTTAATAGGCACAACTAAAAGGCACCTCAGGTAAACAATGGAGATGGATGGATACTAGTATACAATTATGGATGGACTGCCGAGTGCCGACACAGAGGTAGCTACAGCCGTGGACTACCGTACTGTACTGTGTCTGCTGCTAATATAGACTGGTTGATAAAGAGATGTAGTATGTATGTATAAAGAAGAAAGAAAAAAAAACCACGGGTAGGTGGTATACAATTATGGACGGACTACCGAGTGCTGACACAGAGGTAGCTACAGCCGTGGACTACCGTACTGTACTGTGTCTGCTGCTAATATAGACTGGATGATAATGAGATGTAGTATGTATAAAGAAGAAAGAAAAAAAAACCACGGGTAGGTGGTATACAATTATGGATGGACTGCCGAGTGCCGACACAGAGGTAGCTACAGCCGTGGACTACCGTACTGTACTGTGTCTGCTGCTAATATAGACTGGATGATAATGAGATGTAGTATGTATAAAGAAGAAAGAAAAAAAACCACGGGTAGGTGGTATACAATTATGGATGGACTGCCGAGTGCCGACACAGAGGTAGCTACAGCCGTGGACTACCGTACTGTACTGTGTCTGCTGCTAATATAGACTGGATGATAATGAGATGTAGTATGTATAAAGAAGAAAAAAAAAACCACGGGTAGGTGGTATACAATTATGGATGGACTGCCGAGTGCCGACACAGAGGTAGCTACAGCCGTGGACTACCGTACTGTACTGTGTCTGCTGCTAATATAGACTGGATGATAATGAGATGTAGTATGTATAAAGAAGAAAGAAAAAAAAACCACGGGTAGGTGGTATACAATTATGGACGGACTGCCGAGTGCCGACACAGAGGTAGCTACAGCCGTGGACTACCGTACTGTACTGTGTCTGCTGCTAATATAGACTGGTTGATAATGAGATGTAGTATGTATAAAGAAGAAAGAAAAAAAAACCACGGGTAGGTGGTATACAATTATGGATGGACTGCCGAGTGCCGACACAGAGGTAGCTACAGCCGTGGACTACCGTACTGTACTGTGTCTGCTGCTAATATAGACTGGATGATAATGAGATGTAGTATGTATAAAGAAGAAAGAAAAAAAAAACACGGGTAGGTGGTATACAATTATGGATGGACTGCCGAGTGTCGACACAGAGGTAGCTACAGCCGTGGACTACCGTACTGTACTGTGTCTGCTGCTAATATAGACTGGATGATAATGAGATGTAGTATGTATAAAGAAGAAAGAAAAAAAAACCACGGGTAGGTGGTATACAATTATGGACGGACTGCCGAGTGCCGACACAGAGGTAGCTACAGCCGTGGACTACCGTACTGTACTGTGTCTGCTGCTAATATAGACTGGTTGATAATGAGATGTAGTATGTATAAAGAAGAAAGAAAAAAAAACCACGGGTAGGTGGTATACAATTATGGATGGACTGCCGAGTGCCGACACAGAGGTAGCTACAGCCGTGGACTACCGTACTGTACTGTGTCTGCTGCTAATATAGACTGGATGATAATGAGATGTAGTATGTATAAAGAAGAAAAAAAAAACCACGGGTAGGTGGTATACAATTATGGATGGACTGCCGAGTGCCGACACAGAGGTAGCTACAGCCGTGGACTACCGTACTGTACTGTGTCTGCTGCTAATATAGACTGGATGATAATGAGATGTAGTATGTATAAAGAAGAAAGAAAAAAAAAACCACGGGTAGGTGGTATACAATTATGGATGGACTGCCGAGTGCCGACACAGAGGTAGCTACAGCCGTGAACTACCGTACTGTGTCTGCTGCGACTGGATGATAAATAATGATATAAAAAATATATATATATCACTACTGCAGCCGGACAGGTATATATTATATAATGACGGACCTGCTGGACACTGTCTGTCAGCAGAATGAGTTTTTTTTATTTTTTATAAATCTGTTTATTTTGATTTTCATAGAGTATAAGGTCAAACAGGAACAAATCGGTAGCATTTGATGAAGTAAACAATTATATCATGTAGGTAGGTACATCAAACTGTATCGAAAAGAAAACATACAATCTTATCTGAGCATGGGAATAAAAGTAGTGAAAAAGGCATATGTTCCCGTGTTTCAGGTATGCACTATTTGTACCATAAAACCCTCAGGAAGATGTTCCTTAAAGCTAACCATTAAAACATCATTCAAAAATCAATTTGTTTTCACATGAAGATGAGAAAAAAGTACAGAGAGAGAAGAAAGAAGATGGGGTAGGGAAATACATTAGGGTAAATGGGGAAGGAGGGAAAGATGCTCCTGACAATTGAATCGAGGAAAAATAGCAGTGAATATATCAATCTCCTGGCAGGGTCTGGAGGAGGTCAACCCTAGGACTGAGTAGCCTAAACGGCATGGATGGTTATGAGGTAGATTCTTCTAATAGTTTCCTATGGAGAAACCATTCAGTTTGTTCAAAGACTTTAAATATCTGGGCTTGTGTGGACTGATCTCGTGACTCTATATAAAGAGACCCCACTTTTTGTAAAAAGTTTTAACCCCCACCTCTATATTGGCTTGGACCGATTTCCTATCATAGTATAGTATCTGTAGAAGTTTACCATGAACTTCCCCGAGTGTAGGGGGAGAGGGTGATAACCAGTGTGATAAAATAATTTTCTTTGAGACTGTTACCAAAATTGTGAGAAATGGTATAGTTCGCCGTTTCTCAGGTCCTAAATGCCATTCAGAGAAATTTGCACACAAACAAGATAGGGGTGTTGCTGTTACATGTATATTCAAAAGCTTATTAATGTAAGCCAGAAGTTTGTTCCAAAAACGTTTAATCCGACCACATTCCCAAAACATATGATAGAAGGAAGCCGTACGTATATGACATTTGGGACATTCCCCAGTTTCCGTGGGGTGAAACTTAGCATGTTGGCTCGGGGAAATATAGGCTCTCTGTAACGTACGGAGGTGGACCTCCTGTAAGTAAGGTGAGGCCAGGGCTTTCAAGCTAGAAACATAATGATCACTGAGTTGGTGATGGGCAGTCAGAGTAGGTATATCTTTACTCCATTGGTGAAGTAGTCTTTCCCATCTACAGTCTGTTGTGCTAGATGTCAGAATAGAGTATATTTGTCTAATGCGTGTCGGGCCTATTCTATGTGTTTTAAGCGAAAGCTGTAGTGGGTTAGTAGATAAGGGAGTTTCTTGTGAGGTAGTACTCCTGTGGGTAGCCAAGCCTAGATAGTGTCATGTCTGTAGATACATGAAAAAATGAGAGTGGGGTAGGCTATATTTCTCTTGGAGCGATGTGAAGGAGTACATGGATCCTCCCGGGTCAAATACTTTGGAAGAGTTTGAGAGTCCTTTCTCTTTCCAGAGTCGGTAATTTGAGTTAAGGAGGGACGGGGGGAAAGCTGGATTACCCCATAGCGGGATGCATATAGATTCCTCAGGATTGCATTTAAATTTCTTGTGTAAAGCGCGCCAGTTATAATAGATATCCCTAAAAAGGGGGTTAGCAAGGATGTGGGTCGGGATCAGTGAGGGTTTAGATAGGAGTAATGCCCCCGGGGAGTAAGGAGTGAATAGTGCCTCATCTAGAGCGGAGTCTGTATAGAGTTCCCTGTCAAACAGCCAGTCAGCAGCACATCTAAATAGGGATGCCATTGAGTAGGATGCGTAATCTGGAACACCAAATCCGCCTGCGGACTTGGGTGCCATCAGTTTATCCAAAGCAATGAACGCCTTCTTGCCTTTCCATAAAAACTTTGACATAATTTTCCGTAGATATTGAATATCATGTTTAGTAAGGCGGACTGGGAGCATCTGCATGAGGTAAAATATCTTTGGGAAAACAATACTTTGTAACACAGCTATTCTCCCTATCAAGGATAGAGGTAACAATTTCCAACCATCCAGTAGTGCGGTAATACGTGCAAGAACAGGGGTAAAATTTTCTTCATAAAGCCTGGAGAGGTTTGCTGGGATTTGAATCCCTAGGTATGTGATCTTAGTGAGGGCTATTTTGAATGAGAGATCTGGGAGTAGTGTGGAAATAGTACGTGAGGAGGGACCTAATGGTAAAAGTTCTGATTTGGCCACATTGACCCTATACCCCGCCCTAACTCCGAATGCCTGTATCATTCCAAGGATCTCTGGGATAGAGGTCGATGGATCTGAAACAAATAGTAGCATATCATCGGCAAAGAGGGCAAGGCGAAGGTCAATATCTCCTATTTGAATTCCTTTAATTACACTTGATTGGCGTAGGGCAATCGCCAGGGGTTCCAATGCTACTGCAAACAGTAAGGGTGACAGTGGGCACCCCTGCCTGGTACCTCTCTGAATCTCAAAGGGAGAAGAGAGAACTCCATTGCAGGATATCTGTGTTTGTGGGGCCGTGTAGAGAAGTTTTAGAAGATTTACAAAATCTACTGGGAAGCCAAATTGTAGGAGTGTGGAAAAAAGATGATCCCAGTTCACCATATCAAACGCTTTTTCCGCGTCGAGTGATAGAATAACTGGAAGGGAGGAAGGGGTATTTGAAGAGGAGGAGGAGACATAAATGGCAGAAAGAACTCTCCTTACATTGATCTCCGAGTGTCTGCCCCAAATAAACCCAGTTTGATCTTTATGTATGATATGAGGGAGTAATAATTTAATCCGGTTAGCTAAGATTTTAGTAAGTAGTTTGTAATCAAGATTTAAGAGTGAAATTGGGCGATATGACCCTGGTTGGGATAAGTCTCTACCAGGTTTAGGGAGGACTTTGAGGATGGCAGTGTTAAAGTGTTTAGGAAGAATATCAGAAGACAGAATCGCATTGAGGACGGACACCAGTGTGTCCCCTATTTGGGGTAAAAGAATTTTATAAAAGTCGGCACTAAAGCCATCAGGGCCCGGTGCCTTATCTCTGCCAAACTGTCCAATGACACTCCGGACTTCTTCCAATGAGATGGGCGCCAGCAATGGTGATGTCATGGAAGCCTGAAGCTGGGGAGCAGAAAGGTTATCCCAAAAGTTCTTGGGCCATGGTGACTGGGTGGGAGGAGTAGAAGGGGTGGAGTTTGAGGAAGAGGAATATAGATCCTCGTAAAATGTTTTCATAACATCAGAAATCTCCTGATTATTAGTAGTTAATGTGCCAGCAGGGGTATACAAAGGGTGAGTGACCATGGGAGGGCGGGAGCCCATGAGGAGTGTCGTCAGCAATTTGCCCGTTTTATTACCAAATTTGTAGAACCGATAGTTCACCGAGAATGAATACCTATTACCCATGGAGGACATGAATTCATCAAAGTGGGCTTTGGCTTCGATGTATATAAGGCGATTTTGAGGGGTCGGAAAGGATTTGTATTGCTGATAGGCTGTAGACAAGGGTCTCTGGAACTCCAAATATTGAGAGGCATATTTTTTATTGGTAGCTGAGACATAGGATATAATGTCTCCCCGGAGAACTGATTTTGCAGTCATCCAAAATAGAATTGGATTTTCCTCTAAATGTGACGCGTTGTTAGTTTTAAAGGCCTCCCAAGAGGATTCCAACCTTTGCTGGAATTTCAGGGAGTGAGCGAGATAGGAGGGGAATCTCCACAATCTGGGAGAGTGAGGTATGTCTGGGAAGTGGAGCGTTGCAGTGACTAGGGCATGGTCCGATAAGGAGATTGTCTCAATTTGTGAATCTGATACGTTCGGTAGTAGAGCATGGGACAGTAAAATATAGTCTATCCTAGATAGCGTGTGATGGGCCGCTGAGAGACATGTGTATTCCTTCTCTGTGGGATGTAAAGCTCTCCAGATATCTACCGTCTGTAGGCTGTCGGCTAATAGAGGGACCCCGAGTTTGGGTAGTGAAAGAGGTTTTGTTGGTGTGTGGGATCGGTCCAAATAGGGGGAAGAGATAAGGTTCAAATCGCCACAGAGTATTAAGGGGTCTGTGAGAAGGGGGGTTAGTTTGGCGAGTAAAGACTGAAAGAAATTTTTGGAATAAATGTTGGGTGCATATACGTTACATAGTGTGTAAACTCTACCATTAAGCTTAACAGACAGTATCACATAACGACCTTCAGGATCAGTGACTGTGGTCAGGATTTCAGTGGTCACAGAACGTTTCGCCAATATGACAACCCCTCTGGCTTTGGAATTGTAAGAGCTGAAACCTAAAACCCGCCAGTTCAGGGCATTCAATTTTGCCGTTTCCTCTGGAGTTAGGTGCGTTTCTTGTAGGAATGCCATGTCTATGTGCTGTTTACCTAAATATAGGAGTATTTTCTGTCTCTTTGCTGGGGAGTTAAAGCCCCCGACATTCCAAGATCCCACTATCAGGTTAGGCATAATTCAGAGGAAGGGGCAAAACAGAGGACCTGTAAACCATTCACATAAGGGGAATGAGCATCATCACCTGCCTGAGGACGGGGGGTGGGAAGGAGGGGGGAGGGAAGAGACAAAACAGGTGGGGAAAAGAGGAGATAGAAATAGAAAGTAGTATTATATAACAGGCCATACAATTGAAAAGAGGATACTGTGATAAATAGCCAATATTTCTGTGACCAGTGACCTCCGGTCAACGAGCATGGGCGACTACCAGTGGTGGCAATCTCGAACCCCGGCATTAAGCGGTGTGTACCAGCAGGAAAGGAGGAGCCCCTCCCCACCGCGATATACATAAACAAATCCCACCCAGAGACCCCTAGTAACTGAGCTATATTACCAAATGCTCCAAGAAGCAATATAATATTATGATATAATATATGCAATATGCAGTGAGCGGTATATAGTATACAACCTGTGGCTAATGTAGTGGAGACGGCTGTATAACATGAAAATGCAGCATAATGGGATATGTCCCGACCAACATAGCGCTTTTTCAATTTGTATCTGTAAAGTATGCGCTTAGGTTAGAATATTTCAAAAGGAAAAAGCAGAGAATCGGTCAAAACAACATCTAAGAGCAGTTAAAGTAATTGTGGAGTAGCGATAGCTACCATAGTGCCTGTGAGTCATTGTTGCTCTAACAAAATAGATCAAGGCAGTCTATGCCTAATGAGCTACTAAACTGCAGGTGAACATTCAGCAGGAAATGATCAATTTGTCGCTGAAGGGAGATCAGAAATGTCCGCGCTGTCTTCTCTGGATATATTACGGAGGTAGGCCGCTGCGTCAGCAGGTGTTAAGAAATCTTTGTGGGAGGTACCTTCGTAAATGCGATGGCGAGCGGGATATAACAGGCCAAACTTGCGGCCCTCTGAGACAAGTTGAGTGCAAATAGGGGAAAAAGCTTTGCGGGCCCGGGTCAGTTCCACTGAATAGTCCTGGAATATGAAGAGCTTGTTACCCTCCCACTGGATATCCCTCATTTTGCGAGACGCGGACCAGAATGCTACTTTATGAAGGTAGTTCAGACAGCGGAATAGAGTTACACGTGGGCGCGGTTTATTGGGGGTGGGCATAGGACCCACACGGTGAATTCTTTCAATTACTAAATCATTGCATTCCCGTTCTATATTCAAAATTGCGGGAAGGGTGACTCGGGCAAAATGAGCCAGTGCCGTGCCTTTAAGTGATTCCGGCAGTCCCACAATTCTGATATTATTTCTTCTTGCGCGATTTTCCATATCATCTAATTTATTCCATATCTGATAGTTCTCTGTAGTTAGAGATTTCACTGAGTGGTGCAGCCCTTCTATGTCATGTGTGGCAGCATGCAGTTGAGATTCAGTGTGTGTGACCCTCTGCTGTAAGTGCTGCAGCTGTGTTGTTATATCACTGACAGCCTGTGAAAGCAGGGGGGCCATAGTGGCTTTTATTGCTGCCACAACGTCTCCATATGTTACCGGAGCCTCCGGATCTCTGCATACCTGTGAGCCTGCATATTCAGTCCCCTCCGCCGCGGCTTTCTTAGAGGCAGGAGAGGTGACTTCAGGTCCGGCGCCAGGCGCCATATTGCTTCCCGCGCGGCGCTTCTCCAGTCTCGTGGATGCGCCAGCTGGGGCCTGTGTAGCCGCGGTTACGGGTGTCACGAAACGATCCATCGTGATCACGGGTCTCACCAGGGGTAATCTGGGCGGTGTGGAGGCTGTAGCAGCCTTGAAAAGGTTCAGTGCGGCGGGCTGTAGGACGGAGCTCCGGCGATGAGAGACTCACTCCATGGGTCCCGGAACCGGAAGTCTCCAGAATGAGTTTTTTATAGAATAAAAAAACACCACACAAGTCACACGACGAGTGTTTAACTTTTTCAGGCAATCACAATATAGTATACTATACTGGTGGTCAGTGTGGTCAGGTCACTGGTCAGTCACACTGGCAGTGGCACTCCTGCAGCAAAAGTGTGCACTGTTTAATTTTAATAATATGTACTCCTGGCTCCTGCTATAACCTATAACTGCTCCCCAGTCTCCCCCACAATTAAGCTGTGTGAGCACAGTCAGATATTATACATAGATGATGCAGCACACTGGGCTGAGCACAGATATGGTATGTGACTGAGTCACTGTGTATCGTTTTTTTCAGGCAGAGAACGGATTATATTAAATAAAACTGCACTGGTGGTCACTGGTCAGTGGTCAGTCACTAGTAAACTCTGCACTCTCTAGTACTCCTAAGCTCCAGTAAATCAAGTGTCTCTGTCTCAATCTCACTCTCTCTCTTCTAATCTAAATGGAGAGGACGCCAGCCACGTCCTCTCCCTATCAATCTCAATGCACGTGTAAAAATGGCGGCGACGCGCGGCTCCTTATATAGAATCCGAGTCTCGCGATAGAATCCGAGCCTCGCGAGAATCCGACAGCGTCATGATGACGTTCAGGCGCGCTCGGGTTAACCGAGCAAGGCGGGAAGATCCGAGTCGCTCGGATCCGTGTAAAAAAAGCTGAAGTTCGGGCGGGTTCGGATTCCGAGGAACCGAACCCGCTCATCTCTAGTTTGTATCCCTGTGATACTACTTGCAGAACCCAGGGATCCACCTGTGAGCGAGCCCACTGGTCGCTGAAGTTCCCGAGACGCGCCCCCACCGCACCTGGCTCCACCTGTGGAGCCCCAGCGTCATGCGGTGGACTCAGAGGAAGCGGGGGAAGATTTTTGATCCTGGGAACTGGCTGTCTGGTGCAGCTTTTTCCCTCTTCCCTTGTCTCTGTGCAGAAAGGAAGCGCCTTTAACCCGCTTGCTTTTCTGAAGCCGAAAGGACTGTACCTTATAATACGGTGCTTTCTTAGGCTGTGAGGAAACTTGAGGTAAATTTTTTCCTTCCCAGCTGTTGCCATGGATACGAGGTCCCAGAGACCATCCCCAAACAATTCCTCACCCTTATAAGGCAGAATCTTCATGTGCCTTCTAAAGTCAGCATCGCCTGTCCACTGCCGGGTCCATAATACCCTCCTGGCAGAATGGACATTGCATTAATTCTGGATGCCAGCCGGCAAATATCCCTCTGTGCATCCCTCATATATAAGACGACATCTTTAATATGCTCTATGGTTAGCAAATAGTATCCCTGTCCTGACAGGGTAATAGACCACGCTGCAGCAGCACTATCCATGCTGAGGCAATTGCAGGTCTCAGTATAGTACCTGAGTGTGTATATACAGACTTCAGGATAGCCTCCTGCTTTTTATCAGCAGGCTCCTTCAAAGTGGCCGTATTCTAAGACGGCAGTGCCACCTTTTTTGACAAACGTGTGAGCGCCTTATCCACCCTAGGGGATATCTCCCAACGTGACCTATCCTCTGGCGTGAAAGGGTACGCCATCAGTAACTTTATAGAAATTACCAATTTCTTATCGGGGGAACCCACGCTTCTTCACACACTTCATTCACTCATCTGATGGGGGAACAAAACACTGTCTGCTTTTTCTCCCCAAACATAAAACCCCTTTTTTTGTGGTACCTGGGTTAATGTCAGAAATGTGTAACACATTTTTAATTGCCGAGATCATGCAACGGATGTTCCTAGTGGATTGTGTATATGTCTCAACCTCGTCGACACTGGAGTCAGACTCCGTGTCGACATCTGTGTCTGCCATCTGAGGTAGCGGGCGTTTTTGAGCCCCTGATGGCCTTTGAGACGCCTGGGCAGGCGCGGGCTGAGAAGCCGGCTGTCCCACAGCTGTTACATCATCCAGCCTTTTATATAAGGAGTTGACACTGTCAGTTAATACCTTCCACCTATCCATCCACTCTGGTGTCGGCCCCACAGGGGGCGACATCACATTTATCGGCATCTGCTCCGCCTCCACATAAGCCTCCTCATCAACCATGTCGACACAGCCGTACCGACACACCGCACACACACAGGGAATGCTCTGACTGAGGACAGGACCCCACAAAGTCCTTTGGGGAGACAGAGAGAGAGTATGCCAGCACACACCAGAGCGCTATATAATGCAGGGATTCACACTACCCACAGTGATTTTTTTCCCTTATAGCTGCTATAATACACAGATTTGCGCCTAAATTTAGTGCCCCCCCCTCTCTTTTTAACCCTTTGAGCTTGAAAACTACAGGGGAGAGCCTGGGGAGCTGTCTTCCAGCTGCACTGTGAAGAAAAAATGGCGCCAGTGTGCTGAGGGAGATAGCCCCGCCCCTTTTTCGGCGGACTTTCTCCCGCTTTTTTATGGATCCTGGCAGGGGTATTTTTCACATATATAGCCTCTGGGACTATATATTGTGATTATTTTGCCAGCCAAGGTGTTAATATTGCTGCTCAGGGCGCCCCCCCCAAGCGCCCTGCACCCATCAGTGACCGGAGTGTGAGGTGTGCATGAGGAGCAATGGCGCACAGCTGCAGTGCTGTGCGCTACCTTGTTCAAGACCGAAGTCTTCTGCCGCCGATTTTCAGGACCATCTTCATGCTTCTGGCTCTGTAAGGGGGACGGCGACGCGGCTCCGGGACCGGACGATCGAGGTCGGGCGCTGTGTTCGATCCCTCTGGAGCTAATGGTGTCCAGTAGCCTAAGAAGCCCAAGCTAGCTGCAAGCAGGTAGGTTCGCTTCTTCTCCCCTTAGTCCCTCGTAGCAGTGAGTCTGTTGCCAGCATATCTCACTGAAAATAAAAAACCTAAAATAAACTTTCTTTTCTAGGAGCTCAGGAGAGCCCCTAGTGTGCATCCAGCTCAGTCGGGCACAAGATTCTAACTGAGGTCTGGAGGAGGGTCATAGAGGGAGGAGCCAGTGCACACCAGGTAGTCCTAAAGCTTTCTTTAGTTGTGCCCAGTCTCCTGCGGAGCCGCTATTCCCCATGGTCCTTACGGAGTTCCCAGCATCCACTAGGACGTCAGAGAAATAAAAAATAAAATAAAAATCTTATAGAAAGCCATAGAATGCAACAAATCCAAACAGCAGGAGTGTCAGGGAAAGGGAAGGTGTGGGAGCATGAAAAGGCAATATCACTAAGTGATTAAACTTTAAAGCAGAATCTCTGGTGTGGAGGAAGAGCAATGGCCTAGCGTTGTGCTCCAGGATTGGCTCTACCAGACATCGAAGGACCAAGCAGAGCCGCTTAAAACTAAACTTTATCAAACAACTTTATACCAAGGAGAAAGAAAAATGTTATAAATCAAGTCCCAGCCTCGCCATGATTCGGAGGTGACCGAGTCGAACCCCATTTCCTGTTGCTGACCGGGGTCCATGATGCCCGCGGGGCTGGAGGCTTCGGAGGATCAAAACGGTGATAAGATTGAGTCCAATCCGTTAAGGCAGGTTTAGGTATAGACTGTGCAGAACAAAAATTGTCCAAGTCGTCTGGCGTGTGCAGGAAAACCTGTCTTCCCTCAAAGGTGGCTTGTATATTAAAGGGAAAGCCCCATCGAAATCGTATACCCTTCTCTTTAAGAGCCTCTGTCAGGGGTTTGAGAGATCTACGTTGCTGGAGCGTAGACCATGACAAGTCCGGAAAGATCTGAATCACATTATTATCGAATTCCAAACTATCTAATTTGCGGGCTTTAGTAAGAATCTCCTCCTTTATGTGATAGTAGTGAAGACAACATATAACATCTCTGGGAGCCTCAGAAGAAAGACCTTTCGGCCGTAGTGCTCTGTGAGCCCTATCAAACAGTATGGTGTTGTCCGGTTTTGCATCCATGATCTCATTGAAGATCGTGGTAAGGGCGTCCGCAAACCCCGGACCTTGGACATCTTCCGGCAACCCCCTGACGCGTAAGTTGTTTCTCCGACCTCTGTTGTCAACGTCGTCCTGTCGACGCCAAAGAGTCCTCAGTTCCTGAGCCTGAAGTGCGACAGTATCACAGAGCTTCCGTTGAAATGAGGAAACTTCATCGACGTGGTCTTCCATATCTGAAACTCGGTGGGATATTTGGGAGATATCTGCCTGAAGTACGGAGATCTCAGATTTGACCGTGTCACGTATCTTTTGTTCCAGATCCAAAAAGTCTCTTTTGGTAGGCAGATCTTTTTTAGTAGGAAGTGAACGCAAGTAGGTCAAAACATCAGCCATAGAGGCTTCAGGCCCCTTGTCCAACGGTGAAGAGTCGGCTCCCGCCATCCCTCCGGTGTCGGCAGGAGAGCCAGAAACAGAGGATGATGAACGAGTGTCCTCGCTCTCAATGTCCGGTTGAAGATAGCGAAACAAATTAGATTGTAGGGACTTGTCACCAGATTTCTTAACTGCAGATGATTTACCTCCCCTCTTAGTTTTCCCCATCAGCAGATGTTATACATAATAATATACAGTGAAACAGAGGAAAGTCACATAGGTGGATCAGAAGCACTCCATATCCGACTTGTTGAGTCCCCGCTGCGGTATGAGTGTCCCGGGTTATGTCATCAGCCACTAGACCCCATTGTATGCGGGTGATTCAGGGGGTCATGGCGTGGAGCAAAGGCTAAATTCAAGGCATTAGAGCTGCAGGGGCTGTGAGACAAATTTGCAGGTATCAGTCATAAAATGCATATAAACACCAGGCACCACAGGGAGCAGCTGAAGGTGGATGCAGCTAAAGTATTGCAGCAGCACTGGGTGTGAAGTGAATTTATGGAGATAAGATAACACAAGCCAGGCTGCTGTGGGAGATCTCAGTCTCTATGTAGACAGTATGTGCTGGTAGATGAGGATTAAAATAGCCGCCGCAGCAAGGACAGGCAGGGAGTCACAGTGCTGTATCTGGGAATTGCAGGCCCTTAGGAGGATGCCCCCTGATGGAGAGGTACCTGAAGGTCCAAGGAAGGTCTCTGCTTCGTTGGGAGGGTGAGGGATGTCCACAAGGCGCCACACGGGGCCACACTGTAGTTCACTCTCAGCCGTGGGCAGGCCTCAGGGGGGCAATCGGACCCCAGGGGACAGCAGGAAAACGGCTTTTGGGGCAAAGTATGCTGGAGCCCTGCTGCTGCACGTCTGCCCAGGGTTACAGCCAGGCCACGCCCCCTGTTGTGATTGTTGTTTCCGTGCAGGGCAAAGTTGATTTAAAGTTTGTGCATAGTTTGTGTTGCACTACATACACCTGAGCTAGTTTGAGGGCTCTGTTAATGAAGCTAGTGTAGTGGACGCACACTAGGTCAGCTGTTGGCCCTGCACGGCTGTTGTTTGTTTTGCCTCCTTACAGGGACCTGTAAGTGAAGAGGAAGATCGGAGTACAGGATTGGCAACGGTGATCATCATCTGTGTGTGTCTGTCCCTGTGTCCATCTGTCTCCTGAGCGCCGAGTCGGTGGACCTTGCATGGCTGTGCGAGGTCCAGAGTACACCCCAATACGTGAATGCTGCTTGGGTGAAAATTGGGTGGCTGAGGCTTTATGCCGATGATGATATTCACCTAAGCAGGGCCGGACTGGGACCAAAAATAGGCCCTGGCATTGTTGAAGCACACAGGCCCACCTCGGTGTCAGCATCTGACTCCTCCCCTTACTTTTCCCGACTCCTCCTACTTCTTAGTCTATGCTCTTACAAATATAAATTAATATTATAACAACATACAAGTGTACATCATTCTGTATTAAAATACACACAACCATTGGTTGAAGTGGAAATGTTGAAGTGGAGGTATGGAAAAATAAAGGTTGTAACTAAGCGCGTGCGCTCCAGAAAAGGGGCGTGGACACGCACGCGCCCCATTCACTAGAATGAGAGCGTCTGTGTGCACTCCCGGCGGGGCTAAGCGGTGACCAATCAGACAGAGAGTGTCCCATAGAGGTACTGTGTGCGAAGGCGCGTGCGCCAAGAATATGGGTGTGGCCAATTAAAATGGGACGTGATACACAGACATATGCCCCCAATAGTGCAGTGCCAGATCCACAATTGCCCCCACAGTGCCAGGTATACAAATGCCCCCACAGTGCCAGGTATACAAATGCCCCACAGTGCCAGGTATACAAATGCCCCCACAGTGCCAGGTATACAAATGCCCCCACAGTGCCATATCCACAAATGCCCCACAGTGCCAGATCCACAAATGCCCCACAGTGCCAGATCCACAAATGCCCCCACAGTGCCAGATCCACAAATGCCCCACAGTGCCAGGTATACAAATGCCCCCACAGTGCCAGGTATACAAATGCCCCCACAGTGCCAGATCCACAAATGCCCCACAGTGCCAGGTATACAAATGCCCCCACAGTGCCAGGTATACAAATGCCCCCACAGTGCCAGCCAATTGCCCCCACAGTGCCAGGTAAACAAATGCCACCACAGTGCTAGGTAAACAATTGCCCCCACAGTGCCAGCCATTTGCCCCACAGTGCCAGGTATACAAATGCCCCCATAGTGCCACGTGATCAATTGCCCCCAGAGTGCCAGCCAATTGCCCCCACAGTGCCAGTTAAACAATTGCCCCCACAGTGCCAGCCAATTGCCCCCACAGTGCCAGGTATACAAATGCCCCCACAGTGCCAGGTGAACAATTGCCCCCACAGTGCCAGCCAATTGCCCCCACAGTGCCAGGTATACAAATGCCCCCACAGTGCCAATTGCCCCCTTACCGCTGCTGCTCCTCCGGCTGGGATGTGACTGTCAGCAGCTGAGAGCGCGCTAGCGCGGCTATGTCTGGCGGCGTGTAGCGGACTTCAAACCAGCCGCCGTTTCGTGAGCCAATCAGAGCTCGCGGACCGGCAGCGGCGGCTCCTGATTGGAGTATCTCACTGCTTACCTCGCGCTGCTCTTTCACCTTCAGGTCACGGTACCTTCATTGGACCTGGAACCTTCGCTTGGACCCGGACACGGCGATCCCCTTTCAGAAGCAGACGACGGCCGAGCTAGGAAGGAAAGGAAATCAATAAAGGGTCTCATGGGCCTCATGCCTCTGTGATGTCAACAGTTCCTAGTATAAACTAGGCTGCATTCTCATGAATATGGGCATGCCTCCCAACTGTCCCAATTAGAGGGATCAGTCTCGATTTTGAGGGCATTTTCCAAGTGTCTGGGAAAATGCAATTGATGCATGCACCTGCCATAGAGTGCATTCTGTTCAAAGGGAAGAGAAGAGGAAGGGGCGTGGTCCAGCATGTGGCCACACCCTGTGCACTTCGGTGAAAACAATTAGATATTTCTGTATATAATTTGAATAAATAACTACCCGTAGATCGAGGCAGCACTATTTTAATCAGTACACGTAATTTAATAACAAATGTGCATTTGAAAAACCATGCTAATTCCTCTATATTAACCATACAATATCATGGAATTACTCAGCAAAAGTCTCATTATAATTGGAAGAAAAATACAATTTAGATCATGTAATATATATTACAGCATCTAGCCGCCAGCCATTTTCCTTCATGAACATCATGCACCTACAAAGGTTTGAGGATTCATTAAAACAATAGACAATGGAACGTACACTACCCCAAGGGCACAGTTTAGAATAGACAAGCTTTGTATTTAAATTCTGTGGGGATGACCAAAGTTATCATCTAAAAGAAGAAATAATAGTAATTATGTATAGAGATAGTCTATTAAAAGCTTCACTTAAAAATAACCAGTTTTCTGACATGAGGCACCATTATAACCAACACTGGGTGTGCTGAATGGAGGAGGACATGGTATAATCAGATTTATCCATGTGTATGTGGTCTGGGCTGGATCCCATTACACCATTATGTGAAGATGCCTTGTGGACATGACAGCAAGCAGATGTTTTTAGATTCATACACACAGTTTGAATAAACTGGCAGTGAATAGGGCAACGTATGTTATTATGGATTAATACTGTAATGTACTTGACGTAGAAATAGTTGCATGTAAACTGGATGTTCAGGATAATTAGATTAAACCCTTTATTGTGTAAAGGTGTAATCGAAATCAGCTTGCTACAGTATATTTTTCATGCTGGGTAACTAGCCAATGGGATTCTGGGAGTGGGCTTATACGGGAAGGAGAACTAAAGCTGAGTGCTATTTGCTTTCAGAGTGCAATCACACAGCGCTGCTGACCCTGAGGTCACGTGTAAAATTAAAGGTGTGTTTAGATGTTTAAACAGCACTTGCTATGTGTTGTCTGCACTGCAGCGCAAGGGCAGCAGCCACCATTGATTGCTGGGCTGCACCCAACCACGTTCTACTGCAAAGAACGCTGTGGCCTGTGGGACTGTCCCGCCAAGTTTTGGATGATTGAAGGGTCTCACAGTAGAATAATGATCTTGTCACCCATAATTAATTATGCACCCATATGCGAATAACAGCAAAAATACCATGGGGTATATTTACTAAGCTCCCGATTTTGACCGATTTGGTGTTTTTTCATCAAAGTGTCATCTCGGGAATTTACTAAACTGAAATCTCGGCAGTGATGAGGGCATTCGTATTTTTTGGGAAGTCAAAGAAAGAAAATACGAATAAATACACCATCGGTCAAATACGCCTATTATTTTATACAACTCGGTAATTAACTAAAAATTTGAATTCACAATCACTGCCGGCAATAGCCAAACACTGCCGGGAAAAAATACATATCGTAAAAAAATCAGTTTTCAGATAGACCTGCTTTTTTTTACCGTGTTCTGATAGGCATGCACGGATCCGTGAGATCCGTGCATGTTTATCAGTGGGAAGGGGTGGGAAAGAGTTAAAAATCAGAAAAAAAATGCGTGTGGTCCCCCCCCCGCATGCTGGTACTTGTGGTTCTCCAAGTACCAGCTTGCGGGGGAGGCTTGCTGGGACTTGTAGTACTGCTACAAAAGACAATATTCTTTTTTTTACACACAAGGCTATCAGCCTCCCATCCGCCGCCCTTGGATGGGGGGGGGGACAGCCTCGGGCTTCACCCCTGGCCCTTGGGTGGCTGGAGGGGGGGACCCCTTGATTTAAGGGTACCTCTGCCAGGGGTGACTAGTTGGTGATTTAATGCCAGGGCCGCAGGGACCAATATAAAAGTGTCCCCCGGCTGTGGCATTATCTCTCTGACTAGTGGAGCCTGGTGCTGGTGTTAAAAATACGGGGGACCCCTACGCTGTTTGTACCAGGACCAGGCGCAGAGCCCGGTGCAGGTTGCTAAAATATGGGGGAACCCCTGTCAATTTTCCCCCCGTATTTTTACAACCAGGACCAGCTCAAAGAGCCCGAGGCTAGTTATGCTTAGGAGGGGGGACCCCACGCAATTTTTTTCTGAATTTTAAACACTTTAAACACTTTTTTAAAGGTACACAATGAAGCCCTGCACGGATCTCACAGATCCGGCCGGGATTCATTGTGTTAAGTTCGGCAGTGTTTTACTAATCACTCCCGTAAAACACTGGCCGAAATTACGAATGACATCGACATCGGAAAAAACGAAAATGCAGAATACGACAGCATAGTAAATGAGGCGTAAAAAATTAAAAAAGTCGCAAATTCACACATTCGATGTCATTCATGTTTAATCTCCCTCCAAATCCCGACAATTACGAATCTTAGTAAATTTACCCCCATGTGTCAATAGTCCTTGCTTGTGAAATACACTTTCTTTTTTTAAAGACTATTCTACACTCATTGGGGGTATCTAATTAGCCATGAATAAACATTAATTGCGAAAAACATAGGCAATTTTTCCACTTGGTTCTACTTATTTTTTTTCGTGATGTCCTATTAGCATTATCCGGAAAAAAATTTTCTATCGAATACACACAGGTTCACTGACACCTGAGTGTTTTCACTGGCCGCGAAAACTGACCTGCTTTCCGGGATTTGGTTTTACCTGTCTGAGGCAGATGAAACAAAATCCCAGATAAACCACGGCACCCGCCAGCTTATCAGGGCTAAGTGGATAACCCCCAGCAAGACAATTGGATACCCCCTGTTGTATGTATGTATGTATGTATGTATGTATGTATGTATGTATGTATGTATATATGTATGTATGTATGTATGTATCAGTTTCTTTTGCGCTTTTTCTCTGGCTTTCCATATTGATCTTCTATTACTTCACGTATCTTTTATTGGAATATTTCCTGTGTGGACATAATTTCAAAAGGTGTTTAAAAAGTTGGTGATTTACTATTCTCTTTTACCAGCACTTGTTGCCAAAATCACAGGCCCTAAGTAGGGAGTGATAAGTGGGACTTTAGCTGAAATGAGTGAGTTGGATACATACTGTAACTATGCCAAGAACGTGCACACAAGAATGCGTCTGCTTACTGTACATCCAGAGCATATACAGTCACCTGATAGCTAGTGCAAATTGTAGATGTGTCCAAAGTGTAACAGTCACAATCATCAAGTTTTTCCAGGTTCCTAACTCAGGGAGACCAAGGGACTCAAACACCAAACTAAAGTTTATAGAACTACAGAAGCTGTGAAAGAGCAAACACGTTTTGGTTGGCTTCCTGATGGTATTGCCCTTATTGTACATTTAAATGAGGTTCCTTTAGAATGACTCTCCTATTTGCTCCCTCCACTCTTGGAAATAACGGAATAAAGGGGGTAATTCAGAGTTGATTGCAGCAGTAAATTTGTTAGCAGTTGGGCAAAACCATGTGCACTGCAGGGGGGGGGGGGGGGGGGTAAGACAGATATAACATGTGCTGAGAGAGTTAGATTTGGGTGGGTTATACTGTTTCTGTGCAGGGTAAATACTGGCTGCTTTATTTTTACACTGAAATTTAGATTTCAGTTTGAACACACCCCACCCAAATCTAACTCCTTGTCTGATGAGGATGGCGTTCATACTGACCCCACAGATTGTGATTCCGACGCTTCTGATGGGGAATCTGTTTCACAGGTGGATGTTCCTGACTTGTTGGAAGCTATCAGGACCATTCTTCAAATTACTGATGACTCGGAGCCTGATGCTGCCCCTAAGAAACCAGACAGGTTTAAACGTTAGAAAGTGGTTAAACAAGTTTTACCTCATTCTGACCATTTAGTTGAAATACGTCAGGAATCCTGGGAAAATCCAGGAAAGAAATTCACGCCTCACAAGAAGATGCTGGCTCGCTATCCCCTCACAGCGGAGCTAAGTAAAAATTGGGAAACACCCCCGCCAGTGAATTCGCAGGTGGCGCGGCTGGTGGTATCCTCAGCTCTGCCGGTAACTACCGTCACGTCTCTGAAAGAACCGTCGGATAAGCATGTGGAGGGTTGTTTAAGGGCAATTTACACCCTAACTGGTGCTGCGCATAGGCCCACCATTGCAGCGACATGGGCTGCAGAGGCTGTTGAAGCGTGGGCTCAGGAGCTGGAGGCGGAGTTGCCTTCCAACGCTTCTGATCATGCTAGACAATGGCTGTCTTAAATTGTTACAGCTTCTCATTACATTAAGGAGGCAGCTTCTGATGCCGGTATTATGGCGGCCAAGGCTTCTACCATGTCCATTTTGGCTCGCCGGATTTCTCTGGTTACGGTCCTGGTCTGTGGATCTGAACTCCAAAAAAACCCTGGAGGTACTCCCCTTTAAGGGAGACATTCTTTTCTGAGAAGACCTCAACAAGATAGTGGCTGACTTAGCTTCTGCTAAAACAGCATGTCTACCTAGTACTGCTCCTTCGGTGCCGAAGGCTAAAAGTACTCCATTTCGCTCCTTTCGTCCTTCAGGGAAAGCAAAGGTCAGGCGTGCCCGAAACAGGTTCGCACTTCTAAACCCAATAAGCCCAAACTCAAACGGGCCTGGCTGCTCATCAGCCTGCTTCCAAAACTGACAAGCCTGCCGCATGATGGGGCGGGCCTCCCTCTGGGGGATCCCAGGGTGGGGGGCCGACTTCTAGGGTATACCCAGTAATGGTTGAAGACCACTTCCGATGCCTGGGTACGGGTAGTCATCACTCGAGGTTACGCCGTATCCTTCAAGAATCGTCCCCCTCTTTGATTTTGCCTGACAGATGTCCCTTCAGATCAGGTGAAGGCAAAAACTCTTCATTCGGTGGTACAGTCCCTCCTGAACACAGGAGTGGTAGTACAGGTGCCTCTGGCTCAGAGAGGCAAGGGGTACTATTCACCGCTGTTCCTAGTCCCGAAACTGAACGGGTCCTCCCGGCCCATTCTCAGCTTCAAGTCCTTGCACAAATTTGTGAGGGTCTCCAAGTTTCGTATGGAAACTCTTCACTCTATTGTTCTGGCATTGGAACCTGGGGATTATATGGTCTCCCTGGACATACAGGATGCTTACCTGCATATTCCCTGAGGTTTGCGGTTGGCAACCTCCATTACCAATTTCGGGCGTTACCTTTTGGTTTGACCACGGCTCCGCGAGTTTTCACCAAGGTCATGGCGGTAATGACGGCTGTGCTCCGCCATCAAGGGGTCAGGATCCTACCGTACCTGGACGACTTGTTGATCCTGGCAAATTCCCCAGAAATTCTCCTACGCCATCTGGATCTGACTATCCAGTGTCTGCAAGCCCACGGGTGGCTCATCAACTGGAAGAAATCTTCCCTGGTCCCTGCTCAGAGCATGGTGCACCTGGGTGCATTGTTGGACACCCACAACCAGCGGTTGTTCTTGTCTCAGGAGAAAGTCCTGAAGATTCAGGACAGGATTCGATGCTTCCTATCTCGTCTGCAAGTATCGATACATTCGGCAATGCAAGTGCTAGGTCTCATGGTGTCGGCTTTCGACATGGTGGAGTTTGCTCAATTCCATTCCCGCCCTCTGCAGAAGCGAATTCTTGCCAAGTGCGATGGCCTGCCTCACCGGATCAGGTCTCAAATGATCTCCTTGTCTCTGGAGGTCCGTCTGTCACTGACCTGGTGACTTCAGGACCAACGATTGAGCAGGGGTCATCCCTTTTGGATCTTCAACTGGGTCCTTCTGACAACGGATGCCAGTCTGAGAGGTTGGGGCGCGGTGTTGGAGCAACACTCCCTTCAGGGTCGGTAGACCAAGGAGGAGTCTCTCCTCCCGATAAACATTCTGGAATTGCGGGCAGTGTTCAACTCATTGAACTTGGCCCAGCATTTAATACAGAACAGACCTGTTCAAGTACAGTCGGACAACGCCACCACGGTGGCATACATCAATCATCAAGGCGGCACTCGAAGCCGCATGGCAATGAGGGAAGTATCACGGATTCATCAGTGGGCGGAACGCCATCTGCCAGCCATATCGGAAGTGTTCATTCCGGGGGTCCTAAACTGGGAAGCAGACTTTCTCAGTCATCAGGACGTACACGCCGGAGAGTGGAGCCTCCATCCAGAAGTGTTTCAACTCTTCGTGGACAGGTGGGGCCTTCCAGTTGTGGACCTAATAGCGTCTTGACACAATCACAAGGTTCCAGTCTTCGGAGCAAGGACAAGGGATCCTCAAGCAGCGTTCGTGGACGCACTGGCAATTCCATCGAACTTTCAGCTGCCATAAGGGTTCCCTCCGGTGTCACTCCTGCCCAGAGTAATAAGGAAGTTCAAGCAAGAAGGAGGAATCCTACTTCTGATCGCTCCTACGTGGCCCAGACGGCATTGGTTCTCAGACCTTCAGGGTCTCTCGATAGAGTGTCCTCTTCTACTTCCACAGCGCCCAGATCTCCTCATTCAGGGCCCTTGTGTATATCAGGATTTAGCCCGGTTGGCTTTGACGGCGTGGCTCTTGAAGCTTCCGTCTTGAGGGCCAAAGGATTTTCTGAGGCGGTCATTCAAACCATGTTGAAGGCCTGGAAACCGGCTTCTGCTCAGATTTACCAGATTTTCTTGAATTCTTACTTTGCTTGGTGCGCATCTAACAATCATGACGCTTACAAGTTTAGTACGGCCAAACTTTTGGCCTTTCTACAACAGTTTCTGTTGTCATTATGATTTTAAAAGAGTAAACACAGTTGTTTGACAATAAATGGCATCACCCAACCACTAACCATGAGTGAAAGAAAAGTTTGTGAGTTATCATTCATATTCTCTGACAAATGGCCAGAAAATCACAAATCCTGCTAGGGTATGTAAACTTATGAGCACAACTCAGCTCAGCTCAGCAATGTGGAAATCAAACTACTTAACAACGGTTTATCCTTTGTGCCGACCAACAAATTTGACGAATTAGGATGGCAAATCGAATTACATAAGTTTGCTCGCAAGCTTCGACTACAAGAATTTTTCCAACAGCACACCTCTTCATCTAACCCGGATCCCCATCAAGCATACATCAGTTCCATGCGCAAATCTCAATTTGACCCTGCGTCGTCCAATGCATCTATCAAGTCTTTTATCAGACTGGTAGATGATTCGGTAATTAGATATACAGCCACACCACCTGTGGCACACTACAATTTATCCAGATCCGAGTTTAGAGCCATGAAACAACTGGGTTCCTGCAGGGACATAGTCATCCGCCCCGCGGACAAAGGGGGCGGGATTGTCATAATGAATTTGGCAGACTATAAGTCTGAAATATACAGACAACTTTCAGACCAAACGGTTTATCAAGAATTAGCCCAGGATCCCACCAGGATTTTCAAGCAGGAGATCGATAGTATCTTGGATACAGCAGAAGAGACGGGTAAGATCTCCAAGAATTTATGCATGGCTCTTAAACAAGAATTTCCTGTGGTACCGGTATTGTTTACAGTGCCAAAAATACACAAGGACACAAAAAAGCCTCCAGGTAGGCCTATTATTTCTGCACATAAGTCACTTTTTCAACCTATTTCAATTTTTTTAGACAGTATATTACAACCATTAATTGGCCAACAACCCAGAATCATCAAGGACACCACTATGTTTTTGAACCAATTGATGGCGCTACCGGATATTCCAGCTGACACTCTAATTTGTACCATTGACATCTGTAGTCTTTATACTAGCATACCCCAGTCTGCAGGCCTTAGGGCCATGAAGGAATTTTTATTACATGCAGGCATGGATGCACTGGATCGGGACTTATTTCTTACTTTGTTAGAAATGACCCTCACAAGGAACTATTTTTTGTTTGACGGTAAATTTTACCGCCAAACCAGTGGGTGTGCGATGGGCAGCAATGTGTCGCCGTCCTTTGCCAATACCTTTATGTTGCAGGAGGAACAATCTATATTTTTTAATGATTTAAATATTTCCCAGCACATTTTTTACTACTCAAGGTATATAGATGACATATTTATTTTATGGACTGGCGGCCAATCTAGGTTTGACGCATTAATTGCCCACATCAATGAAAGGGATTCCCCCATTAAAGTCACAGCAGCCAGTGACTACGTCACATTGAATTATCTAGACGTGAGGGTCTCCATCGACAACAACAGCTTACTAACAGAAGTATTTTATAAGCCCACTGACAGGAACACATTACTTAGATATAACAGCCACCACCCTGGTGCTTTAAAGAAAGGGTTACCTAAATCCCAACTTATCAGGGCGGCAAGGATCACCAATGATCCCTCCAAATTGGATGGTGCGTTAACTAAAGTATCTACACGGTTCATTGAAAGAGGGTATGAGCGCAAGATGCTTCAGGCATACCAACAGGAAGTTAAAAACCTACGCAGAGAGGACCTATTGGTCCAAAAAACCAAGGAAGACTCACAGCTGATGCCATTTGTCACTAGGTACAATAGTGCCAGCCCTGTAGTGCCTAGGGCCCTACGAGGACTGTGGCCCATCATAGCCACTGATAAAGCTTTACCCTCGTTACACAAAAAAAAAAAAAAAAAAAAGACCCATGGTGTGCCACACCAGGGGCAGGAGCATCAAAGATCAAATTGTGCACACAGACATCACAGGATTTGGTATCCCCACGTCCACCACGTTTTTATCCAGACCCTCAGGATGTTACAAATGTTTGGGGTGCGAAACATGTAGGTTTATGACTGCTGGGCCCACGTTCACTTCTAGTGTAACCGGTAGATCATACAGTATCAGACATGTACTTACCTGCACGAGCACTTTTGTGATATATCTGATCACGTGCCCCTGTAATTTACAATATGTGGGCAAGACTATTCGCAGTGCCCGCGAACGTCTTGCTCTACATAGATCAGCTGTCAAATCTGCACTAGCGGGCAAAACGTCTGAGCAACCAGTAGCCCGCCACTACGCTGAACATGGTCACACAATGGGGGATCTGAGGTTCCAGATCATTGATCACTGCACAAAGAGCCTAAGGGGTGGTGACAGAGCGGGGGACTTGTTAAGAATGGAGGCCAGATGGATGTATCACTTGGCTACCATCAAGCCAAAAGGACTAAATGATAAAATACAATGGAGTGTTTTTTGAAAATGCTGCTTCATGTTGCCCTTTGTAGTTATACACATTATTTATATTATATACATTTATTATTATTATGTTTTATATAAAATGAGTTACAGAGCAAGTTGGCACCTCAGCGGGTAGTCTGTCAGTTACAGACACCACCTGTGGGACACCAGGTTACTGTATAATTACAAATATATGTATAATGTTTGTGCATAGTGCGGTGCTGTTTCCAGGTCTCCAGGTTACAATTGTACATCTGAATCATTTAGCAGTTCGTTTATACATTTAACATAAACTTATGCTGCTTTGCACTTTAATCTTTCTAAATTTCCAAGTCACTTCACTGTTTTTATGTTCACAGTGCCGACATTGGTACCGCCGTGACTGGATTACCCGCAACACTCTGGGTTGCCTTGGTTACGGAAACAGCTGCCCGGGAGGTCAGCGTCGCTGTAAGTGGTTGCCAGGTTACACGGACGTTCCATGTCACGACGCCGGACCATGTGACCGGCACTGGTTGATGACGTCACTCTAATGCACACAGGGAAGCGTGGTAGCGTCTTCCCCTGATTGATTGCCGCACGGCCCGCAGGCGGGTTTCATCTCACATAAAGGCAATTATTCTTCTCACTACTTCACTTCTCACTTGTTGTCCTTGAAGAAGGGGTGTTCGCGCCCCGAAACGTTGGATGTATTTTGTTTTGTGAAATGGATTAAAACTCTGTTCACCGTTTATTACGCTTGAGTCAGTCCTTGAGTGCCGCTGCTTGCCAGGATCCGTTGAATATACTATTATTACCAGAAGGCACCAGGGCATTAAATCCAAGGAAGGGTGAGTGCCGATCCGACTCTATATATATATATATATATATATATATATGTATATATATATATATATATATATATACACACACACACACACACACACACACACACACAGCACTGGGCAAAAGAAATACAAGCGAGTGCTTATCCATCATGCAGTACCATAATTGAATCGTCTCACCACACCTGCATAAAATGTTTTCACAGTACTGTATATATTTATATGCACCAGGAGCCATTTTGTTTTCACTGAAAGAGTGTCCACTGCTATAGGAAAAAAAAAATGTATTTATGTGTATGTGTATATATATATATACAGTATATATATATATATATATATATATATATATATACAGTACTGTGCAAACATTTTAGGCAGGTGTGGTAAGATACTTCAGTGATGGTACCACATGATGGATAAGTACCTGCCTGTATTTCTTTTGCTCAGTGGTGTGTGTGTGTGTGTGTGTGTGTGTGTGTGTGTGTGTGTGTGTGTGTGTGTGTGTGTGTGTAAATAATATGAGGTAAAGGCAAGAACACACTAGACGATTTTGAATTTGAACCAATAGAGATGAAGATTTCCCTTGAAATGTCCCCAGCAGCAGAATTAATGATATAGGGGGTCATTCCGAGTTGATCGCTAGCTGCCGTTTTTCGCTGCATAGCGATCAGTGGAAAAAACGGCTAATCTGTGCATGCGTATGCCCCGTAATGCGCACGCGCGTCGTACGGGTACAAAGTCCATTGTGGTTTTGCACTGGTTCTAGCGACGATTCCAATCGCATAGCCGGCCTCAAGGAGATTGACAGAAAGTGGGCGTTTCTGGGTGTCAACTGACCGTTTTCAGGGAGTGCTTAGAAAAACGCTGGTGTGGCAGAAAAATGCAGGCGTGGCTGGGCGTTCGCTGGGCGGGTGTGTGACGTCAAAAGCCGTCCCACCGTCATTAGAATCAACGCACACGAAGAGTAACTACAGGGCTGGTCTAGTTTTGCACAAAAAGGTTTTGCAGGCGCTCTGCTGCACAGGCGTTCGCACTTCTGCAAAGCGAAAATACACTCCCCAGTGGGCGGCGACAATGCGTTTGCACGGCTGCTAAAACCTGCTAGCGAGCGAACAATTCAGAATGACCCCCATAGAGCATACACACTGAACAATATAGTGAAATATATCGTTCAGTGACATCACCCCTCCCATCCCTGAACATGCAGTCAGGAAAGATATAGCCTAACTTGGACTGCATGTTCAGTTGATAAAGATAAGTGATAACGACCTATGTGAGCGTGAATCATTATCGTTATCGTGCATACAACTTGATGATATGCACGATAATATCTGTATTGTGCATATCGTCCACCTGACGATAGGGGCATCATAGTATTGGCTTTCTCTGGGATCAGTTATGTCATGCCCCTTCCCGACGTGGGCATGCGTCTAATGTCCATATTTGAAAATTGTGTGTGTGTGTGTGTGTGTGTGTGTGTGTGTTAGGGGAGGGGGGGGGGCACCAATTCTCATTCTGGCACAGGGCACCACAAAGTCTAGCTATGGCCCTGTGTAGAACAAATCACTATTTCTGTTCCATAGAATTATACTTTATCCACAAGGTGGCATTGTAAAGCCAATCTTTGGGACAAGACACCTTCCTCACTTCATCATTTCATTAGGCTTCTCATATTAATGGTACAGTTGCTCTTTATAATTTCATATATTTACATTGCAAATCAGCATAACATACATACTTTATGACACGTTTACTATTGACAATGACAAACAATCACATTTAAGTATAGGTACAGATGTGTCTTCATTCACCTAGCCTTAATACGCCATATGGAGTGATACGCCCACTGCGACTGAGCTACTCTGAGAGGTGTAGCGGAGTGTCTTTTTCTTTAAATGCTGCATCCTACTGGAATTGCAGATGCAGCAAAACACCACTCACAGGTGGTCATTCCAAGTTGATCGCTAGCTGCATTCGTTCGCTGTGCAGGCGTGCCAGGAAAAATGCAGACGTGGCTGGGCGAACGCAGGGAGTGTTTGTGACTTCAAAACAGGAATTGAATGGTCTGCAGTCATCGCCAGCGCTGAGTAGGTATTGCGCTACTCTAAAACTGCACAAAAAATCTTTGCCACCGCTCTGCGATCCTTTCGTTCACACTTCTGCTAAGCTAAAATTCACTCCCAGTGGGATGCGGCATAGCATTTGCACAGCTGCTAAAAACTGCTAGCGAGCGAACAACTCGGAATGACCACCACAGTGTACTAGAGATGCAGGGCTGCAACTTTAATTGCACAGGAATTAGTTTTAGACACGTACAAAGTCACAGATGAAGCACAAAGGAATTTGGCATGAGAAAAGCTTTCTATACAGATTCAGACTCATTCTCACACAGAGAATAACTTATTTAGGTGGTGATTCAGACCAGTTCGCTGGGCTGCTAAAATTGTTGTGCTGTGTTCAGATAGTCACCGCCCAAGTAGGGTGTATATTTGCCGTGCATGTGTGTGATCACATGTGTACGCCGAGCTGCTAAAAATCCCTCAGTCAGCAGACAGCTGCAAATCCGTTTGCACCTCACTCACCATTGAATTATTTTTCTACTGTGTGCAGTCTGTGCGCAGCCCAGGACTTACTCCTACAGTGCGATGAGAACAGGCTGATCGGGGCCGGAGCTGACGTCACACAGCCTCCCTAAAAACGCTTGGGCATGTCTGCGTTTTCCCTGTTACGGAAATGGTTAGTTACCACCCACAAACGGTCTCTTGCTGTCAATCAGAATGTAAATGGCTGTGCAATTGCATTTTTCGCACAAGCCAGTTGCTGACCGGCGATGCCTGTTGTTGTGTGCCGACGCACGTGCTTATTGCGGTTCATATGCATGAGCAGTCTATTGCTGATCGCCCGCTGTGCGAGAACGCACAGCAGTGATCAGGTCTGAATCGGACCCTTAGTCTACAGTATTTAGTGACTGATTTTGGGGTGGGGCCCCTTCACCTTGTGGGCCCCTGGACATTTGCCAGTCTAGCCACCCTATAGTTGGGCCACTAGCCAAGAGGGACTGTACAGAGCGAATGAAGCCACCGTGTATAAGGGCACATACATAGGTGTGCGCAGGGGGGGGTGCCTGGTGCGCACAGGCACCCCCTAATGGACTGACACCCGATCTCACATGCCTGATGCAGCAATAGCCGAGCAGGCTGATTACTGTCTCCTCTGCGCTGCACCCTATCAGGACTGCATTACTGACCGGATGCCTGGGTTAATCAAGGGTGCCACTCCCACCGGCTTTCAAACTCCCGGCTCCACCTCCATGTACAAAAACAGCGTGATGTGAGTACGTCATGTTGCTCGCATGCCCACCCACCACATGCCCACCTCTCTCCTTCTATGCTGTGCCAACGCCAGCCACTGATGAGGAGCAGCATGCAGCCAGTGTTCCTCTTAGGAAGACAAATTCAATACTGGTAGGCGGTCGGCAGCAGCATTGACACGTCACTCGTTTTTCCAGCAGCAGCAGTACTAGTCTGCGACTGTCAGTGAGTGACTGACTTGTAAGTAAGCTGCTGCAGCTTGCAGGGGAAAGAGAGAGGGAGCCAGACCAGGCTGAGGAGGAGCACTGTAATTGCAGTGAGTGCCATCAGGGGTGTTTGTTTGGTGCACACCACAACATCTGACAATGTATCTGCTTTATTAGGATTGGTACAAGGGTGGATATTTTATATTGCGCTGACCGTCAATAGATGGTGCTAGACACACCCCTCCAACGGTGCACCCCCTAATAAAATGTGCTGCGCACGCCTATGGGCACATATGTAGAGGGGATGCGGTCAAGATCCCGCCGGACGGAATCCCGGCGGTCGAAATACCAACACCGGGATCCCGACCGGCAAAATCCCAACATATTCTCCCTCTGTGGGTGTCCACGACACACATAGAGGGAGAATAAATTAGTGTGCCGAGCGTGGGGAGCGCAGCGAGACCGCAAGGGGCTGCGTTGCGCTCGCCCCCCTGTTGGGATTGTGCCAGTCAAGATCCCGGTGTCGGTATTCCAACCGCCGGGATCCCGTCCGGCGGGATTTCATACTGATCCCATGTAGAGAGATGATACTGAGCTATAATGCCATTTAAAAAAAAAATATTGTTTCAATTAAATATAATTGTTGAGATTAAATTAGACAACTTGTATTGCTTCATGTGATGTAGGGTGTTCCTTTTATTTTGTGTATCAGCATATCTACAAATGAATCTATTAAATATATGTACAGTAGTATGCTTTTAAGAATGTGTTAAGTTTAAACATAATTATTTAAACAAAGTACTAATTTGAAGACAATTATAAAAGCCAAGCAGTTTGACTTTAATGCATTTGAGAAGTCACATTACAATAGATGCCTCAGTTCTTTGCCATAAAGGGCTTCTAGAAAGTAAAATAATAATTTAAAATAATATTGGTGACCACTAAGTGGCGACAGTGAGTTTGTGCTGGAAAGATAGGCACAATTCAAAACAAAACAGGGAAAAGCAAGCAAATAAGACTTCTAATCAAAGCTGCAGAGCCTGTAAGTGACAGGGAGGAGGGAGCCATTCCCAGGAACAGGCTTAGCCAGTGGAGCAGCCCCCCCAAAATAATCCAGGGTGCATCTGATGTGACATCCAAGCCACAAGTAAGAGTAGCCTATCTGTTCAGAGGAAGTGTCACCATGAGGAAGAACAACCCAGCTCTGAACTGATCAACTAAACAAGTCACGTCTATTTTTCCCTTGTGTGTGTATTTTATTGAGGGCAAAGAGGAGACAGACAGAGGGAAACGCTATGAGCTGGCAAATTTGGGACCTGGAGGCACTTTGAGTGAAGATGGCGTACATACAGGTAGGTGTCATTCACACTTCTCTTGCACATTGCTGAAAATGAAGTATCAGGTTAGAACTTGTGCAGCTTCAGCCAATGAACAAGTCACTGGTGCACGCTGAAAAGGATGGGTTTGACTGGCAGGTAATCCACTGTACAATGGCACATAATATTATTATTACTTATATAGCGATGGCATATTTTGTTTCGCTTTACATTTAATAGATCAGTGTGATAAGACAGAAGGGATTGTGATGTACATGTCTTAAGGTGCATACACACTGGACGTTTTTGCTGTAGCAGTAGAACTTTATACCACAAATTTTACAGAGGGAATTGTAAAAGAAGTTTTACAGTCCAACAAAAATGCAAAGGTGTACCTATGAGTTATATAGAAATATAGGGAATGCTATATTCTTCTATAAATATAACACAAATATATAAAGCATATATGTATGTGTGTGTGTGTGTGTGTGTGTGTGTGTGTGTGTGTATATATATATATGTGTGTGTATATATATAAAAAAATATATACATACAGTATATATTAGCAACATAGTGATGATAAATATATATATATATATATATATATATGTATATATACACTGTGAATGTGTGAAAATATATATACATTCATACAGTATTTATTAGCATGATAGTTATAATAATAACAACTATATATATATATATATATATATATATATATATATATATATATATAATTATTACTAACTATGGTAGTTTTGATATAGAAATACTTTAGGATTGCAAATAATTTATCTGTCAGTAAACATTTTGGAAGGATATACAATGGTTACATATGGGAAGAGTAATGAAATGAGCTCTTGATGTTTGTCCTGTCTTGCAGCTTAGGTTGGTTTATTTTTCATCATGAGGTTAATTGGGATGTGACACAAATTGTCACCGGGCAGCGTATTACAGGCAGGGTTCTTATGGTTTGTGTCTGACTTGAAGTGAGTTTTGATGTGCCTCGGGTGGAGCTGAGAGCCTGATTGGCTGATGTATTGATGCACAGACAGCAGACATTATTTGCAAAGCAACAGTTGTTTATGCTGGGAGCAGATGTTGTTCACTTGCTGCAAATTGCCTGCACTTTGAGTGTCACGTTACCTCAGTTTTACTGTAACTAATAACCGATTATGTACAATAAACACAGTACATATGTTATCTCTGTTCATTCTGTCTGTCACATGGGGATTATCATTGTCAAATAATGTGCATTATGCTGTGACATTCTATCAATATCTACTGTACATCACTCACCTTAAACATAAATGTATTAGTTATTATTATGACACATTATAAACTTACTGAACACACATTATATATGTATGTTATATGTACATTGCCAGATTCTAGAACATCTTTTCTCACAAAAACAATTTCACATACTGTACATTTTCTATTATATCTGCTTACTGTAACCAGCGTGCAGATATACAATCTATTCTTTGTTTTCAGGACATGATCATGCAGCTATGAAGTAATGACCTTCTAGATTGTAAGCTCTGGGAAGCAAAGGGTTTCTTTTGTGTATCATATATGGATTCTGTATTGTCATAAATGTAATTGCTTTGTCTGGTCGTAGTGCTCTGGATTATGCTTATGTTGTATACTTATTATCATGACTACTACTAATAATTATATATACATTTGATATTGCTTGCTCTGTCTAAAAAATAGATGTGATGATTCCTGAGAAGATGCACATTGCTGTGCGTTCTATGGAATAAATACAGTATCATAAAGCAAAATGTTGGGCCTCTGCATGGCAAACACTATGGAAAAACACTTGTTGCGTTTGATGACCATTCCTTCCATATCCTACCTCTTTTATTCTTGACATAGTGGGGCAGATGTATTAACCTGGAAAAGGCATAAGGAAGTGATAAACCAGTGATAAATGCAAGGTGATAAACGCACCAGCCAATCAGCTCCAATATGTAAATTAACAGTTAGGATCTGATTGGCTGGTGCGTTTATGACCTTGCATTTATCACTGGTTTATCACTTCCTTATGCCTTCTCCAGGTTAATACATCTGCCCCAAGTGTCTTCAGTTTGTCATTCCCCTTTTTGACCCCACTGCATTTGTTCTGCACAGCCTTTCTTCTCCCTTTCTTACCCTACATTTCATGTCAGACCCCTTCAGTTATTCACCATTTTTGGCTTTACAACCATACCATAGTCCTTTTTGGCCTACCTGGACTGCATCCTGTGACCTTCACTGCCATCTCTGTACCACACCTCTCCTGCGTTTAATGGCCCTCATTCCGAGTCGTTCGCTCGGTATTTTTCATCGCATCGCAGTGAAATTCCGCATAGTGCGCATGCGCAATATTCGCACTGCGACTGCGCCAAGTATCTTTGCTATGAAGATAGTATTTTTACTCACGGCTTTTTCCTCGCTCCGGCGATCGTAATGTGATTGACAGGAAATGGGTGTTACTGGGCGGAAACACGGCGTTTTATGGGCGTGTGGCTGAAAACGCTACCGTTTCTGGAAAAAACGCAGGAGTGGCCGGAGAAACGGGGGAGTGGTTTGGCGAACGCTGGGTGTGTTTGTGACGTCAAACCAGGAACGACAAGCACTGAACTGATCGCACTGGCAGAGTAAGTGTGGAGCTACTCTAAAACTGCTAAGTAGTTTGTGATCGCAATATTGCGAATACATCGGTCGCAATTTTAAGATGCTAAGATACACTCCCAGTAGGCGTAGGCTTAGCGTGTGTAACTCTGCTAAATTCGCCTTGCGACCGATCAACTCGGAATGAGGGCCCATGTTCCCCCTGGACTGCTACTAATCCTTGGTACATTTTTAATGTGGAATATTCTTAGAGAACCTGACTTTCAGTGGTTTCTTTTGACCACTTCTCAACCCTTTTAATGACCCCCTAGAAAATCAATTTCGAGTAATCTTTGTAATTCTTTCTGTATTCCACCCACCTATTATGTTGCTCATCATCCCACCACATATGATACATCATCCTGGGAGTACTCCACTGATTTTATTTTCTATATCCCCTTCTGTTATTTTCCATTCTTTTTAAATTAAAGGTTACCAGTCATTCACTATCCATCTTTTATTTCCTACTTCCTGGGCTGTGATAGAAATGTTTAGAAAAGATGGGAGGTCCCAAGAAGATGGAAATAAATACAGTTTATGGCATATACAATACCCTGTAGCTCATTATTAGGCCTCCAAACTATAGTCTGTGGCAAAAGTTTACTGCAATAATCCCTTTTATTGCCACACTTTTTGTACACCACATCTTTCCTGCCATTCTGTCTAATGCCATTATTTTTATTTTCATGCTTCAAGTCCTACCAACTTTTCTGTACCACTCTTCACCATTATATTCTTTAACACTTCAACTCCCATTCTCCAGTGCTTTACCATCCATTGTGGACTCAACCTCTTCTATACTTAACCACTCCTTCTAGACCATGCTGCCAATATTCTAGACCATCCTTCATGTACACATGTCTCCTGTCCTTCTTCAAGCTTTTTATATCCCATTACTGCTGTTAGCCATTTTTTACCCCATCTCTAGTCCTTTGATTTGCTTCCTGGGCTCTGTTTTCACCATTCTACTGCATCACAACCCTTCCACTCTTAACTTTTGCTCATCGAATTCATCGTCATTGTTCATTGCCATTTTTCCTGTGGTATTATTAACAAATTTTACTGTGTTCTTTATCCCACATCTTCATTTCCTTTATCATACTTTCTGTACCTCTTCAATTTTTAAATATATTTTCCATGCACCACTTCATCAATCCCCCACAGACCATTTTTTTAGTCCACTGCACTCCATACTTTCTGTACCCACAGTACCCACAGTTCTTCTGTCTGTCATCATGCTTTTAGTACAGGTTCAGCATATTGCCAAAAACTCTACATCCCAACTCTCCCGTCCGTAATCCTCTGTTCTTGTGACTGTCTTTCAGTACTCCATTTTTTCATTCATTTACAATACTATCTGTTTCCAATCTTTTTAGCCTTCTGTCATACTTTCTGTACTGTTTCAGTTTCTAAACAAATTTTCTGTTGCACATCTTTTGAGTTCTTTTCAATAAATCATAACTCCTAACATTTGTAATGGCTGAGAAGCAGTTGACAAAACATACCTCCCTAATTGCCAAGCAAATTGGAACACTGCAGTCCCAATTGGTGAGGTTTGACAGATCCTCCCTAATTGCAAAAGAAATTGTAACACTGCAGTCCCAATTTGTGAGGTTTGACAGATCCTCCCTAATTGCCAAGCAAATAGGAACACTGCAGTCCCAACCAGTGATGTTTGACAGACCCCTCAAATAAGGACTGTCCTGAGGTATACTCCATCTCTTCTGTCCTCCACATTACTTTCTGTATACCACCTCTCCTGTCTTCCACATTACTTTCTGTACCCCATCTCTTCCGTCTTCTACCTTACTTTCTGTACTTCACCTCTTCTGTCTTCTACATTACCTTCTGTAACCCATCTCTTCTGTCTTCTACCTAACTTCCTGTACTGTCTCAATTCTGTCTACTACTTTACTTTCTGTACCCCACCTTTTCTGTCTTCCACATTACTTTCTGTACAACACCTTTTCTGTCTTCCACATTACTTTCTGTACCCCATCTCTTCTATATTCTACCTTACTTTCTGTGTTTCACCTCTTCTGTCTTCTGCCTTACCTTCTGTAACCCATCTCTTTTGTCTTCTACCTAACTTCCTGTACTGTCTCAATTCTGTCTACTACTTTACTTTCTGTACCCCACCTTTTCTGTCTTCTACCTTATTTCTGTAGCCAATCTCTTGTGTCTTCTACCATGCTTCCTGTATTCCATCTCTTCTGTCTTCCCCCTTACTTTCAAGACCCCCATCTCTTCTGTCTTCTAGCTTACTTTCTGTATTGCATCTCTTCTGTCTTCTCCCTTGCTTCCTGTGCCCAATCTCTTCTGTGTTCTACATTAATTTCTGTACCCCATCTCTTCTGTGTTCTACCTATCTTTCTGTACTCCATTTCTTCTGTCTTCTCATTTGCTTCCTGTACCCCATCTCTTCTGTCTTTCACCTTATTTCAGGACCCCATTTCTTCTGTCTTCTACCTTACTTTCTGTATTGCATCTCTTCTGTCTTCTCCCCTCCTTCCTGTGCACAGTCTCTTCTGTATTCTACCTTACTTTCTGTACCCCATCTCTTCTGTGTTCTACCTTAATTTCTGTACTCCATTTATTCTGTCTTCTCATTTGCTTCCTGTACACAATGATTCTTTTACCTTACTTTCTGTACCCCATGTCTTCTGTGTTCTACCTGACTTTCTGTACTCAATTTCTTCCTTCTTCTCATTTGCTTCCTGTACACAATCTCTTTTGTCTTCCACCTTACTTTCTGTACCTCATCTCTTCTGTCTTCTCCATTGCTTCCTGTACTCTACCTCTACATCCTTGTACCATAATTTCTGTACCCCAGCTGTTCTGACCTTCACTATCTGTTTTGTTCTCCTTTTCACCTCCCACCCTTAACTCCTCTGTACCATATATTATTCCTCCCACCCGGTTTCTCTCTATACATCTTCTTTTTCATCCCTACCCATTATTCTGCATATATATGAAGGATTCTGTGGTATAATCTAGCAAGCACATAGTTAGCCATTGCTACGCAACTATCTCACTGTAATCAAACATAATCTAATATATCAGTGGGTCTGGAATATCAGTGCAGCACACTCACAGTCCGCCTTTGCATTGATTACCAAAGACAATGATTGTAAGTATTCCTATATCATATAACCACCGAATATATTTTAATGTTTAATATTATCATGTGTCATGTATTTATTGTGTGCCTATTTTGTATTGATAACAATGAAAGAAGGTTGCCTTTTTTAGTAACTGATTAATACATACTACGTATATTTCTATATTTGAGATTGTGGGAGAACACTAATCGCTCTGATATGCTGGTGACTTGCATTAGTTTAGTCTGCAGATCATATAACTCATCCTATTACTATTATGCTTTTTAAAAGCTGTCTGCTGTTTGTCTCTGTAAGCAGAAAAAGGGTGTGGGTGATTGACAAGTGACTACTGGAAACAAGGTTTGCTGTCATTATAATAGTTAGCACCTTACAACATTTACTGTATGGGGGAAGGTGTAAAACCAGTTTTATATTTGAATTTGTGCTTTCTGTCATGATGAAAAGGGGATGTTGTCCTACAGGTAACAGCTAAGGGGAGGCTTTAATGAGTTAAAGCTGTGTTCTACATCATTACATTCATTTATCTGATGGTTTTTAGAGCAGGAGCCTTTGTAGTTTATAATGGAAAACCTGAGAACTAACGTTTATGCAAACAGAAAGTCAGGGGATTACAGAAAAAAAGTGGTAATAATCAGGTCATTAAATCCTAAATTATTTCAACCCCATGGACAGAGCTGAAACTGTTGCATTTATAAAATAATCTTACACACTGCCTTTGGTGTTGGAATAATTTAGGAATCTCTGAACTTCAAGCTCATTATGCAAATATTATGAATTACTTTCATCTAGGTACCATTGCTATTTCCCTGAGTATAAATGCAGGTAATTACTGTATACAGTATAGGTATAGGCTGTTATATTATCAATTTCTCTTAAAACTAGCCCCATAACTAATTCGGAAATAACTCCTAATTAGTTATTTCAGACTGTTAGTGTCTCACCTTTATCTATATGCTTTAACTGTGTATAATAATGTCTCTACCAGAAAAAGCAAGGTATTTAATAAACTTGTATTTGCACTTTATTTATAATTTGGTAGTTTTCACCATATTTATTTCATTAGAGTCTATGGAGGAGGCAGCGTGTTTAGGAAACAGTGAAAAATATGTGATAGCAGTGATTTCTCTAATATTTTCACTGCACTTAAATATGGAGAAATATAATAATACGTTTTCCTTCTTTTTATGCTGGAAAAATTCTATAATTATGTTTAATAAATGGAGTACTAAGGGGGGAATTCAATTAGCGCCAATAATTTAATTAATCAGGTGCAAAAAAAGGGAATTCTTTCCTGCATTTTTTTTTAGCTTAGGGCAATTCTATTAGAGCCCATTTTTGAATCAGAAAAAATATCTGTTGAGAAGAAACTTACTAATTATCAGGGATTTTTTTGAGACTGCTTTGGTCCCAAAAAAATCCCCAATATGTGCTGCCTGCAGCAACCTCCTCCTCCTGGTGCCCCGGCTAGGACTGTATTGCTCGCTTCCTACATTTTAAGGATCGCATCTTGCCCACACTGTCAGGCCGCGGCACTTACCGCTGCGGCGGTGGGTCCTGGGGTCCGTCCAGGCTCGGTCGGCTGTCTGCAGCGCTGGGCTGCGGGGGAGCGCGGCGCGGTCGTCGGCGGGTGTGACGGCTTCCTGGAAGGTAGGAGGGAGTACCTTGTGGCCGAAGCTTCCCTATGTGTCTGCAGTATGGGGGCGGCCATGTTGGAGACCAAAGTGCAGCACCAATGAGCGTGATGGGTGAGTGATCCTGATAACCTGCTGCCTATAAGTAGGCTGGGATTTTTGCATTCTGTGCCAGCGCTTTGTTGTAGTTACTCTGTGCCTTAGCTCTGTGCTCCCGCAGCTTTTTCTGTGCATCTCCGGTTAATTGGTCCCGTCTGGCTCTCCGAGTCCTCTGCCAACTCTTGCTGTACAACGCCCGTCAGCGCTCTCGTGTGCAGTCACAGTTGCCCGCTCTCCCACCAGTGCCTTCGGATTCTGCAGGATCCCCGTTGTAGTTCGCCAGCCTCCAGGTTTCACAGTTCTTCATCCTCTTTTTCAAATCATCCAGCAACCAGTCTTCACAGTTCTTCAGTCTTGCCACTGCATCATTCTGCAAACTCACTTCACAATTCTTCAGTCTCGTCCTTATATCAACCTACGAACACTCTTCACAGTTATGCAGCCTCGGCCTCATATCATTCAGTGACTTGCTTCCCAGCAGTTTCCCAGTCCTGAACTAACTAGCCCTAGCTCCCTGCAGTTTCATTCATATCTGTTGTTCTCAATAAATATATGAAAAGGAATTACCTTTGTCCTCCTTGTTTCCAGCTCTCATGGGCATTTGCTCCTTCGGTTGGACTGAGTCCAACGGATCCACAAACACCACCTGCCTTGACAGTAAGCACTGGCCCCATGGATCCGACAGGCGACCAGGCCTCCGGAGGCGATGCTATGGCCCACATTCTCTCACGTTTGGAGATTCAGGAATCTACTCAGTCGCAAATTGTGCAATTCATGCAGACCATGTCAGATCGGAAAGAGGCTCTTCACGTGACCATTAGGGCCCCACAGTCCCCGACTCCGGTAGCTTCTTCCTCTGCAGTGGTTTCTCCAGTGACAGTCTCAACATCTCGACTGCAGCTACCTCCACCAAGAAAGTTCGATGGCTCTCCGAAACTTTGTAGCAGATTCCTTAACCAGTGTGAAATCCAGTTTGAGCTCCAGTCTGCCAATTTCCCTTAGGCCCGCACCAAGATTGCATATATCATTTCTCTCCTCACTGGTCAAGCGTTGGAGTAGGCTTCTCCACTTTGGGAGAACCACCTCAGCGTCTCTTGAGATCCTTCGTCTTTGGCAGGGCTCGCGTCCCATCAGTCAGTATGTGATCCAGTTCTGTACTTTATCTTCTGAATTGAAGTGGAATGAGGAGGCCTTAATTGCTGCCTTTCGGAACAGCCTTTCAGACAGGATTAAGGACGACTTGACGGTTCTGGATGTGCCCACGAAACTAGATGATCTGATTTCTATTTGCAACAAACTGGATTTGCGGTATAGGGAACGTTGTCTGGAGAAATCCAAGCTGGAACGTCCAAGTCCTCATTTGCGGTTAAGACCTAGACAAGATCCCTCATCATCTCCATCCGTTCCAGCAACTGAAGAGCCGATGCAAATCGGTCTCTCTTGGCTTTCGGAGGAAGAACGTTCTCGTCGCCGCCAGGGGAACCTCTGTATGTATTGCGGTTCTTCAGATCACTTCGTGAAGTCCTGCAAACGCCGGCCGGAAAACTCCCGCTCCTAGCTTACTCCAGAGAGGTTAAGCTAGGAGTTACCTTGGAATCACGTACTGGAAAGGAGCCAACTTTTTCCATTTATTTGGAAGTTCCATCTTCTGTCCTTTTAGTCTCAGCTGTATTAGACTCCAGAGCAGCGCGGAACTTCATTTCTTCCACCTTCGTCCAGCAATTTAAGATTCGGACTGTGCCCTTGGAACAGGCAATCGCGGTTACGGCGGTGGACGATAGTCGAATCCCTGAAGGTATCATCACCTCTCAAACTACCTACTAGGGAGGCCAATCCCGGGCCGTTTTTTCAATCCCGGGATTCGGGATTGAAAAACGGTCAATCCCGGGATCCCGAGATTGCAGTAGGGACCAGTGAAGGTTGTAGGGAGCAGCGCTGGAGGGAGGGTGTAGGTAGTGGTGCGGGAGGTAGGGAGGGTGTAGGTAGTGGTGCGGGAGGTAGGGAGGGTGTAGGTAGCGGTGCGGGAGGTAGGGAGGGGGTAGGTAGCAGTGCGGGAGGGTAGGTGTAGGTAGTGGTGCGGAAGGGAGGATGTAGGTAGCGGCGCGGAAGGGTTGGTAGCGGCGCGAGAGGGAGGGTGGGTGTAAGTAATGACACTAACTGTTAGCCGTGCGGCCGCGGCAGCCATGGACTCACTGAACGCGGGAGCATTTCAAATGAAGCGCCGGCCGCCAGCCAACCAGAGCTGGCGGACCGGCGGCCAATCAGGGAAGCGGTCGCAGCAGTGGCTCCCGATTGGCTGCCGCTGCTGCAGCAGCTTCCCTGATTGGCTGCCGAGCCGCCAGCTCTGATTGGCTGGCGTCCGGCGCTACATTTGAAGTGCTCCCGCGTTCAGTGAGTCCATGGCTGCCGCGGCCGCCCGCCTAATAGTAAGTGTCATTACTTACACCCACCCTCCCGCACATGCGCACTGTAATACCTTGAATCCCAGGATTGGAAGCTCCAATCCCGGGATTCAAATCCCGGCATTTTTGGGCCCAAATCCAGGGATCCCGCCGATCCCGGGATTGGCCTCCCTACTACCTACCTTAGAATAAAAATGGGCGTATTACACTCTGAAAACATCTCTTTCCTCGTGATTCCCAAAGCTTCTCATGACATAATTCTCGGACTTCCTTGGTTACAAAAACACAATCCGAAACTTTGCTGGCGAACTATGGAGATCCAATCCTGGGGAGAATCCTGCACCGATACTTGTTTGGCCTCTGTTAAACCACTTTGTTCGCTTCATGTCTCTGGAATACCCACAGTTTACAGTCTTACCGGAACGTCTTCAGTAAACAAGGGGCAGATTCTTTACCACCTCACCGTGAATGGAATTGCCAGATTGATTTAATGCCAGGCAGGACTCCTCCCAGGGGTCGAATTTACCCGTTGTCAATCCCTGAGACTCAAGCTACAGCTGATTACATACAAGAGAATTTGGCCAAAGGGTTTATTAGACTGTCGTCATCTCCTGATGGATTCTTTTTTATCAAGAAAAAAAATGGAGACCTGCAACCATGCATTGACTACCGGGGTCTCAATGAGATCACTATCAAAAACCGGTATCCACTTCCGTTGATTCCTGAACTGTTTGATCGAGTGAAGGGGGCCACAGTTTTTACTAAACCATTTTTCAGAGTTATGTAATAAACTTTTCGGGACCTTCTCTATAATTGCTTGGTGGTGTACTTGGATGATATCCTAATATTCTCCAAAGATCTAGAGTCTCATTGTCTCCAAGTTAAGGAAGTTTTAGCTCATCTGAGGAAGAATCGTTTATTCTGTAAATTGGAGAAATGTACCTTCGAGGTAACATCCATTCCTTTTTTGGGTTTCATCATTTCCAGATCGGAGCTTCGAATGGATCCTGCCAAAGTTCAAGCATTTTATGACTGTCAGCTCCCACGTCCCTCAAAGGCATTTAACGCTTCCTTGGCTTCGCCAACTTCTACAGAAGTTTATTAAGGATTACTCCACCTTGGTGGCATCCATCACAGCCTTAACGCGTAAAGGAGCGGATCCCTCGAATTGGACCCCTGAAGCCAATAAAGCCTTCCTCGATTTGAAGCAAGCCTTCACGTCTGCTCCCATTCTTCGTCAACCTGACCTTAATCGTCCATTTCTCGTGGAAGTGGATTCTTCCACAGAGGCAGTTGGGGCTGTCTTATCCCAAGTTTACGAGGACAAGAAGATCCATCCTTGCGGTTATTACTCTTGAAGATTCCTGCCTGCTGAACGAAACTATGCCATCGGGGAACAGGAATTGCTAGCCATTAAATTAGCATTCGAAGAATGGAGATATCTTTTAGAAGGAGCTCAACATCCCATTACAGTATACACCGATCATAAAAATCTACTGTCTTCAGACGGCTCAATGTCTCAATCCGCGACAAGAGAGATGGGCTCTCTTTTTTACCTGGTTTAACTTCAAAGTCACTTATCGTCCTGGATCCTTGAATAAGAAAGCTAGTTCCGCCTCTGACAGTGCACCCCTTTCCCAGCACCATCACACCTCACCCATAGAAGTCCTTATTTTGGTGTTCCTACCCCCTATATTTTAAATAGGAACAGTGTGCCCATTCGGTGCACAGCCCAAAAAGGGGTGTGTTTTTGCTGGCAAGGGGCATGGCTACACAATAGTACCCCCAATTCAAATTACGCCACACAGTAGTGCAACTTTATTCACATTTTATCATGCGTTAGTGTCCCTAATTTACGTAACATAACACAGTAGTACGACTATACCTTATATACATTACTCCTCACAGTAGTGCCCCTTATTCACATTACAACACACTAAATTGCTCCTTATTCACATTACACCACACCGTAGTGCTCTTTATTTACATTAGACAATACAGTAGTGCCCTTTCTATACATTAAGCCACACAGTAGAGCACCGTATACACATAATGCCACACATTAGTAATGCATTTATACATATAATACCACACAGTAATGCCCCTTACACATATGACACACATTATTATTGTCCTTATAAACATAATGCGCCTAACGCATTATGACAACCTTTATTAATGCCCTTATACATATAATGTCCCTTACACATATGCCGCACATTATTATTGCCCTTATACACATAATGACACATATAATGTCCCTTACACATATGCTGCACATTATTAATGCCCTTATACACATAATGACACAAACAGTGCTCCTTACATATTTGCTGCACATTATTAATGCATTTTTACACATGAGACACATAATGCCCCTTACACATATGCCGAACACTATTGCACAACCAACCCACCTGCACAGAGCACTCACACGGCCGCTAACACTGTGACCTCTGCCTCTGCTTGAATACAGATATGTCCTCATAAATCTTGCCTCAATGCTAACGTCGGGCGCCTTTTTTTATGAAAACGCATCGTATTTGCATTGCTATGTGGCTAGGATGCACAAGCAGCTTCTGCTGATTAAAGTGATATGCAGCATGCCTATATACTGTGTGAGACTGTGGCTGTATCTGCATATGAAATGCTACACACAGAATATAGGCATGCTGCATATCATTTTAATCAGCAGAAGCTGCTGATGCCCCTAGACATACCAAATGCCCTAGGCAATTGCCTAGCTTGCCTATGCCTGGGACCGGCTCTGTGGACCATGATTTGTGGTTGGTGGCTCAGAGGCAGTGGTCAGACTACCTTTTTGATAACTCCAAATGTACTGTAGGTTGCTGTTCGCTCAACATATACAATATTCTCAAGCTGAGATAGGGGGTAGTCTGGCATTTTTAGCTAAGGAAGATGCTGGTAGCCATAACATTACTGTAATTCTAAATCCCCATGGTCAACCATGTAATTCCGGGCAGGATATTGCGGATGTTTTTTACCATTATTATTCTATGTACACCTCTAGAGTCTCCTATACTGTGGTGCAGCTTCAAGAATATCCCAGTAAACTATTTACTTCCTAGAGGCTCCTTTCACACTGGAGGAAGTGGAGGCTGCAGTCTCTTCATTCACAACCTCTAAGGCTCCTGGTTGTGGCGGGATTCCTGTAGAGGTCTATAGGAAGTTTTGAGACTTTTTCATTCCCAATTTACTAGAACTATTTAATTATTTGTATGAATGGGGCTCCATTCCCCCCTCTATATCTGAAACTATCATTATAGTATTGGCCAAGCCTGGGAAAGATCCCACTCTTTCTGAATTTTATAGGCCTAGTTCCCTATTATCCACAGATGTAAAGGTGCTAGCTAAAAATCTTGCAATGCACCAGAATTCGGTAATTACTTCTATTATCCACCCAGATCAGATGGGGATTATGCTGGGGAAGTCTACAGCTCAGAATCTTCGGAGATTGTTTTATCACTTGCAAGGGAGGGATTTGGTTGGGTCTGGGACTGCTTTTGGTTCTCATTTTGTAATGTGGATTCAGTTGCTGTACTTTTCCCCAGTGACCAGAGTCTCAATTAATGGTTATACTCGAGCCCTGTTTACGCTTGCTTAGGGAGGCTAATCCCAGATGTTTTTTTCAATCCTGGGACCTCAGATAATATTTGGGTGCTGAAGGGTGTTCCTTCCCTATGTCAGTTGTTTAGGGGAGTTTTTTTAAAGTAATTTTTACAGTTGAAGAGCAAATTTGATATATCTAATACAACTTTTTTTTAGATACTTGCAACTGTGGCATACGGTGAAGGCTCAGTTTGGCTGTACCTATTCTGCTATGTCACCATCCCCAGTTTAATTATTGGTTGGGAGTTTGGGCTCTAGGAGTCAAATTTTCATAGTTTATGCTACATACAATGCCAGACTCTTCCCAGGCCTCCTTGATCCAATCAAACTTAAATGGGAGACAGATATAGTTTTGTTCTCTAATGAGCACTGGGTATAAATCCTGGATTCTAGAAAATATACCACTTCCTGTGTTAGATATCAGTAGGTGTTTTTTACGTTCTCCACAGGGTATATCGTACACCAGTATCTTTACAACGAGCTGGCCTGTGGTCTTATGCTGCTTACCCCGTAATGTGGCATAGAAGACTGAGGCTGTTGGCACCTGTTTTGAGATTACCCTATGGTGTCCCCCTTCTGGGTCACAATGTGGGGTGATATTATATGTACGGCTTCCTCTCTTCCTCCATTATAACCTAGAATTTGTCTGTTTGTTTTAGATTTAGAGAAGACACATTCCCAGGTGCTTTACCGCTATACTTTATTCCTTACTACCATGGCTAAGATTATTGTGGTGAGGTCTTGGTTTGCACATAATCCTTCTGACCCTTATAAATGGAGAGCCTTAGTATGTGATGTGGCTAAACACGAAGGGCAGCTATTTAAAAGCTGCAACTCTTTATCTAAGTTCCATGATAAGTGGGATAGATGGTGTCTTTCCAGGATAGGTAGTGAAGAGGGCTCATCAATGGACTCCTAGACTATTTGTATTATTACAGTGTCCAGGTTGTGGTGGTGTGTCTCCTTGCCGGCTTTCAATACTTTAACACCTCGTCTCTTCCTGGGTTTTCTCTAAATTGTATTTGCACATTTGTTGTTTTCCTGACGGATGATTTACTGCGCACCCTGTAGTACCTGTAACTAGTTTCTAACTGCAATGCACTTTCTGCACTTATGTTCTGTGTACTTTGCTGACGATAAAATGGTTGTTGTTTGTTTTTGTTTTATATTATTTACTTCGAATATTAATAAAAACAATACCTGATTTTTTTGAAAAAAAAAGAGTTGGTGGGTGAAACCTTGCACTGGAACAAGGTCCTGGAACTCGGTCCTCAGGATCCCAAGCAGTCAGCGTTTTCCAGGTAACCCAGCAGCAGATGCACAGGCGTATTTATTACTCACTGACACACTTTAAAAGGTTCACAGGTGGAGCTAATTATTTCACCTGTGATTCTGTGAGGAGACCTGCAAAACGTGAACTGTTGGGGGTCCCTGAGGACCGAGTTTGGGAACCACTGCTCTATAGAAAGCACAGAAGTCTATAAAAGATATAAGAGATAATCGAGAATTAGTCGCTGACTAGCATGCAGTAAAGTATACAGCAGCGCACAAACTATTTTTATTGTAATATCTTTGGAATGGGCCCTAGCCATGAAATGTGTATATTCTACTTTAATCAGATCCTATAAATTTGCCTTTTATTATAACCCCCCTTCTTTTATTATTCATATAAATGAATAATCATGATGTTGTAAGTGGGCACTATATATTATATGTATAGTAGTACATGTTATTATAATTACATGCTCTCCACTGTGCATCTGCCCTGTGTGACGTCACCTTTCTGGTTTCAAATATCTGATATCACTGTTTTTTTAAATAACCTTGCCAATAAATCATTACAATCCTTCCCTTTTCACTGGCTCAGTCCGATGTTTTGATATGGTCTATGTTTAGTTTAATGCCAGCAAGCACCAGTGGGGATTTATGTGATAAAACAGTGTACATCAAGAGGAGTGTCTGTTCTTTTTTTTGTTTTTAACTTGTTGCAAACGCTACAGGCATACATCTGTGGCGTCTGATTCCCTGTCTCCCAGGAGAGGTGAGAGGGTCTGCAGCCGTGCCATTCTTTGCAGATGTTTCTATGGTTACAGACTCTGCTAATTTCTAAGTAAGATCTGGCCTCTGATGGAAGAAACAATACAGGGATCAACCATCCCCTCCCCCCCGTACTACTTGATGATGTACCGGGAAGACAAACTTGTCACTACAGGGTCACAGGTTATAGTGACAATTTCCCAACTCTGGGCTTCAATATATTCCAGGACACAAAATCCTTACTGAACCTCCCACCTGTTTTCATCTGATTACTTTCCTTGTCACTACTGCCTCCTCATTACCAGTTAAGCAGATTAAACCACAACATCATTTTTCTTTCTGTTTCATAAAAACTTTACTTCATTGATTATATTTTGCTTTCACAATAAGACAGGAGCTTTGCAATAATTGGTGTCATCTAATAAAATGCATAAATCATTTAATAATCTACGCTGGTGGTATTGATGTAAATAAACCATAATACAGATGTGAAAGTATAAATATACTGTACGATATTGTTACATTTTGAAAGATATATATTTTTTAATGGCATATCTTGTTATATGAATTAATTTGTGATGAATTTTAAATTTCTATAAAGTGCAAAGTTTGACTGTGAACTATAAAGTTTGTAAAAGAAATGTATATATTTATTAGGTTATTTAACTTCCTCTTTTTGAGCATGTATCACATTTTGGCAAGTAATTCAGAGTTGTTTTTCATTTGGCATTTTAACATTTCCAAGCTGATCATTAGCACCAAACAATAGGATTTATGTCTACTTTCACCACATACATCAATGGCCAAATGGGGAGAAATTCAAGACCTCATTGATGGAGCTGGTTAATGCCATCAGAATATAGTGGCACACAGGCAGGGCCAGTGCAAGGTTTGTAGGTGCTCTAAGGAAAGCTTCTCATTACCACCCACACTCCCTCAAGACACTCTTCCAAGCCATACACATAAAACCACACTCACGTTTACTAAAGTCTGTGACAATGGTGGCCGGGTGATAGGTTGACTGTAATAAGGTCGACAGTCAATAGGTCGATCACTATTGGCCGACATGCATTATGTCGACGTGGACAACACTGATTTCATGAAGTGGATATGTCTTTAGGATCATCTGGTTTTACTGTGTATCTATATGTTAATATGTGTGTTTTATATGTATTATGTAGATGTGATCCATTGGTGTGATACCCCCGTGAGGTTTATTATTATTGCATCTTTTTAATAAAGAACAGTTAATATGTACTATTAAGCGCCACCTGGATTCTTTTATATAATTTATATAACTGGTAATAAAATAAATAAACATAATAATAATTGTCTGTTTTCCAGGGGTTTTCCAGGTGGCTGATGATATACAGAGCAACACTAAATACTGCCCTCCCCTGTTACCTCGGGGGTAATTCAGACCTAATCGCTGGGCTGCTAATTTTGCTGTCCTGCGTTCAGATAGTCGCCGCCTCCAGGGGGAGTGTATATTCGCTGTGCAAGTGTGCTATCCTATGAGTACGTCAAGCTGCTAAAATCTACTTTGTGCAGTCTCTGCGCAGCCCAGGACTTACTCCTACAGTGCGATCACATCAGGCTGATCAGGGCCGGAGCTGACGTCCCACACCCTCCCTTAAAACGCTTGGGCACACCTGAGTTTTTCATGGACACTCCCAGTAATCGGTCAGTTACCACCCACAAACGGCCTCCTCCTGTCAATCACTTTGCGAACGCCCGGCGAACGGATTTTTCGTACCATCCCGTCTCTGACCGGCGATGCCCTTTGTTGCTGTCCAACGCGTGTGCGCAGAGCCGGCCATAGGCATAGGCAAACTAGGCAATTGCCTAGGGCAATTAAATATGCCTAGGGGCATCAGCAGCTTCTGCTGATTAAAATGATATGCAGCATGCCTATATTCTGTGTGTAGCATTTCATATGCAGATACAGCCACAGTCTCACACAGTATATAGGCATGCAGCATATCATTTTAATAAGCAGAAGCTGCTTGTGCATCCTAGCCACATAGCAATGCAAATAAGCTGCATTTTCATAAAAAAGGTGCCCAACGTTAGCATTGAGGCAAGATTTATGAGGAGACATCTGTATCCAAGCAGAGGCAGAGGTCACAGTGTTAGTGGCAGTGTGAGTGCTGTGTGCTGCATGTGAGTGGGTTGGTTGTGCAGTAGTGTTCGGAATATGTGTAAGGAGCATTATGTGTGTCATGTAAAAATGCATTGATAATGTGCAACATATGTGTAAGGGGCACTATGTGTGTCATTATGTGTATAAGGGCATTAATAATGTGCGGCATATGTGTAACAAGGTACTACTGTATGTGTGTCATTATGTGTATTTGGGCACTAATAATGTGCAGCAAATGTGTAGGGGGCACTATGTGTGTCATTATGTGTAAAAGCGCATTAATAAAGGTTGTCATAATGTGTAAGGCGCATTATGTTTATAAGGATATTAATAATGTGTCTCATATGTGTAAGGGGCATTACTCTGTGGCATTATGTGTATAAGGTGCTCTACTGTGTGGCGTTGCGTATAGAAAGGGCACTGCTGTGTCGTCTAATGTGAATAAAGAGCAATAGGGTGTGGTGTAATGTGAATAAGCAGCAATTCAGTGTGATGTAATGTGAATAAGGGGCTCTACTGTGAGGAGTAACATTTATAAGGTAAAGTGATACTACTGTGGGATGTAATATGAATTATGGACACTATCGCATGATAAAATGTGAATAAAGTTGCAGTACTGTGTGGCGTAATTGGAATTGGGGTTACTATTGTGTGGCCATGCCCCTTGCCAGCAAAAACACACCCCTTTTTGGCCTGAGCACCAAATGTGCAAACTGTTCCTATTTAAAATATAGGGGGTACAAACACTAAAATAAGGACTGCTATGGGTGAGGGGTGATGGTGCTGGGAAAGAGGTGCAAGGTCAGAGGCGGAACCAGCGGTGGTGTTAGGGGGCACCAGCCAAAATCTTGCCTAGGGCATCATATTGGTTAGGGCCGGCTCTGCGTGTGCGCATTGCGGTGCATATGCATGAGCAGTTAGTAACTGATTGCCCACTGTGCGAAAACGCACAGCAGCAATCAAATCTGAATCACCCCCCTTGTACAGTGTATACCCAGCTTAAGTCTCACTAAGGAAAGATTTTTATTCCAAGGGCGTAGCTACCATAGGTGCAGGGAGTGCAGTTGCTATGGGTCCCAGAGCTGAGAGGGGCCCATCTTTTCTGTCACAGTTACATGTGTTACACACATTTTTGATATATATGCTATTTGCTATAATGCGTAATATAACTATAGTCCTATTCTTCATATTGTGCCACTATAATGTGGCACAATATGAAGAATAGGGGTGGTCTTCAGTATGCCGACTGTCGGGATCCCGGCGCACAGTATACCGGCGCCAGAATCCCGACAGCCAGCATACCGACACTTTTTCTCCCTCGTGGGGGTCCACGACCCCCCTGGAGGGAGAATAAAAAGCGCGTAGGGCGCCACCGTGCCCGCAGCGTGGCGAGAGCAGCTAGCCCGCAAGGGGCTCATTTGCACTCTCCACGCTGTCGGGATGCCGGCGGTTGGGCTCCTGGCGCCAGTATGCTGGTCGCCGGGAGCCCGGCCGCCGGCATACCATACTACACCCGAAGAATAGGACTATATGCATAATATGAACTGTAATGTGACAGAATATGAACTGGGGACACTGTATGGCATAATATGAATTGAGGGTACTATGTAGCATAATGTGTACTGGCAGCCCTACAATGTGATATAATGTGACCTAGGGCACTACTATGGCTCATAATATAAACTAAGGCAATACTATGGGGCATAACATTAACTAGGGCACTACTATGGTTGAGCAAATGGACTTAGGCATTATTACGGGACATAACATTAACAATTGCTGAGGAGAGGTGACTCTCTAGAAGCATTGGGACAGGGGCCCCTTCAAAAACTGCTGTGGGGCCCACAAAGTTCTGGCTACACCCCTGTTTTATTCCTTTCCCAATAATGTACTGTACAAGTGAATTGAATCAAAGATGTCTTCCACAAACATTGTCTGTGACATAGAGAAGGTTACTGTGAGGCTCTTACCTGGACAACAGATGAGGCCTTTCTCTACCTGTTTTGCTTTCACTTATACACCTTAGACAGTGTGCGATAATCAATTGTTATATCGCGCCCGATCTCTTGTCTAAAGTGATGGGAGATCACAGGGTGATATTCAATTGATCCATGTTGTCGCGCATATTGCGCCCATAGCAGTTGGGTTTGGCTATGTAAGCAGTGGCGCACCCAGGGGGGTTTCCGAGCACCCAGAAACCCCCCTCCACCCAAAAAAATTTTTTATTTTTATTTTTTTTGCTGCATGAGTATTATTAATGGCTGTCTAACGTCCTCTGCAGCCTGCTGTCTTCCTGGTGGCACTTGTAAGTGCTTAATAAAAGTTTACTTTATTTTAATTATAGTACATATATATCCATGTGCTTACATATATACATACATACATATATACACACACACACACACACACACACACACACACACACACACACACGATATATATACATGTGTATATACAGTAGACGTGTACTGTATGTATGTATGTATGTATATATATATATATATATATGTATGCATGTTCAATATATATATATATATATATATATATATATATATATGTGTGTGTATATATGGTATATATATATATATGTGTAGATATGTATGTGTGTATATATATATATATACACATATATATATACACATATATATATATATATATATATATATATATATATATATGGAGGTGGATCGGCACTCCCACTGATGGCCATAGTAAGCATCGGTGCCCTCTTGAAACAAATACTTACAAATACGGAAAGGAGAAAGCGCCACTCTGCGTCTTTAAACAGGCAAAAAGTGTATTCAACAACACATCTACAGGTCCTGTAGATGTGTTGTTGAATGCACTTTTTGCCTGCTTCCTCCTTTCCGTATTTGTGTGTGTATCTCCTATATATTTGCCCAAGTCTGTGACTCTGTGCCCGAAACGCTGGGCGGAGTCACAGGCACAGATCTGGCCAGGAACAGTCCCCTCCCTCTCTCCGCCCAGTCCCCCCCCCCATCTCCGCCCAGTCCCCTGTCTCCCTTCTCCCCGTACACTCTCTGGTGACATCGCAGCCGCTGACTGTGAGCGGAACTCACACTACCTGCCTCACAGAGTAGCGGCTGCTGCAGAGTTCAGAGGGACATGCTGAGCACTGGCAGCTGCTCTCGCTCCCTCTCCCACCCGCGGCAACCACCCGTCACTTACCCGCGGTCGCGGGTGAAAAGGGGGCGTGGCTTCGTGGAAGGGGGCGTGGCTCCGCGTCCGGACCCCCGTTTTCGGCACAACTCGCCCCCCCTCCCACCCGCGGCTACCACCCGCATCTGCCCCCCACCCGCGGCATCCACCCGTCACTTACCCGCGGTCGCAGGGTAAAAGGGGGCGTGGCTTCGTGGAAGGGGGCGTGGCTCCGCGTCCCGATCCCTCGTTTTCGGCACAACTCGCCCCCCCTCCCACCCGCAGCAACCACCCGCATCTGCCCCCCACCCGCGGCATCCACCCGTCACTTACCCGCGGTCGCGGTGAAAAGGGGGCGTGGCTTCACGGAAGGGGGCGTGGCTCCGCGTCCCGACCCCCGTTTTCGGCACATTGTGGGTCGGGGCATACGGCCTTCACCCGGACACTGCTGAATCTGCAGTGCTGGCTTCTGGACTGTGACAGGAGCCGGCACTTTGGTGTCACCCCTCAGAGGGTAACACCCGGGTGCGGGCCGCACCCCCCGCACCCACGTTGTGGCGCCACTGCTCCCGCCCCCACCCGTAGCACAAACACCCGCCGCATCCACCCACCACCCGCGGCACTCCCGTCCCCTCCCCCACCCAGAGCACAAGCACCTGCGCCACCCACCCGCGGAACTCCCGCCCCCTCCCCCACCCGTAGCACCAACACCCGAGGCAACCAACCGCATTCGCCCCCCACCCGCGGCACTCCCACCCGCAGCACCAACACCCGTGCCACCTACCCGCGACACCCACCGCATCCACCCACCACCCGTGGCACTCCACCCCCTCCCCCATCCGCAGCACCAACACCCGCACCACCCGTGGCACTCTGCCCCCTCCCCCACCCACAGCACCAACACCCGCTGCCCTCCCCCTGCGGCACCCAACGCATCCCCCACATCCGCTCCCACCCGCGGCACTCACGCCCCCACCCGTAGCTCCCACACCTGCAGCACCCCCCGCCTCTCCCCCACCCGCTGCAACCCCGCCCCTCCCCCATACCCACCTCTCCCCCCTGCTGCACCCTTCACCCAACCCGCACCACCACCGCAACTGCCCCATCCTGCACCCACCCCTCCTGCACCCGCACCACCGCCCCAACCCTCGGAACCCCAGCAGCTGCCTCCCACCACCCAACTGCACCACCACTGCTCCAGCCCCTGCCCCCCCTCCGCACCTGTCCCTCCACCCCCAGCACCCCCCCTCCCCCATCCACGGCACTCCCACACCAGCTTCTCCCACAGCCCTCCCACACCCACATCACCCCTGCTCCCAACCCCCCACCCATGGCACCCCCGCCCCTCTCCTACGCACAGCACCCCTGCTCCCGCACCCCCACCCCTCCCCTACCTGTAGCACCTGCCCCTGCAACCGTGGCACCCTCAAACCCACCACCCCCCCAAATGCACCACACCGGCAAACTGCCCCCTCCCCCACCCGTGACACCCCCCCACTCCACCCCCTTACCCACCTCTCCCCCCGCTACACCCGGTTAACGGGGCGTAGCCCCTAACGACGGTGTGAAGAGCGCCCGTAGGGCGCGATGAATCACCTAGTATATATATATATATATATATATACATACACACACACACACACACACACACACACACACACACTAGTTTTATGGACCCAGCATATACTGGGTCACCTCAGTCCCCATCCCCGTGATTGGCTCCACCCAGTTCTGGAAACCCCCCCATGCAAATCCTGCGTTTGCCACTGGTAAAGCAGCTAAACCCGTCAAAACGAATGGGCGGGATCGTGAAAAGTACCGTTAGCGCATTTCAGGGGTAGCTAGCTTAGATGATATCGCACCACCAGCAGACACATTTGAAGTTTATCTACATTGCTGGACAAGTGAGCCATCTTATTGCTCAGTTACATGGCCCATTTATTTGCTTTGATATTCGTTCTTATATTAGACGGGGACGCCAAAGAGGGGGTGGTGGGTACAAAGTAACTGGGCCGGGACCTATCTGGGGGCCTTCCACAATCCAGAACCTGCCACAGAGATGCAGTTATGCTCCCAGCAGCATGTAAATAGGGCCCATTATATTCACAACCAGGTATGTGGGCACTCCCTCAGTATAACTTACTTTTATCCAGTTAATTGTTATTCTACTTTAATCCTGTCTATCGATACGGGTTTGGAATGGAAATCCTGACATAGGGTGTTAACCTTCCCCTCCCTTTTAGGTGCCTAACCCTCCCCTCCCCTCCCCCCCACAGCCTAAGACTAAGGAGGACATGTACTAAGCAGTGATAAAAGTGGAGAAGTGTGCCAGTGGAGAAGTTGCCCACCAATCAGCTGCTCTGTATACTGTATGTTTATAGTATGCAAATTATAAATGTTACGTCAATGCTGATTGGTTGCCACGGGAAACTTCTCCACTCGCTCACTTCTCCACTTTTATCACTGCTTAGTAAATGTCCCCCTAAACCCCCAGGTAGGGCCTAAACCTAACCCCCTATCCCGTACCCCATCCCGCATCCTATCCCTACCCCCCATAGTGCGCCTGCGCATGCGGGACGGCCGAGGGCCGTAGCAGGATAGCGATCACCTCTGCCTGATTGACAGGCAGAGGCGATCGATGGGCGGGAGGGGGCGAAACGGCGGCATTTGGCCGCCGTTTTGTAGGCACGGTTCGGCCAACGCAGGCGTGTCCAGACCGAACGGGGGGAGGGCCGCAGCGGCTGCATGAGGGCCGCAGCAGCTGCAGGCCAGGGAGCGAGGAGTAGCTCCCGGCCAGCTCGCTAAAGCTGCGCTGGTCGGGAGTTACTCCTGCAGTGCAAAGGCATCGCCGTTGTGCGATGCCTTTGCACTTCTGCAAGGGGGGCCGGACTGACATGCGGGGCGGACTAGCCCCATGCTGGGCGTCCCCCCGCATGTCAGGAAAGATGATCGTAGCTGTGCAAAATTTTGCACAGCTACGATCAACTCGGAATGACCCCCTGAGCAGGCCTGGCGCTACCCGCTCAGCGAAGGGATGCAGTGCAGGGAGGCGCTGGGACGGAGAGGCGCCTTCACTGCTCTGCATCTCTTCCCTGCTGCGCCGTCCTGGCCCCCCTGCTGCTGCTGCTGCTGTGTCTGTCACTGTATGACAGTCACTGGCAGCGGCTCCTGCAGCATGAAAAGCCTCCTCCCTCCCCTCCCCTCACCTGTGTGACAGCGGCTGTGTACGGGACGGAAGGGGGCGGAGCTACATGGGACGGAAGGGGGCGGAGCTAAACGGGACGGACGGAGGCGGAGCTACATGGACCAGGCTGATGTACAGATGGAGACTGGCTTAGGTAAATGTAGGGTGAGAGAGAAGTGTGTGTATATATGGTGGGTATGTGTATGTGTGTATATGGTGGGTGTGTGTGTATATATGGTGGGTGTGTATGTGTGTGTATATATGTGTGAATTGTGTGTGAGTGAGGTATGTCTGTGTATGCACATTTTATGGATGCTAGTACTGGGGGGACATTACGTATAATGACGCTACTACTGGGGGGGGGGCATTACATGTAAAGACGCAACTACTACTGGGGGGGCATTTTGTGAAACGACGCTACTACTGGGGGGGCCATTACGTATAAGGACGATACTACTACTAGGGGGGAATTAATTACGTATAAGGATGCTTCTACTACTGGGGGTGCACTACGTATACGGACGCTACTACTACAGGGGGGGCATTACGCGTAACGACGCTACTACTACTGGGGGGGCATTACGTATAAGGACGATACTACTACTAGGAGAGAATTACGTATAAGGACGCTTTTACTACTGGGGGTGCACTACGTATAAGGACGCTACTACTACTGGGGGGGGGCATTACGTATAAGGACGATACCACTACTGGGGGGGCATTATGTATAAAGATGCTTCTACTACTGGGGGTGCACTACGTATAAGGACACTACTACTACTGGGGGGGGGGCAGTGATCGCAAAAACGCGCTATAGCGCGTTTTTTACTCGTTTTTGAAGACATGGGACTCCAAATTACAAAGTGGGAGGGTCCCCGGGGACGTGCTCCTCATTCCGCCAATCTGTAAGGGGGATTTGTTTAACTGACACGCTGGCCTCGGGCTGAATGATATAAAGAGGAGGTGGAGCCAGTTTCCCCTCCTCTTTGGCGCCTGGCTGCTTGCGGAGGCCGGGTGACTCGGTGTCGGTGAGTGTATATTGCGGCTGGTGGATGGGGGATGGGGGTTTCCACAGGGACTCTGAGAGGTGCTGGCAATGTGCAGGGATCGGCGTCCGTGATCTAGTGGGTAAAGCTGGGCAAAGTGACTGGGGCTTCCCGCGGTGCCGTCTAAGGCAGTGACCGCGCTGCCGCTCTTGCCTTTGAGGTGTTCTCTCAAAGCAAGAGCGGCAGTGCTGCCACTGCCTCAGACGGCACCGCGGGAAGCCCCAGTCACTTTGCCCAGCTTTACCCACTAGATCACGGACGCCGATCCCTGCTGACGTGTGGTGCATTCCCGTGAGTCAGTCCGCTATGGCCACCCGGTGAAGTATTGGTGGCGGTATTATGTATAGCTGCGGCCGTGACGCGTGTTAGTCACGGCCGTGTGAGTGTCTGCCTGGGTTTGCTGAGGGGTCCGGGGTTCCCGCGGCGACAGTGCAGCTGGTGCCGGGAGTAAGAAGTGGTTGGTGACTACTAGCTTTATTGCAGCTGTAAAGGTTCCCTGGCTGGCGTCTTCGGAGGGAGGGGGGCTGGAGCTGTGGTCGGCTGTGTTTTTCCCCATCACCACAGGTGATGTGGTGATGGATTGCCTGATAGCTGGGGGGGTTAGGTGTTTTGTGGAGGGTTTCAGCTTTTAAATGCATTTATTACATGCCATGTTGTTTAGGTTGGCATTACCTAGCTAGCAGCAGGAGTATTTGTTTAGAAATGACAATTGATCAAGTCTTTATTTATTTTTTTTTATTTTTTTTAATATGGTAAGCCAGGTAAGGAAAGGTTTTAATTTTCTCCATAATATACTACTGAGGTCACTATCTGCTAACAGCCTCGGATTTACGTTCACATCATTAAATGTTAGTTGTCCTTGTGTAATGTGTATAACGTGCTGTACCTGGCGCAATGTGTATAACATGCTGTACCTGGCGCAATGTGTATAACGTGCTGTACCTGGCGCAATGTGTATAACGTGCTGTACCTGGCGCAATGTGTATAACGTGCTGTACCTGGCGCAATGTGTATAATGTGCTGTACCTGGCGCAATGTGTATAACGTGCTGTACCTGGCGCAATGTGTATAACGTGCTGTACCTGGCGCAATGTGTATAACGTGCTGGACCTGGCGCAATGTGTATAACGTGCTGGACCTGGCGCAGTGTGTATAGGAGGTTCTACCTGGTGCAATGTGTATAACGTGCTGTACCTGGTGCAGTGTGCATAGGAGGTTCTACCTGGTGCAATGTGTATAAGCGGCACTACTGTGTGGTGTAATGTGAATTGGCACTTATGTGGTCACGCCCCTTCCCCGTGAAGCCACGCCCCTAAAATTTTGTGGCGCGCCTTCGGCGCGCATTGCCTATGCTTTGCGGTCTGGGAGGTGGGACACCAATTCACTTTCTGCCTATGGCCACAAAATGTCTATTTACAGCTCTGGTGCAGGGTGTCCTGCATGCTACACAGCCCAGCAGCATTGTCGCCCCATCCTCCCCACCTTGCACCACTTTTGTAGTGTCCAAATAAGATTAAGATTAATTAAAACCTTCATTCCGATGGGACCCAGAAAAAGACCGGTAGGACCCCAATTTTCAAAAGTGAGGGGTCCCTGGGACCCACTTTTATTTGGGCTCAGCGCGATCACTGGGGGGCATTACGTATATGGACAATACTACTACGGGGGGCATTATGTATAAGGATGCTTCTACTACTGGGGGTGCACTACTTATAAGGATGCTACTACTACTGGGGGGGGCATTATGTATAAGGATGCTACTACTACTGGGGTGCATTACATACAAGGACGCTACTACTACGTGTGGGTCATTATGTATAAGATGAATAAGATTGTGCTACATTGTGGCGTAATTTTAAATGGGGGTACTATTGTGTGGCCATGCCCCTTACTTGTGAGACCACACTCCTTTTCCCGGCGCGTGCCAAAGGAATATGGGAGGGCGCAAATTTATAGTTTGCAGGGGGGCGCCGAACACCCTAGCACCGGCCCTGCCCCTGAGGGCGTAATTCAGCGTTGATCGCAGCAGCAAATTTGTTAGCAGTTGGGCAGAACCATGGGGGTCATTCCGAGTTGTTCGCTCGCAAGGCGATTTTAGCAGAGTTACACACGCTAAGCCTCCGCCTACTGGGAGTGAATCTTAGCTTCTTAAAATTGCGAACGATGTATTCGCAATATTGCGATTACAAACTACTTAGCAGTTTCAGAGTAGCTTCAGACTTACTCGGCATCTGCGATCAGTTCAGTGCTTGTCGTTCCTGGTTTGACGTCACAAACACACCCAGCGTTCGCCCAGACACTCCCCCGTTTCTCCAGCCACTCCCGCGTTTTTTCCGGAAACGGTAGCGTTTTTATCCACACGCCCATAAAACGCCGTGTTTCCGCCCAGTAACACCCATTTCCTGTCAATCACATTACGATCGCCGGAGCGAAGAAAAAGTCGTGAGTAAAAAAACTATCTTCATAGCAAAAATACTTGGCGCAGTCGCAGTGCGAACATTTCGCATGCGTACTAAGCAGAAAAACACTGCGATGCGAAGAAAAATACCGAGCGAACGACTCGGAATGACCCCCCATGTGCAGTGCAGGTGGAGCAGATGTAACATGTGCAGAGAGAGTTAGATTTGGGTGGGTTATTTTGTTTCTGTGCAGGGTAAATACTGGCTGCTTTATTTTTACACTGCAATTTAGATTTCTGTTTGAACACACCACACCCAAATCTAACTCTCTCTGCACATGTTATATCTGCCCACCCTGCAGTGCACATGGGGGGTCATTCGGACCTGATCACTCGCTAGATGTTTTTGCAGTCCTGCGTTCGCATAGTTGCTGTCCACTGAGGAGTGTATTTTAGCTGTGCAAGTGTGCAATCGCATCTGCAGCCGAGCGGTACGAAAAAACTTTGTGCAGTTTCTGAGTAGCCCAAGACTTACTCAGCCACTGCGATCACTTCAGCCTGTCTGGGGCCGGAATTAAAACCCATCGCACAGCAACGATCCGCTTTGTACACGTGCAACGCGCTTGCGCATTGTGGTGCAAACGCATGCACGGTTCTGACCTGATCGCAGCACTGCAAAAAACGCTAGCAAGCGATCAGGTCTGAATTACCCCCATGGTTTTGCCCAACTGCTAACAAATTTGCTGCTGCGATCAACTCTGAATTAGGCCCCATATGACAAAATATATAGTTGATGAGCTGTGCAAAGCTGTAAAGACCTGTCAGGCTTGGAATAACAAAAAATAGATATACTTATTGCCCCTGATAAGTGAGTGCTTAATGTGTACGGTAAGATGAAAAAGGGTTGTCACCTTGGCAAGAATATAATTTATAACAATTCGCACATAGCACTATAAGGATTTGTTCCTCACTGTTCCTCACCAAAACAATGGTTACATTATGCTTTGTTTTCACCAAGAATCTTCTTTTACATTTTGCTTTTAACAAGAACATTTTCTAGGGCTTTATTTTCTTCTCAGATGGCAATTAATATCTTTCTCATTTATGAACAGATTACATTTATTGGACAGACATAAAATGTAAAGCCAGAAGCTTACATGGTCCATTTGCCAGCACATAGCACCTGTGAATAGTTTGCTCATATGCTCTATGGCTGGGGTGGCCAACCAGTCAGAGGCAAAGAGCCCCAAAATATCTGTAGTCAAGTTAAAGAGCCGATAACATGCGCGCCCCAAAGGTGTGCAGAAATGGGGCGTGGCCTAGCTGGCTCAAGGCTACGCCCCATTTTTTGCACTTGCGCCTTCAGTATGATGTTTGTAGGAGCATGACAGTGTCCCCCCCATCCTCTCCCCCCCCATTTTTAATCAAGCAGGGTGTGAGCCCAGCACAGTGAACATAATACATAGGATGCACTGTGACAGGAGTAGGGACCCTGACTAAATATGTATAATTACTATTGCATACTTTGCAGCTGCTGGAACTCCGTGTCAGTGAGGATACAGAATGCAGGACACAGCACAACATGCTGTAATAAGACATTACTTTTCTGGTGAGCAAGTGCTGCTGCTGCTGCAATCAGGTCACTGTTCCTTACCTGCCGGGCGATGCCACTCACTGAGAGGGTGAATGGCTGGCCTCACAAGTACAATCCCACCTTGCACACTATCCCGGTACACAGAGACCTGCACTCACCGGATATCATCAATGTACTCAGCCTGCATCGCTTGGAGCTGGCCTGACCCAGCGCCCAAGCGCAGCAGAATGCCCCGGGACCGCTGCTCCACCACACACAGTGTTTGATGCAGCCGCTGGTACTGCCTTTCCTGCTTAATGAGAGGGGGGGGGGGGGAAGGAATGGGGGGGGGGGGAGATAGACTGCTCTCAAAGCCCCATAAGGAAGAAGAGCTGCACGCTGCCGCTCCCTATAGATACAGCTGAGCCAGACATCTCTATATAAAAGAGGAGCTGCCGCGGTAGCTCACTGTTGCAGCTGCCAGTTCGAAATTCTATAAGGATACATACTTACTGCGGCATCCTCTCCTCATGGCAGCGGCTCCGCATCTTATCATGCGATGTGACGTCACATTGCGCACAAAGCAAAGCAGTGCCGACACCTCCCAAGCCTCCTGTGAACGGCTGTCAGAGGAGGCAGGCTGATAGTGGTGCAGTGTGAGCCGCATCACATGAAGGAGAGAGCCGCAAGTGGCTCGAGAGCCGCTGGTTGGCCACCGCTGCTCTATGGGCCTGGTTCATGTTTTTACAGATATGTCCTCTTACATCCTTTCTCCGTACACTACAAGTCGCATTACACATAACGCGTGAGTGTCATATGACTCTGTAGAGCTGAGCATCTTTTTTTGTGTTTTTTTTCTGTGAAATTGTAATAGGGCACACAAGCAGCTTCTGCTGATTAAAATGTTATGCAGCATGCCTATACTCTGTGTGTGACATACATATGCATAGAAAATGCTATGCTGCAGTGTTTTCATGGAAAACACTGTAACGTGGCATTTCGGATGCAGATATAGCAGCAATTACACACAGAATGTAGGCATGCCGTATATAATTTTAATGAGCACAAGATCTGCTTGTGAGTCCTATTACATTACTTTGCATCTAAGACGCATTTTTGCAGGAAAAATGCAAACCGAGTCCCGCCACAGCATGCCGCAAACATCAAGGGCTGTTTAGTGTGACTGCAGCAAGGATGTAAGAGGACATATCTGTAAGTAAAGCAAAAAAGGAAGCAATTGGGCAAAACCAAGTTGCACTGCAGGTGGGGCAGGTGTAACATGTGCAGAGAGATAAATGTATTTGCTACCCTGGCATGACAACATGGTTTGTTCCAGACACTGGCTAATTCAAACGGCTACGATCAGCCACCCTGACATGCAGGGGTACGCCCAGCACAGGGCTAGTCCGCCCCGCATGTCTGGCCCTCCCCCTGCCGCACAGGTGAGATAGCATTGCTGCGGTGGTAGGCGACTTTTCTCCGCGTCCCGGGCAGGGCCGTCTTTTCGTATGGGCTCAATGGGCTCTTGCCCAAGGACCCCAGGAGTATAAGGGCCCTAGGCTGATAGCTGAGTGTCTCGTCTTTCCAGAGGTACCAGATTTTTGAAAATCGGTCCTAGGGAACCGGAGATATCCAACTTGAAAGCATTGCTCCCAATCCCAGCCTCTTAATTGCTCTTCCCAGCCAGATATCTCGAGTTCTGTCTGACTTAGACTTTTTCTGAGGGTATACTCCAAAAGCTGGGACTCTCCCCTTGTGGTGGATACTGTCAGCTTGTCTCTACTATGCCCAGAACCAGAGATATCAGCCTTCAATCAGCTGGTCCCTGATCCAGCTCCACATGCCTAATATGCAGTTTTATATTTTCGTTGGTGGATTGCTTTGGCTCCTGAACTCTGATCCCCAAATCCCCAGTACCTCCTGAAAGGTGTGCCCAGTACCTCCTGAAAGGTGTGCCCAGTACCTCCTGAAAGGTGTGACTCTTTAATTTTTTATTCCATTTAAAGCTAAGAAATCTACTTTCAGGAACTTGAGGTATCTGTAGTCAAGCAAGCTGCACTCCCACCAGAAAATTAAGCCCACTCCACTATCCACCCTTACCCTAAGTATTAAGCACCCCCTACCACCTGCGGCACATTAAAGCTGCCGCTGATATCACCCCCCACCCCTACCGCTGGAGGATGGGTAGGGGGCCCAGTGCTTTGCTGTGCCCAAGGGCCTACATTGCTCTTAAGACGGCCCTGGTCATCAGGTTGCAGCGACTGCGTGTGACGTCACGCAGCCGCCCGGCCCGCCCCCTCCCACCCAGTGAACGCCTCTGCCTGATTGACAGGCAGAGGCGATCGCTGGGCTGAGATGTCGACCACATCTCTGGCATGCATGCGCATGCGCAGTTCAGACCTGATCGCCCGCTGTGTGAAAACACACATCAGCGATCAGGTCTGAATTAGCCCCACAGCTACTTACTTTTTTGCTTTAATTACAAACATGAATTACTGTAGGCCCTATATTTGTTGCTCGTCGGGTTCATGGAGCATTATCATATAGAGTGCAAGGAAATAGTGTTTACATTGCCTGTAATTACTATTATTATACTATGTATATCCCATATTATAATGTATACTATTGCACTTTACAGATAATATTTATTCACTCACATACATTTTTTTTCCCACTTATAGAAGTTCTATAGTAATTAGACAGTCATTAGGTCGACATGCATTAGGTTGACAGGTCAAAAGGTTGACAGGGTTAGAATGTCGCGATGGAAAATGTCGACAGGTACAAAAGGTTGACAGGGTCAAAAGATCAACATAGAAATGGTCAACACAGGAAAGGTTGACACAAATTTGTAAAAAAATTTGGGTGTCATTTTCTATGTTTCATCATATGTGACCACAGTTATAGAAAACCTATACCTTCGCTGGCTCACTACGCTCGTCGCACCATTGCACCTGGCTCAGGTTACTATTCCCAATCATAGTCCATGTGAATGTAAAATCAAGCAAAGGTTGAAAAATATGTGAAAACCCCAAACATTGTGTTGACCATTGTCATAGCGACCTTTTGACCCTGTCAACCTTTTGTATAGTACATATCGACCTTACTACTGTCTACCTTTTACCTGTGGACCTTTTGACCATGTCTACCTATTGACTGTTAATCTGGACAGTGTAGATTTATCATCCGTATACCCACTAACACAAGGGTCAGCCCAGTTTTGTTAAAAGTCCTCTGTTGGAAACCCGGAGGGATCTCATGAGGACACGGGGGGACCATAAAGGGCCTGATTTCGGAGTTGGAGGCAGAGATGCCTGAGTCGGTGTCTTTATGTTAATACAGTTACAAGCCCTGCCTGGTGTACAAGCTTATGACTGAATGTGCAAGGACTAAGACGCCCACTTCAAGCTTCTACAGAATCTGCAATCAGACTTAATGCATACTGTTTATGCCACCATCGGGTGCACCATCAAAATTTGCAGAACTCCAATATGAGCTGCTGGGGGTCCATTTATCAACAAGTTTTAGCTATTTAGAACTTGTTGCATATGATAAATGGTGCTCCATCCAATCAGAACTTAACTGTCATGTGTTTGAAAAATGATAGTTGGAAGCTGATTGGTTGGAGCACCATTTATCATATGCAACAAGCTTATAATAGATATCAACTCATTGATAAATGGGCCCCTAAGTGTCTGGGTATGCAAACACTTTGGCCCTCATTCCGAGTTGTTCGCTCGCTAGCTGCTTTCAGCAGCCGTGCAAACGCTAGGCCGCCGCCCTCTGGGAGTGTATCTTAGCTTAGCAGAAGTACGAACGAAAGGATCGCAGCGCTGCTACAAAAAAAGATTGTGCAGTTTCTGAGCTGCTCGAGACCTACTCCTAGCTTGCGAACACTTCAGACTGTTTAGTTCCTGTTTTGACGTCACGAACACGCCCTGCGTTCGGCCAGCCACGCCTGCGTTTCCCCAGGCACGCCTGCGTTTATATCTGACACGCTTGCGTTTTTCCACACACTCCCCGAAAACGGTCAGTTACCTCCCAGAAACACCCACTTCCTGTCAATCACTCTGCGGCCAGCAGTGCGACTGAAAAGCGTCGCTAGACCTTGTGTGAAACTACTTCGGCTGTTGCGTAAGTACGTAGCGCGTGCGCATTGCGCCACATACGCATGCGCAGAAGTGCCGCTTTTTTACCTAATCGCTGCGCTGCGAACGAAAACAGCTAGCGAACAACTCGGAATGACCAACTTTATACAAAGACAAGGTTGCAGGTGCTTAATTCAAACAGTCAGGAGCAGTTCTAGGCACGGGCAAGTAGGGAGGGCAACCGGGGTGCTGCGGCCCGCCCACCCACCCACCCACCCACCAGCACCCCACATCCCGCTCCCTGGCTGCAGCAGGCACCGTGGACTGTGTGGGCGCAAGCTGCAGTCAGCGCCACTGTCAGACGCTAGAGGTCATAATTGACCTCTAGTGTCTGTGCAGCGCTGCTATGGGAGAGACGTCATCCTGAGATGGTGATAGCAAAAGAAAGATTGCAGCGGTACAGATATGTCCTCATACATCTTTGCTACATTCGCACCAGACAGTTCCTCTTGGCACGCCAGGTCCCACAACACTTGTATATCTGTGCGACTAAGTCTTTGGGCGGTATTCAATTGTTATATTGCGTGGTCGTGCTGATCATGCTCATTAGTGTCGGGTTTTGCCGCATAAAGCTAAACTAATGGGCGCAACATGAAAAGTCCCATGTGAGCGCTCCAATGGGTCACTTTTTTGCTTATTTCAGCTCGCCACCCCCACAGACTCTCGTCTTCAAAACACATATATAAGTGTCACATATCATATTAATCAGAGCAGTCTCCCCGAGCAACCTAGTCACAACAGACAATAAGGAAGTGTTCCGTGCGCAACAGCAGCTAGTAATGCTCAAACTCCTGTGAGGCTTCTTCCAACCCCTCACCACAAGTGCACAGAATATAGAAAAAATGGAGAATAAGACTTAACCAGCGCTTGTGTTTAGACGTCCAACTCTGACGTATTTCTTATATGTTCGTCCTCATAGTATACCATATGAAAGGAAAAAGATGTATATAGTATAACACCATTTATTTTACACAAAAACAAAACTGAATAAAATGCAGCATAAATCCTGGAGTATCTACAGGTGCAGTGGGTAATTACCAGATGTTCCAGAACTGTGATTAAACAGTTCTAAATGGGCATGAAGATATAACTGGTGGGATTCCGGATTTCCCCCAGTAGTCGGTTAGATGTTGCTACAGCCGAATCTCCACTCCACTGTGAACCTGTGATCGACTCCCTGGATCTCACCAAAATATTAGCATAACTTGGGGCGAACCTGGTGCCCATAGCTGTACCGATGTTTTGCAGATAAAATGAGTTGTTAAAAGAAAAATAGTTATTCTCTAAAATAAATAAAACACCCTTCTGAATAAAATCCTGTAATCCTTCATCCAGTTCACTTTTCTCTAGGGCTGTTGTCAAGGATTTCATACCTGCTTGATGCTCTATAATTGTATAGAGGGACCGGACATCAGCCGTAATTAACAAAAGTCCCTCTTCCCATTGTATTTCTGCAATTTCCTTTAAAAAATCTTTTGTATCCTTCAAATGTGATCTGTTTTTAAAAATCAAGGGTTGTAAATAGAAATCAATGAATTCCGAAAGGTGAGAGGTAATTGAACCTATCCCTGATACAATAGGGCGGCCTGGAGGCCTCAATGGGTCTTTGTGGACCTTGGGTAAAATATACAGGACTGGAATAATCGGTTCTTCTATACATAAAAATTTCTTCTCTCTTTCTATGAGGATGCCTTTCATGGTGGAATCCTCCACCATTTTGAACAACGCTTTATGTATGTTGTTTGTGGGATCTGACTTCAATTTCTTGTATGTTTCGCCCTCTTCAAGTTGTCTTAAAACTTCTTTTTCGTAATCCTCTCTTGTCATAATGACCACACCTCCCCCCTTATCCGCGGGTTTTATCACCAAATCATCATTATCTCTCAGGTTTTTCAACGCTTCCCGTTCTTTAAATGTGAGGTTTGGTTTGGGAACCTTCGTTTCCATTTCTTGTATGTCGTCAGACACTAGTTTTAAAAAGGTTTCAATAAAATTCCCCCGTACATTGTGACTAAGATGCATTTTCATAAAAAAAAAAAAGATACCTAATGCTAGTGGAGTTGAATGGGCCCTGACAGCTCTCTCACTCCAGGCATCTCCAGCTGTACATGTACTGGTGGAATCCTTGTTAAACACACTTTCAGGCTAACACCACATACTGAGTACTGCACTTCACATTGCATGTGGCACATGGACGGAGGAAGCGTACCACAGCTGTACTGAGTACTGCACTTCACGCTGCATGTTGCACATGGACGGAGGAAGCGTACCACAGCTGTACTGAGTACTGCACTTCACATTGCATGTGGCACATGGACAGAGGAAGCGTACCACAGCTGTACTGAGTACTGCACTTCACATTGCATGTGGCACATGGACAGAGGAAGCGTACCACAGCTGTACTGAGTACTGCACGTCACACTGCATGTGGCACATGGGCAGAGGAAGCGTACCACAGCTGTACTGAGTACTGCACTTCACGCTGCATGTGGCACATGGACGGAGGAAGCGTACCACAGCTGTACTGAGTACTGCACTTCACATTGCATGTGGCACATGGACAGAGGAAGCGTACCACAGCTGTACTGAGTACTGCACTTCACGCTGCATGTGGCACATGGACGGAGGAAGCGTACCACAGCTGTACTGAGTACTGCACTTCACATTGCATGTGGCACATGGACGGAGGAAGCGTACCACAGCTGTACTGAGTACTGCACTTCACATTGCATGTGGCACATGGACGGAGGAAGCGTACCACAGCTGTACTGAGTACCTCACTTCACGCTGCATGTGGCACATGGACGGAGGAAGCGTAGCACAGCTGTACTGAGTACTGCACTTCACATTGCATGTGGCACATGGACAGAGGAAGCGTACCACAGCTGTACTGAGTACTGCACTTCACGCTGCATGTGGCACATGGACGGAGGAAGCGTACCACAGTTGTACTGAGTACTGCACTTCACACTGCATGTGGCACATGGACAGAGGAAGCGTACCACAGCTGTACTGAGTACTGCACTTCACATTGCATGTGGTACATGGACAGAGGAAGCGTACCACAGCTGTACTGAGTACTGCACTTCACACTGCATGTGGCATATGGACAGAGGAAGCGTACCACAGCTGTACTGAGTACTGCACTTCACATTGCATGTGGCACATGGACAGAGGAAGCGTACCACAGCTGTACTGAGTACTGCACTGCACATTGCATGTGGCACATGGACAGAGGAAGCGTACCACAGCTGTACTGAGTACTGCACTGCACATTGCATGTGGCACATGGACGGAGGAAGCGTACCACAGCTGTACTGAGTACTGCACTTCACACTGCATGTGGCACATGGACGGAGGAAGCGTACCACAGCTGTACTGAGTACTGCACTTCACACTGCATGTGGCACATGGACAGAGGAAGCGTACCACAGCTGTACTGAGTACTGCACTTCACACTGCATGTGGCACATGGACAGAGGAAGCGTACCACAGCTGTACTGAGTACTGCACTGCACATTGCATGTGGCACATGGACAGAGGAAGCGTACCACAGCTGTACTGAGTACTGCACTTCACATTGCATGTGGCACATGGACAGAGGAAGCGTACCACAGCTGTACTGAGTACTGCACTGCACATTGCATGTGGCACATGGACAGAGGAAGCGTACCACAGCTGTACTGAGTACTGCACTGCACATTGCATGTGGCACATGGACGGAGGAAGCGTACCACAGCTGTACTGAGTACTGCACTTCACATTGCATGTGGCACATGGACAGAGGAAGCGTACCACAGCTGTACTGAGTACTGCACTTCACACTGCATGTGGCACATGGACAGAGGAAGCGTACCACAGCTGTACTGAGTACTGCACTTCACACTGCATGTGGCACATGGACAGAGGAAGCGTACCACAGCTGTACTGAGTACTGCACTGCACATTGCATGTGGCACATGGACAGAGGAAGCGTACCACAGCTGTACTGAGTACTGCACTTCACATTGCATGTGGCACATGGACAGAGGAAGCGTACCACAGCTGTACTGAGTACTGCACTGCACATTGCATGTGGCACATGGACAGAGGAAGCGTACCACAGCTGTACTGAGTACTGCACTGCACATTGCATGTGGCACATGGACGGAGGAAGCGTACCACAGCTGTACTGAGTACTGCACTTCACATTGCATGTGGCACATGGACAGAGGAAGCGTACCACAGCTGTACTGAGTACTGCACTTCACGCTGCATGTGGCACATGGACAGAGGAAGCGTAGCACAGCTGTACTGAGTACTGCACTTCACATTGCATGTGGCACATGGACAGAGGAAGCGTACCACAGCTGTCACATGGACGGAGGAAGCGTACCACAGCTGTACTGAGTACTGCACTTCACACTGCATGTGGCACATGGACAGAGGAAGCGTACCACAGCTGTACTGAGTACTGAACTTCACACTGCATGTGGCACATGGACAGAGGAAGCGTACCACAGCTGTACTGAGTACTGCACTTCATACTGCATGTGGCATATGGACAGAGGAAGCATACCACAGCTGTACTGAGTACTGCACTTCACACTGCATGTGGCATATGGACGGAGGAAGCGTACCACAGCTGTACTGAGTACTGCACTTCACATTGCATGTGGCACATGGACAGAGGAAGCGTACCACAGCTGTACTGAGTACTGCACTTCACACTGCATGTGGCACATGGACGGAGGAAGCGTACCACAGCTGTACTGAGTACTGCACTTCACACTGCATGTGGCACATGGACAGAGGAAGCGTACCACAGCTGTACTGAGTACTGCACTTCACATTGCATGTGGCACATGGACAGAGGAAGCGTACCACAGCTGTACTGAGTACTGCACTGCACATTGCATGTGGCACATGGACAGAGGAAGCGTACCACAGCTGTACTGAGTACTGCATGTGGCACATGGACAGAGGAAGTGTACCACAGCTGTACTGAGTACTGCACTTCACACTGCATGTGGCACATGGACAGAGGAATCGTACCACAGCTGTACTGAGTACTGCACTTCACATTGCATGTGGCACATGGACAGAGGAAGCGTACCACAGCTGTACTGAGTACTGCACTGCACATTGCATGTGGCACATGGACAGAGGAAGCGTACCACAGCTGTACTGAGTACTGCATGTGGCACATGGACAGAGGAAGTGTACCACAGCTGTACTGAGTACTGCACTTCACACTGCATGTGGCACATGGACAGAGGAATCGTACCACAGCTGTACTGAGTACTGCACTTCACACTGCATGTGGCACATGGACAGAGGAAGCGTACCACAGCTGTACTGAGTACTGCACGTCACACTGCATGTGGCACATGGGCAGAGGAAGCGTACCACAGCTGTACTGAGTACGGCACTTCACATTGCATGTGGCACATGGACAGGAAGCGTACCACAGCTGTACTGAGTACTGCACTTCACATTGCATGTGGCACATGGACAGAGGAAGCGTACCACAGCTGTACTGAGTACGGCACTTCACATTGCATGTGGCACATGGACAGAGGAGCGTACAACAGCTGTACTGAGTACGGCACTTCACATTGCATGTGGCACATGGACAGAGGAAGCGTACCACAGCTGTATTCAAGGATGACACTGCACAGAAGAAAACACACAGCACCCAAATGGGAAGCAGTTTACAGACACAAACAGAAGCAGTGGTGTAGTATAATAATTGTGTAATCAGATTGTTACAAGTTGCAGTCGCTCCTTGACCTTTAACAAATGTGTATTCAAAGACCAGGCAGCCCTCGCCAATCATGAAGTTAGATATTGAGAGACAAATGCAATATTTGGATCAGTCAGAGCAGCCATTCCTGAGGAATAACCGCATGAATTGTTCCGTTTTGAATAATCTTTTTAAAATACATCAAATAGTAATACTTGAATTATCGCCTCTGTTTAAATATGCATATTAATATCTAATCACAGTATACATTGTAATTTTAATTGGTCTGTTTTACTAACTTTACTAATACTGCTAACATTTGATAATTGTACATTCCAAACAGCAATAATTCTTACTTACATCCCACAGTACACTATTACTACAGACATCTCACATGTTCCTGTGGGAAATCTACCCTTTACCACAATAATAACATGTTTTGGGGTAGAGGTACAGCACTAAATAAGGAGTCTATTTACTAAAGCCCAGTACTCACGGGCCGATATAGGAGAGATGTGTGCTGAGCGAAGCGCTCAGCACACATCTCTCCTGCCGCTCAGCACAGCGCGATCTGTGCTGAGCGTGCGGGGGGAGACGGGGGGCCGCTCACTTCACCCAGTGGGTGAAGTGAGCGACCCGCTAGATTGGCCTGCATGCAGGCCAATCTAGCAGCGGCGATAGCGATGTGCGGGGCCGCGCATCGCTATCGCCGAGGGGGCTACACACGGAGCGATCATCCCGATATTCTAAGCAATCTAGTCAGATTGTTTAGAATATCGCTCCGTGAGTACCCCCCTTAAGCCTTGGATGGAGATAAAGTTGCTGGAGATAAAGTGTGACAGCTAGGAGCCGATTGGCTGGTACTTTTTCTCCAGTGACTTTATCTCCATCCAAGGCTTAAGGGGGGTACTCACGGAGAGATACATGCTTAAAATCAGATCACTCGTATGTATCCCCCACAGCGATAGCGATGTGCGGCCCCGCGCATCGCTATCGCCGGTGCTAGATTGGCCTGCATGCAGGCTCAATCTAGCACGTCGCTCATTTCACCCGCTGGGTGAAATGAGTGGCCCCCCCGTCCTCCCCCGCATCGCTCAGCACACATCGCGCTGCGCTGAGCGGCGGGAGAGATGTGTGCTGAACGGCAAAACTGTGCATGCGTATGCACCGCAGTGCGCACGCGCGGCGTACGGGTACAAAGAGCATCGTGGTTTTGCACAGGTTCTAGCGACGCTTTCAGTCGCACTGGCGAATGCAGGGAGATTGACAGGAAGTGGGAGTTTCTGGGTGTCAAGTGACCGTTTTCTGGGTGTGTTTGGAAAAACGCAGGCGTGGCCGGGCGTTTGCTGGGCGGGTATCTGACGTCATTACCGTGTCATTCGTCGCAGCAATCATCGTACAGAATAAGTAACTACAGGGTTGGTCTTGTTCTGCACAAAATGTGTTTGCTGCCGCTCGGCTGCACAGGCGTTCGCACTCCTGCAAAGCGAAAACACTCCCCTGTGGGCGGAGACTATGCGTTTGCACGGCTGCTAAAAGTACCTAGCGAGCGATCAACTCGGAATGAGGGCCATTGTTCCTATTTCAACTGACTTCAATAATCTGCCATCTTCAACTGGGCCTTCTACTCGAAAGCCTAATGAATTGCTTCTTTATCATCCTGATAGTGTTATCTACTTTAAAGAATTAGGTGTCTATTTACTAAAGTGGACGCAGATAAAGACCTGCCAGCCGGCTCCTGTCATTTTTAAAATCCAGCCTGTGACATGACAGTTAGGTGCTGGTTGTCTGGTACTTTTTCTCCGTCCACATTAACGCAGTTCAAGGCTTAGTAAATAGACACCATCATCTCAGACTGTTTCACTATTAGTAATCATCCTGATATCGTTCTAGCCACTCTTGGACATGCCCATAAGGCATTTCATTAACTTAGCATCCAGACACAAAAAGAAGAGATGCCCACACTTTCTATACCCCTTCACTTGTTGGACTGCAAACTAGTGATGAGCGGGTTCGGTTCGTCGGAATCCGAACCCCCCCGAACTTCACCTTTTTTTACATGGTTCCGAGCAGACTCGGATCCTCCCGCCTTGCTCGGTTAACCCGAGCGCGCCCGAACGTCATCATCCCGCGGTCGGATTCTCGCGAGATTCGTATTCTATATAAGGAGCCGCGCATCGCCGCCATTTTTCTCTCGTGCATTGGAGATGATCGTGAGAGGACGTGGCTCGCGTCCTCTCAGTTTCTATGTTCAGTGGGCTGCAAATATCTGTGCTCAGTGTGCTGCAAATATCTGTGCTCAGTGTGCTGCAAATATCTGTGCTCAGTGTGCTGCAAGTGCAAACATCTACGTTCTCTGCCTGAAAAACGCTCCATACCTGTGCTCAGTGTGCTAATTGCTTTATTGTGGGGACTGGGGACCAGCAGTATTATATAGTAGGAGGACAGTGCAGAGTTTTGCTGACCAGTGACCACCAGTATTATACGTTCTCTGCCTGAAAAACACTCCATATCTGTGCTGCATTGTAGTATATAGTAGGAGGACAGTGCAGAATTTTGCTGACCACCAGTATAACTATATATATAGCAGTATGGTACAGTAGTCCACTGCTCTACCTCTGTGTCGTCAAGTATACTATCCCATCCATACCTGTGGTGCATTTCAGTTTTGCACAGTTTGCTGACCACCAGTATATAATATATAGCAGTACGGTACAGTAGGCCACTGCTCTACCTACCTCTGTGTCGTCAAGTATACTATCCATCCATACCTGTGGTGCATTTCAGTTTTGCACAGTTTGCTGACCACCAGTATATAATATATAGCAGTACGGTACAGTAGGCCACGGCTCTACCTACCTCTGTGTCGTCAAGTATACTAACCATCCATACCTGTGGTGCATTTCAGTTTTGCACAGTTTGCTGACCACCAGTATATAATATATAGCAGTACGGTACAGTAGGCCACTGCTCTACCTACCTCTGTGTCGTCAACTATACTATCCATCCATACCTGTGGTGCATTTCAGTTTTGCACAGTTTGCTGACCACCAGTATATAATATATAGCAGTACGGTACAGTAGGCCACTGCTCTACCTACCTCTGTGTCGTCAAGTATACTATCCATCCATACCTGTGGTGCATTTCAGTTTTGCACAGTTTGCTGACCACCAGTATATAATATATAGCAGTATGGTACAGTAGGCCACTGCTCTACCTACCTCTGTGTCGTCAAGTATACTATCCATCCATACCTGTGGTGCATTTCAGTTTTGCACAGTTTGCTGACCACCAGTATATAATATATAGCAGTACGGTACAGTAGGCCACTGCTCCACCTACCTCTGTGTTGTCAAGTATACTATCCATCCATACCTGTGGTGCATTTCAGTTTTGCACAGTTTGCTGACCACCAGTATATAATATATAGCAGTACGGTACAGTAGGCCACTGCTCTACCTACCTCTGTGTCGTCAAGTATACTATCCATCCATACCTGTGGTGCATTTCAGTTTTGCACAGTTTGCTGACCACCAGTATATAATATATAGCAGTACGGTACAGTAGGCCACTGCTCTACCTACCTCTGTGTCGTCAAGTATACTATCCATCCATACCTGTGGTGCATTTCAGTTTTGCACAGTTTGCTGACCACCAGTATATAATATATAGCAGTACGGTACAGTAGGCCACTGCTCTACCTACCTCTGTGTCGTCAAGTATACTATCCATCCATACCTGTGGTGCATTTCAGTTTTGCACAGTTTGCTGACCACCAGTATATAATATATAGCAGTACGGTACAGTAGGCCACTGCTCTACCTACCTCTGTGTCTTCAAGTATACTATCCATCCATACCTGTGGTGCATTTCAGTTTTGCACAGTTTGCTGACCACCAGTATATAATATATAGCAGTACGGTACAGTAGGCCACGGCTCTACCTACCTCTGTGTCGTCAAGTATACTAACCATCCATACCTGTGGTGCATTTCAGTTTTGCACAGTTTGCTGACCACCAGTATATAATATATAGCAGTACGGTACAGTAGGCCACTGCTCTACCTACCTCTGTGTCGTCAAGTATACTATCCATCCATACCTGTGGTGCATTTCAGTTTTGCACAGTTTGCTGACCACCAGTATATAATATATAGCAGTACGGTACAGTAGGCCACTGCTCTACCTACCTCTGTGTCGTCAAGTATACTATCCATCCATACCTGTGGTGCATTTCAGTTTTGCACAGTTTGCTGACCACCAGTATATAATATATAGCAGTATGGTACAGTAGGCCACTGCTCTACCTACCTCTGTGTCGTCAAGTATACTATCCATCCATACCTGTGGTGCATTTCAGTTTTGCACAGTTTGCTGACCACCAGTATATAATATATAGCAGTACGGTACAGTAGGCCACTGCTCCACCTACCTCTGTGTTGTCAAGTATACTATCCATCCATACCTGTGGTGCATTTCAGTTTTGCACAGTTTGCTGACCACCAGTATATAATATATAGCAGTACGGTACAGTAGGCCACTGCTCTACCTACCTCTGTGTCGTCAAGTATACTATCCATCCATACCTGTGGTGCATTTCAGTTTTGCACAGTTTGCTGACCACCAGTATATAATATATAGCAGTACGGTACAGTAGGCCACTGCTCTACCTACCTCTGTGTCGTCAAGTATACTATCCATCCATACCTGTGGTGCATTTCAGTTTTGCACAGTTTGCTGACCACCAGTATATAATATATAGCAGTACGGTACAGTAGGCCACTGCTCTACCTACCTCTGTGTCGTCAAGTATACTATCCATCCATACCTGTGGTGCATTTCAGTTTTGCACAGTTTGCTGACCACCAGTATATAATATATAGCAGTACGGTACAGTAGGCCACTGCTCTACCTACCTCTGTGTCTTCAAGTATACTATCCATCCATACCTGTGGTGCATTTCAGTTTTGCACAGTTTGCTGACCACCAGTATATAATATGTAGCAGTACGGTACAGTAGGCCACTGCTCTACCTACCTCTGTGTCGTCAAGTATACTATCCATCCATACCTGTGGTGCATTTCAGTTTTGCACAGTTTGCTGACCACCAGTATATAATATATAGCAGTACGGTACAGTAGGCCACTGCTCTACCTACCTCTGTGTCGTCAAGTATACTATCCATCCATACCTGTGGTGCATTTCAGTTTTGCACAGTTTGCTGACCACCAGTATATAACATATAGCAGTACGGTACAGTAGGCCACTGCTCTACCTACCTCTGTGTCGTCAAGTATACTATCCATCCATACCTGTGGTGCATTTCAGTTTTGCATAGTTTGCTGACCACCAGTATATAATATATAGCAGTACGGTACAGTAGGCCACTGCTCTACCTACCTCTGTGTTGTCAAGTATACTATCCATCCATACCTGTGGTGCATTTCAGTTTTGCACAGTTTGCTGACCACCAGTATATAATATATAGCAGTACGGTACAGTAGGCCACTGCTCTACCTACCTCTGTGTCGTCAAGTATACTATCCATCCATACCTGTGGTGCATTTCAGTTTTGCACAGTTTGCTGACCACCAGTATATAATATATAGCAGTACGGTACAGTAAGCCACTGCTCTACCTACCTCTGTGTCGTCAAGTATACTATCCATCCATACCTGTGGTGCATTTCAGTTTTGCGCAGTTTGCTGACCACCAGTATATAATATATAGCAGTACGGTACAGTAGGCCACTGCTCTACCTACCTCTTTGTCGTCAAGTATACTATCCATCCATACCTGTGGTGCATTTCAGTATTGCACAGTTTGCTGACCACCAGTATATAATATATAGCAGTACAGTACAGTAGACCACTGCTCTACCTACCTCTGTGTCGTCAAGTATACTATCCATCCATACCTGTGGTGCATTTCAGTTTTGCACAGTTTGCTGACCACCAGTATATAATATATAGCAGTACGGTACAGTAGGCCACTGCTCTACCTACCTCTGTGTCGTCAAGTATACTATCCATCCATACCTGTGGTGCATTTAAGTTTTTGTGCGCAGTATATTTAGTAGTAGGCCATTGCTATTGATAAATATATTACTGGCATATAATTCCACACATTAAAAAATGGAGAACAAAAATGTGGAGGGTAAAATAGGGAAAGATCAAGATCCACTTCCACCTCATGCTGAAGCTGCTGCCACTAGTCATGGCCGAGACGATGAAATGCCATCAACGTCGTCTGCCAAGGCCGATGCCCAATGTCATAGTAGAGAGCATGTAAAATCCAAAAAAACAAATGTTCAGTAAAATGACCCAAAAATCAAAATTAAAATCGTCTGAGGAGAAGCGTAAACTTGCCAATATGCCATTTACAACACGGCAAAAGCACAGCACAGCAAAGAACTGTGCGTTCTTCTAAATCACAAATCCCCAAGGAGAGTCCAATTGTGTCGGTTGCGATGCCTGACCTTCCCAACACTGGACGGGAAGAGGTGGCGCCTTCCACCATTTGCACGCCCCCTGCAAGTGCTGGAAGGAGCACCCGCAGTCCAGTTCCTGATAGTCAAATTGAAGATGTCACTGTTGAAGTACACCAGGATGAGGATATGGGTGTTGCTGGCGCTGGGGAGGAAATTGACAAGGAGGATTCTGATGGTGAGGTGAGACACCTGTTGTCCGTGGGACGAATATGGCCATTGACATGCCTGGTCAAAATACAAAAAAAATCACCTCTTCGGTGTGGAATTATTTCAACAGAAATGCGGATAACTGGTGTCAAGCCGTGTGTTGCCTTTGTCAAGCTGTAATAAGTAGGGGTAAGGACGTTAACCACCTAGGAACATCCTCCCTTATACGTCACCTGGAGCGCATTCATCAGAAGTCATTGACAAGTTCAAAAACTTTGGGTGACAGCGGAAGCAGTCCACTGCCAACTAAATCCCTTCCTCTTGTAACCAAGCTCCTGCAAACCACAGCACCAACTCCCTCAGTGTCAATTTCCTCCTTAGACAGGAAATCCAATAGTCCTGCAGGCCATGTCACTGTCAAGTCTGACGAGTCATCTCCTGCCTGGGATTCCTCTGATGCATCCTTGAGTGTAACGCCTACTGCTTCTGTTGTTGCTGCTGGGAGTCGATCGTCATCCCAGAGGGGAAGTCGGAATACCACTTGTACTACTTCCAGTAAGCAATTAACTGTCCAACAGTCCTTTGCGAGGAAGATGAAATATCACAGCAGTCATCCTGCTGCAAAGCGGATAACTCAGGCCTTGGCAGCCTGGGTGGTTAGAAACGTGTTTCCGGTATCCACCGTTAATTCACAGGGAACTAGAGAATTGATTGAGGTACTGTGTCCTCGGTACCAAATACCATCTAGGTTCCATTTCTCTAGGCAGGCGATACCGAAAATGTACACAGACGTCAGAAAAAGAGTCACCAGTGTCCTAAAAAATGCAGTTGTACCCAATGTCCACTTAACCACGGACATGTGGACAAGTGGACAGGGCAGACTCAGGACTATATGACTGTGACAGCCCACTGGGTAGATGTATTGCCTCCCACAGCAAGAACAGCAGCGGCGGCACCAGTAGCAGCATCTCGCAAACGCCAACTCGTTCCTAGCAGGCTACACTTTGTATCACGGCTTTCCATAAAAGGCACACAGCTGACAACCTCTTACGGAAACTGAGGAACATCATCGCAGAATGGCTTACCCCAATTGGACTCTCCTGGGGATTTGTGACATCGGACAACGCCACCAATATTGTGCGTGCATTACATCTGGGCAAATTCCAGCACGTCCCATGTTTTGCACATACATTGAATTTGGTGGTGCAGAATTATTTAAAAAACGACAGGGGCATGCAAGAGATGCTGTCGATGGCCCGAAGAATTGCGGGCCACTTTCGGCATTCAGCCACCGCATGCCGAAGACTGGAGCACCAGCAAACAGTCCTGAACCTGCCCTGCCATCATCTGAAGCAAGAGGTGGTAACGAGGTGGAATTCAACCCTCTATATGCTTCAGAGGATGGAGGAGCAGCAAAAGGCCATTCAAGCCTATACAGCTACCTACGATATAGGCAAAGGATGGGGAATGCACCTGACTCAAGCGCAGTGGAGAATGATTTCAACGTTGTGCAAAGTTCTGCCACCCTTTGAACTTGCCACACGTGAAGTCAGTTCAGACACTGCCAACCTGAGTCAGGTCATTCCCCTCCACTAGGCATGTGGGACTTGTGGATGGAGCCCTTAATTCTGTTGAAATAAGAGCACTACATTTTGGCCACCGTGCTCGATCCTAGATTTAAAGCCTATGAGGTATCTCTCTTTCCGGCAGACACAAGTCTGCAGAGGTTCAAAGACCTGCTGGTGAGAGAATTGTCAAGTCAAGCGGAACGTGACCCGTCAACAGCTCCTCCTTCACATTCTCCCGCAACTGGGGCTGCGAGGAAAAGGCTAAGAATTCCGAGCCCACCCGCTGGCGGTGATGCAGGGCAGTCTGGAGCGAGTGCTGACATCTGGTCCGGACTGAAGGACCTGCCAACGATTACTGACATGTCGTCTACTGTCACTGCATATGATTCTGTCACCATTGAAAGAATGGTGGAGGAATATATGAGTGACCGCATCCAAGTAGGCACGTCAGACAGTCCGTACGTATACTGGCAGGAAAAAGAGGCAATTTGGAGGCCCTTGCACAAACTGGCTTTATTTTACCTAAGTTGCCCCCCCTCCAGTGTGTACTCCGAAACAGTGGTTAGTGCAGCCGCTCACCTTGTCAGCAATCGGCGTACGAGGTTACTTCCAGAAAATGTGGAAAAGATGATGTTCATCAAAATGAATTATAATCAATTCCTCCGTGGAGACATTCACCAGCAATTGCCTCCAGAAAGTACACAGGGACCTGAGATGGTGGATTCCAGTGGGGACGAATTAATAATCTGTGAGGAGGGGGATGTACGCAGTGAAAGGGGTGAGGAATCGGACGATGAGGAGGAGGTGGACATCTTGCCTCTGTAGAGCCAGTTTGTGCAAGGAGAGATTGATTGCTTCTTTTTTGGTGGGGGCCCAAACCAACCAGTCATTTCAGTCACAGTTGTGTGGCAGACCCTGTCGCTGAAATGATGGCTTTGTTAAAGTGTGCATGTCCTGTTTATACAACATAAGGGTGGGTGGGAGGGCCCAAAGACAATTCCATCTTGCACCTCTTTTTTCTTTCATTTTTCTTTGCATCATGTGCTGTTTGGGGACTATTTTTTGAAGTGCCATCCTGTCTGACACTGCAGTGCCACTCCTAGATGGGCCAGGTGTTTGTGTCGGCCACTTGGGTCGCTTAGCTTAGTCACACAGCTACCTCATTGCGCCTCTTTTTTTCTTTGCATCATGTGCTGTTTGGGGACTATTATTTTGAAGTACCATCCTGTCTGACACTGCAGTGCCACTCCTAGATGGGCCAGGTGTTTGTGTCGGCCACTTGGGTCGCTTAGCTTCGTCACACAGCTACCTCATTGTGCCTCTTTTTTTCTTTGCATCATGTGCTCTTTGGGGACAATTTTTTTTAATCTGCCATCCTGTCTGACACTGCAGTGCCACTCCTAGATGGGCCAGGTGTTTGTGTCGGCCACTTGGGTCGCTTAGTTTAGTCACACAGCTACCTCATTGCACCTCTTTTTTTCTATACATCATGTGCTGTTTGGGGGACTATTTTTTTTAAGTGCCATCCTGTCTGACACTGCAGTGCCACTCCTAGATGGGCCAGGTGTTTGTGTCGGCCACTTGGGTCGCTTAGCTTAGTCATCCAGCGACCTTGATGCAAATTTTAGGACTAAAAATAATATTGGGTCAGATGTATTAACCTGGAGAAAGCATAAGGAAGTGATAAACCAGTGATATGTGCAAGGTGATAAACACACCAGCCAATCAGCTCCTAACTGTTCATTTACATATTGGAGCTGATTGGCTGGTGCGTTTATCACCTTGCACTTATCACTGGTTTATCACTTCCTTATGCCTTCTCCACGTTAATACATCTGCCCCAATGTGAGGTGTGAGGTGTTCAGAATAGACTGGAAATGAGTGTAAATTATGGTTATTGAGGTTAATAATACTATGGGATCAAAATGACCCCCAAATTCTATGATTTAAGCTGTTTTTGAGGGGTTTTTGTAAAAAAACACCCGAATCCGACCAAAACACACCCGAATCCGACAAAAATATTTCAGGGAGGTTTTGCCAAATCGCGTCCGAATCCAAAACACGGCCGCGGAACCGAATCCAGAACCAAAACACAAAACCCGAAAAATTTCCGGTGCACATCACTACTGCAAACATAAACATATTGCCCGTCATTCAGGTGCGGTCGCTAGGGCGCCTTATGCTGCAAAGTACTGATGCTCAGTAATTTGCGCATGCGCAGGACCCGCTCTAAACGTGCGTGAATGGGTCCTGCAACGTTGCAAGCAACCCAGCATCAAACTCAGTAGCGGCTCTTGCCACGGACAAGCAGGCTTTTTGCCCGGGGCGCTGCTGTCCCGAGTGCGCCACTGCCATGCGGTGCGCCTGACGTCATCACGCACCACATGGCATTGTGGGAGCAGACGCTAGAGGTCATAATTGACCTCTAGTGTCTGTGCAGTGTGCGGCGCTATGGGAAAGACGTCATGACGTATCTCCCATAGATCCGAGGAGTGGCAGCCGGAAACGGAGGACAGCAGCAGTGGTCGGGTAGCAGGAGCGGGGCTGGTGAGTAATTTTTATTAAAATTTTTTTTAAGCGCCGCTACTAGGGGCACAGCAACAGGGGCACAACTACTGAGAGCACAGCAACAGGGGGCAAAACTACAGGGGCACAACTACTGAGGGCACAGCTACAGGGGGCAAATCTACTGGGGGCACAGCTACAGAGGGCATAACTGACCACGCCCCTTCCCTATGAAGCCACGCTCCTATTTTCTCTAACGTCCTAGTGGATGCTGGGGACTCCGAAAGGACCATGGGGATTAGCGGCTCCGCAGGAGACTGGGCACAAAGTAAAAGCTTTAGGACTAGCTGGTGTGCACTGGCTCCTCCCCCTATGACCCTCCTCCAAGCCTCAGTTAAGATTTTGTGCCCGAACGAGAAGGGTGCAATCTAGGTGGCTCTCCTGAGCTGCTTAGAGTAAAAGTTTAAATAGGTTTTTTTATTTTCAGTGAGACCTGCTGGCAACAGGCTCACTGCATCGAGGGACTAAGGGGAGAAGAAGCGAACTCACCTGCGTGCAGAGTGGATTGGGCTTCTTAGGCTACTGGACATTAACTCCAGAGGGACGATCACAGGCCCAGCCATGGATGGGTCCCGGAGCCGCGCCGCCGGCCCCCTTACAGAGCCAGAAGAGTGAAGAGGTCCGGAAAATCGGTGGCAGAAGACGTCCTGTCTTCAATAAGGTAGCGCACAGCACCGCAGCTGTGCGCCATTGCTCTCAGCACACTTCACACTCCGGTCACTGAGGGTGCAGGGCGCTGGGGGGGGGCGCCCTGGGACGCAATGAAAATACCTTAAATGGCTAAAAATACATCACATATAGCTCCTGGGCTATATGGATGTATTTAACCCCTGCCAGTTTTCCACAAAAAAGCGGGAGAAAGGCCGCCGAAAAAGGGGCGGAGCCTATCTCCTCAGCACACAAGCGCCATTTTTTCCTCACAGCTCCGTTGGAGGAAGGCTCCCTGACTCTCCCATGCAGTCCTGCACTACAGAAACAGGGTAAAACAAGAGAGGGGGGGCACTAAATTGGCATATTAATATATACAGCAGCTATATTAGGGAAAAACACTTATATAAGGTTATCCCTGTATATATATATAGCGCTCTGGTGTGTGCTGGCAAACTCTCCCTCTGTCTCCCCAAAGGGCTAGTGGGGTCCTGTCCTCTGTCAGAGCATTCCCTGTGTGTGTGCTGTGTGTCGGTACGCTGTGTCGACATGTATGAGGAGGAAAATGGTGTGGAGGCGGAGCAATTGCCTGTGTTAATGATGTCACCCCCTAGGGAGTCGACACCTGACTGGATGGTCTTATGGAAAGAATTACGTGATAGTGTCGGCACTTTACAAAAGACTGTTGACGACATGAGACAGCCGGCAAATCAGTTAATACCTGTACAGGCGTCTCAAACACCGTCAGGGGCTATAAAACGCCCGTTACCTCAGGTCGATACAGACACTGACACGGACACTGACTCCAGTGTCGACGGTGAGGAAACAAACGTATTTTCCAGTAGGGCCACACGTTACATGATCACGGCAATGAAGGAGGTTTTGAACATTTCTGATACTACAAGTACCACAAAAAAGGGTATTATGTGGGGTGTGAAAAAACTACCCGTAGTTTTTCCTGAATCAGATGAATTAAATGAGGTGTGTGATGAAGCGTGGGTTTCCCCCGATAAAAAACTGCTAATTTCTAAAAAATTATTGGCATTATACCCTTTCCCGCCAGAGGTAAGGGCGCGTTGGGAAACACCCCCTAGGGTAGATAAGGCGCTCACACGCTTATCAAAACAAGTGGCGTTACCGTCTCCTGATACGGCCGCCCTCAAGGAACCAGCTGATAGGAAGCTGGAAAATATCCTTAAAAGTATATACACACATACTGGTATTATACTGCGACCAGCAATCGCCTCAGCCTGGATGTGCAGTGCTGGGGTGGCTTGGTCGGATTCCCTGACTGAAAATATTGATACCCTGGACAGGGACAATATATTATTGACTATAGAGCATTTAAAGGATGCATTTCTATATATGCGAGATGCACAGAGGGATATTTGCACTCTGGCATCAAGAGTAAGTGCGATGTCCATTTCTGCCAGAAGAGGATTATGGACGCGACAGTGGTCAGGGGATGCGGATTCCAAACGGCATATGGAAGTATTGCCGTATAAAGGGGAGGAGTTATTTGGGGTCGGTCTATCGGACCTGGTGGCCACGGCAACGGCTGGAAAATCCACCTTTTTACCCCAAGTCACCTCGCAGCAGAAAAAGATACCGTCTTTTCAGGCTCAGTCCTTTCGTCCCCATAAGGGCAAGCAGGCAAAAGGCCACTCATATCTGCCCCGGGGTAGAGGAAGGGGATAAAGACTGCAGCAAACAGCCTCTTCCCACGAACAGAAGCCCTCCCCCGCTTCTGCCAAGTCCTCAGCATGACGCTGGGGCCTTACAAGCGGACTCAGGCACGGTGGGGGCCCGTCTCAAGAATTTCAGCGCGCAGTGGGCTCACTCGCAAGTGGACCCCTGGATCCTGCAGGTAGTATCTCAGGGGTACAAATTGGAATTCGAGACGTCTCCCCCTCGCCGGTTCCTGAAGTCTGCTTTACCAACGTCTCCCCCCGACAGGGAGGCGGTATTGAAAGCCATTCACAAGCTGTATTCCCAGCAGGTGATAATCAAGGTACCCCTCCTACAACAGGGAAAGGGGTATTATTCCACGCTGTTTGTGGTACCGAAGCCGGACGGCTCGGTGAGACCCATTTTAAATCTGAAATCCTTGAACACTTACATAAAAAGGTTCAAGTTCAAGATGGAGTCACTCAGAGCAGTGATAGCGAACCTGGAAGAAGGGGACTATATGGTGTCTCTGGACATCAAGGATGCTTACCTCCATGTCCCAATTTGCCCTCACCAAGGGTACCTCAGGTTTGTGGTACAGAACTGTCACTATCAGTTTCAGACGCTGACGTTTGGATTGTCCACGGCACCCCGGGTCTTCACCAAGGTAATGGCCGAAATGATGATTCTTCTTCGAAGAAAAGGCGTCTTAATTATCCCTTACTTGGACGATCTCCTGATAAGGGCAAGGTCCAGAGAACAGTTAGAGGTCGGAGTAGCACTATCTCAAGTAGTACTACGACAGCACGGATGGATTCTAAATATTCCAAAATCGCAGCTGATTCCGACGACACGTCTGCTGTTCCTAGGGATGATTCTGGACACAGTACAGAAAAAGGTGTTTCTCCCGGAGGAGAAAGCCAAGGAGTTATCCGACCTAGTCAGGAACCTCCTAAGACCAGGCCAAGTGTCAGTACATCAATGCACAAGGGTCCTGGGAAAGATGGTGGCTTCTTACGAAGCGATTCCATTCGGCAGATTCCACGCAAGAACTTTTCAGTGGGATCTGCTGGACAAATGGTCCGGATCGCATCTTCAAATGCATCAGCGGATAACCCTGTCTCCAAGGACAAGGGTGTCTCTCCTGTGGTGGTTACAGAGTGCTCATCTCCTAGAGGGCCGCAGATTCGGCATTCAGGATTGGGTCCTGGTGACCACGGATGCCAGCCTGAGAGGCTGGGGAGCAGTCACACAGGGAAGAAATTTCCAGGGCTTGTGGTCAAGCATGGAAACGTCACTTCACATAAATATCCTGGAACTAAGGGCCATTTACAATGCCCTAAGTCAGGCAAGACCTCTGCTTCAGGGTCAGACGGTGTTGATCCAGTCGGACAACATCACGGCAGTCGCCCACGTAAACAGACAGGGCGGCACAAGAAGCAGGAGGGCAATGATGGAAGTGGCAAGGATTCTTCGCTGGGCGGAGAATCATGTGATATCACTGTCAGCAGTGTTCATTCCGGGAGTGGACAACTGGGAAGCAGACTTCCTCAGCAGACACGATCTTCACCCGGGGGAGTGGGGACTTCACCCAGAAGTCTTCCACATGATTGTGAACCGTTGGGAAAAACCAAAGGTGGACATGATGGCGTCCCGCCTCAACAAAAAACTGGACAGATATTGCGCCAGGTCAAGGGACCCTCAGGCAATAGCTGTGGACGCTCTGGTAACACCGTGGGTGTACCAGTCAGTGTATGTGTTCCCTCCTCTTCCTCTCATACCAAAAGTACTGAGAATCATAAGAAGGAGAGGAGTAAAGACTATACTCGTGGCTCCGGATTGGCCAAGAAGGACTTGGTACCCGGAAATTCAAGAGATGCTCACGGAAGACCCGTGGCCTCTACCTCTAAGAAAGGACCTGCTCCAGCAGGGACCATGTCTGTTCCAAGACTTACCGCGGCTGCGTTTGACGGCATGGCGGTTGAACGCTGGATCCTGAAGGAAAAAGGCATTCCGGATGAAGTCATCCCTACCCTGATCAAAGCCAGGAAGGATGTAACCATACAACATTATCACCGTATTTGGCGTAAATATGTTGCGTGGTGCGAGGCCAGGAAGGCCCCTACAGAGGAATTTCAACTGGGTCGTTTCCTGCATTTCCTGCAAACAGGACTGTCTATGGGCCTCAAATTAGGGTCCATTAAGGTTCAAATTTCGGCCCTGTCAATATTCTTCCAAAAAGAACTGGCTTCTGTTCCTGAAGTTCAGACGTTTGTCAAGGGAGTACTGCATATACAGCCTCCTTTTGTGCCTCCAGTGGCACCTTGGGATCTCAATGTAGTTTTGGGATTCCTAAAATCACATTGGTTTGAACCACTCACCACTGTGGACTTAAAATATCTCACATGGAAAGTGGTAATGCTGTTAGCCCTGGCTTCAGCCAGGCGTGTCTCAGAATTGGCGGCTTTATCCTATAAAAGCCCTTACCTAATTTTTCATACGGACAGGGCAGAATTGAGGACTCGTCCTCAATTTCTCCCTAAGGTGGTTTCAGCATTTCACTTAAACCAGCCTATTGTGGTGCCTGCGGCTACTAGGGACTTGGAGGATTCCAAGTTGCTGGACGTAGTCAGGGCCCTGAAAATATATGTTTCCAGGACGGCTGGAGTCAGGAAATCTGATTCGCTGTTTATCCTGTATGCACCCAACAAGCTGGGTGCTCCTGCTTCTAAGCAGACGGTTGCTCGTTGGATTTGTAGTACAATTCAGCTTGCACATTCTGTGGCAGGCCTGCCACAGCCAAAATCTGTAAAAGCCCATTCCACACGGAAAGTGGGCTCATCTTGGGCGGCTGCCCGAGGGGTCTCGGCTTTACAACTTTGCCGAGCAGCTACTTGGTCAGGGGCAAACACGTTTGCTAAATTCTACAAATTTGATACCCTGGCTGAGGAGGACCTGGAGTTCTCTCATTCGGTGCTGCAGAGTCATCCGCACTCTCCCGCCCGTTTGGGAGCTTTGGTATAATCCCCATGGTCCTTTCGGAGTCCCCAGCATCCACTAGGACGTTAGAGAAAATAAGAATTTACTTACCGATAATTCTATTTCTCATAGTCCGTAGTGGATGCTGGGCGCCCATCCCAAGTGCGGATTGTCTGCATTACTTGTACATAGTTATTGTTACAAAAATCGGGTTATTGTTGTTGTGAGCCATCTTTTCAGAGGCTCCTTCTGTTATCATGCTGTTAACTGGGTTCAGATCACAAGTTGTACGGTGTGATTGGTGTGGCTGGTATGAGTCTTACCCGGGATTCAAAATCCTTCCTTATTGTGTACGCTCGTCCGGGCACAGTATCCTAACTGAGGCTTGGAGGAGGGTCATAGGGGGAGGAGCCAGTGCACACCAGCTAGTCCTAAAGCTTTTACTTTGTGCCCAGTCTCCTGCGGAGCCGCTATTCCCCATGGTCCTTTCGGAGTCCCCAGCATCCACTACGGACTATGAGAAATAGAATTATCGGTAAGTAAATTCTTATTTTTTCACGCACGCCTATGGCATGCACAATCCCTGTTTTTACCTGTTTGGGGGAGGGGCGCCAATGGAAACTTTCGGCCTGGGCGCCACAAGGTCTAGAACCGACCTTGATCAAACTGTCATTGATTGTGAAAATGGAGGCGTGTCACTGCCGTTTAGGGTGGAGGGAAGCGGTCAGGAATCTCTGTCAAAGGACCGAATTTTCCTGGCCTCTGTGATAGGTAGCTTGCGTGGCACCATGGGTGCTGTAAGCTGCCCGATGGTGGGTGTCTGATCCGATGCTGCGTCCTAGGACGTAGCTTGGATCATTACTGTAACAGGAGGCGTCTGCTTGTAATAGAAGCATCCTGCTACATAACCATACAGCACTATCACTGCTGCTTTCAAGGAAGCTGCAGTGATAGCAACTCCAACCGCACATGAATGACCCTTATTGTGACTGCACCCAGGGCAGTTGTAGACCAAGTAGCGCACAGGGCTAAACCCGACCCCCTGCGCCTTAACAAAAATGAACACACTGTATCTCAGTTTAACAATTGGTGGAGCAGTGCATGATGTGGGTCACTCGTATCAGTGTGATCTGTGCAGTGCTTCTTTTGCAAAAGTAGTGAAAGTGTTAAAAAGGTGTTAAAAAAAGTGTGTAGGATCCCACCCAAAACATTATCAGCAGTGGGATTTTTGGGCCAGTCCTGGTTCAGGAAATAGGGGGAAAGAATAGCGTGGGAGTCCCCCATATTTCAATAAGCCATCCCCGGGCTATTGAGCCGGTCCTGCTACTGGAAATACAGGGTAAAAATTGCATAGGGAACCCCCTTATTTCCAGACCAGCACCAGGCTCATTACTTGCAGAGGGGTAATGCCACAGCCATGGGACACAATTTATTGGTACCCCCGACCAAAGCATTCTCCCCACTAACTAGTCACCCCAGCCCTGGAATTCCTTGGAAAGTGGGGACCCCCTTAATAAAGGAGTCCCTCCTCCTGAAGATCCACCAGGGATAGGGTGAAGATCCTGGGCTGTGGGTGGCAAGTTGATTGACAGTCAAGCCACTCACAGCCAATCAGTGGCATGTTCCCACAGTAGCGACTGTTGATTGGCTGGTGGATTTGCAAGTGACAGAAGTCACGTGGGTTCCGCCACTTGTGCGGCTATGCTGTATGCACAGCATGTACATACAGCAAAGCTTGTGTCCGGCATGGATCAGGAGTGTTTGGCTGCAGGCAAATAGAACAAACATGGCAGACAAACACGATTATATACACCACCTGGAAACACCCTTCCGGAAAACATGGGATCATACTAAATTCCCATGTTTGATTTTGAAAAATTCACCCATGTCCGATCGATCAGCAACATGTTTAAACTCAGGTAAATACGTGTCAGACATGATTCTTAGTAAATTTGCCGTTTCAGATGTTCAGATGTTTTTGGACTTGCTTCTCCCTTGTTTGCACTCTCCCTTTAATTAGATACTTAAGGGAGTTCAATTTCTCAAGGAAATGTTGGAGGCTTGAACAGTTGTGATCCATAAGGAAGGTAAGGACTCGCAAAACTGTGCCAGATATAGGCAGGTTTCTTTAATCAATAATGCTGTTTTGATTTATGCCAAAATTGTGGCTAAACTCTGAAATCAATTTTTTCCATCCTTACTTCAGTATGATCAAGTTGGCTTGATCTAGGGATGACATGCATGGGAGAATACCAGATGAACTATAGATATTGTACAGTTTGTGAATTCCTAAAGATCTCTGACTGCATTTGAATGGATCTCCTGGTGATTCATGACCTCTACTCTACTCTCGAAAGTTGGGTGTTTCTGGGCACTTTCTGCATGGGGTGCTGGTCTTGTACTCTTGTCCTTTGGCACATATTCTATTTAATGGAACTCTCTTTGGTAGGGTTCAGATTGTAATATTACTAGACAAGAATGTTCATTAACTCCCTTGGTTGTTTGCTTTGGAGACTGAACCACTGGCAGCTCAGTGTGAACACATAATTCACTAGAGTGGAAAAATAGCAAAGCCAGGTACTAAAAATTCAGTATTTGCAGATGATATTCCTTTGACATTACCTCACCCTAGTATTTCCTAATACATTACTATGGCAATACCTCACAATATCAGTGAAATTTTAGGCTTTATATTCTTTCCAGATATAAAATGTTATATTGGGAACACATCCCTCAGTTCAGGCTTTATATTCTTTCCAGATATAAAATGTTATATTGGGAACACATCCCTCAGTTCAGAGCCGTATTGTAAGGGGAGGCGGTCAAGATCCCGCTGGACGGGATCCCATCGGTCGAAATACCGACGCCGGAATCCCGACCAGCACAATCCCGACATATTCTCCTTCCGTGGGTGTCCACGACACCGATAGAGGGAGAATATAATAGTGTGCCGAGCGTAGCGAGGCACCGTGCCCGCAGCATGGCGAGCGAAGCGAGCCCGCAAGGGGCCGCACTCCGCTCGTCACCCCTGTCGGGATTGTGTGGTCGGGATTCCGGCGTCGGCATTTCGACCGCCGGGATCCCGTCCAGCGGGATTTAGTACTGGTCCCATTGTAAGAGGGGCAATAGGGGCGGTCATCCCGGATCCCACCAATACATTAGGGGACCCCACACACTCTCAAGATATGCAAAATGGAACAGTCTTACATGCGCTGGGGTAGACGTTACAGTCTGTCAGTTCTGTGTCTGTTCCCGGAGGGGGCACTAGTGGGTCAGTGGTGGTGCGGTAGAGGAAACGAGGAGGCTGCAGTGAGTTCCTGCGCATGTGCGCAATTATGTTTTATTTAGCACACAGATATATAAACAGCAACTGGATCAAATGTCAGTACAGATGGTTCTCAGCGAGGAAGCTGACAGAGGTACAGGTAACAGTCACAGGTAATGAGCTGCCCTGGAAGCCAGTGTGATTAACAAACAGCGATGGTCGGCCTGGAAGCCGATGACAAACATCGATGGCCGGCCTGAAAGCCGATGGTAAACAGGATAATATGCAGAAGGTAAGTAATGCAACCAATGACAGTAAATACAGGAAAAAAGTAACTCCGGTATTCGGTCTGGAAACCGACAGCAATTAGAATCACACAGTCAGTTGATATGCACAAAGTCCACAGAGCCAAGCAAGGCTATTGCAGGAGACGGGTGGTCTTCTGTTTGCCGGCGGACGGGCTCCCGACTACCAGCATTCCGGCGCCGGAATCCCGAACGCCGGCATACCGCCATTTTTTCTCCCTCTTGGGGGTCCACGACCCCCTGGAGGGAGAATAGATAGCATGGCACACATAGCGCGCCACCGTGCCCGCAGCATGGCGAGCACATCGAGCCCGCAAGGGTCTCATTTGCGCTCGCCCAGCCGTCGGTATGCCGGCGGTCAGGTTTCCTGGCGCCGGTATGCTGGTCGCCGGGAGCCCGGCCGCCAGCATACCCTACTACACCCCAGGAGACAGTTGGTAATTACAAGCTGGTTGTTTTAAGTGCTGGATGCAATAGCACAGTGCTGAAGGAGAGAGTATTGACTGCATAGGAGAGGAAAGAGTTAAACATCTGGGGAGGGGTGGACCTAGCTGTGAGGAAAGTACAGCCTTCTTTAGGGGGAGGGTTTGCTATATATAGGGAAGGAGAGGCCATCTTAAGTCTCTTGGTGATTTGCTTTTGATTTGCAGTGTCTGGAGTCAGTGTCTCGGCACATGAGTCATGACTCATCTGTAGTGGAATGTGTTGCAGAGACTGCACATGAATCAGTGAGTTGCCAGTGCTGGAGGATCAGTGCTGGACTCATGGAGTTATTCAGCTGCAGTGATTGTACAGTGTATCTGGGGGAGGCAGCTGCTTATGCCCTGATTGTTAATAATATGTTAACACAGATTTACTGTTATGTTGATATATTATTAATAACCACTTATTGCATACTAGTTATAGAATATGACATTACTTTTGGCTGAGGAGAGAAAGCTTAACAGCCATGAAACACATCATTCATTCTGTAACTAAACCAAATAAAAACGTTTTTTGTTTTTTTTTTATCTTGCATACTTTGCTAATTGGATGATTTTAGGTGGCCTTGGATTTATTATATTATACACTAGCCTCCAGGGAGTTTGCCACCCACAATCACACTGAGCAGGATCAGTGAGCACTGAGCCGAGAGCCCTGTACCACAGGGGCTCCACCTCCTGCTGCATGAATCAGATTCATTCACTGAGTCACTGAGTCTACACAGTGTACAACTGTCTCCCTCACTGGCAGACTCAGGATGAATCATGATTCATGACATGGGTCAGGCACAGCAGCAGAGCACTCACTGACTGGTGAGTCGTGACTGCTCCCTCCCCCCTCCCACTGGGTGTCACCTGGTATAGCCTCTGGCCAATCACAGCTAAAGACAGCAGAACACACTGACTGAAGGACACAGGACACAGAGTTTCCTCCCTCTGTCTGAGAGAAGCTGCTGCTGCTGCTGTCTCCACTCATTACACAGTGAGTGACTCGAATCATTCACACTTCCTGATGATTCCAGTCACTGTGTTGAGACAGAGAGTCAGTAGCCATCTCTATTGTCAGCTCCCTGCATTTAGGTCACACATCAGTGCTCTGGCTGCCACTCGCCCACGACGGTCCGCCGGGACCCCAGCCCGTTACCGCTCATCGGGCGGTGGGGGCTGGTTCCGGGGGCGAGCTGGCTGGCCCTGGGGACGGCGTCCCGTCTCCTAGGGCCTCCTCGAGGGATCTGGCGGAAGCCGGGCCGGATGTGACTGGCGGGAGCGGCCGACGAGGAGGATCAGAGAGGGAGTCAGGCCGCCCGGAGGTGGGCGGGCAGCAGCCCTTGCCTCCGGGCATGGCCGGGGAAGCCCCAGTGCCGGGTGCCCGCGGGAGCGCGCCGCGCGCTCATCCAGGGACCGGAGACTGAGTTCGATGCCCAGCTCTTCCCCCTTGCCGGGGCCGGCTAGTGGTTCCAGGCGGGGGGAGGGCACTGGGCGGGGGACGTGGCCAGCCGAGCGAGGCCTGTCGCAGGGCCTCGCACGGCGTCATCCCCAAACGCTTAGGCTGAGAGAGCACGGACCGGAAGCGGTGGGACGCGCGCGCGGCGCCGCTCGCGCACGTGTGCGCGCAGCGGCGCCGCTTTCCTCCTTGTCTCCTCAGCCCTCTCCCCCGCAGCCGGAACACGGTGAGGAGCGGGGAGGGAGGGGGAGAAGCAGTGATCAACCAGGTTAAGCTAATGGAGCTCTTAATGCAGGAGCCCAGACAAGAGGCCTTGTGGTGACAGAGAGCAGTGGGGCGCGCGCCCACGCTCGCCTCTGGCGCCGCTAGCCGCGCACGTGTGTGCGCAGCAGCGCCGCCGGCCCTGCTGTCTCCCCTGCTATCTCCCAGGCAGCCGGAGTCCGGCGGGAGCCGGGGGGAGAGGGGAGACAGGGCAATTATGATCACTGGCAGGGCAGTGCGATACCAAGGAGAAGGGGTGCGGCAGCAAGAGGTCACCGGGTGCGCGAGCCCGTGTCCACTGAAAGCGCAGCAGTGCGCGCGCGCTCTGCTGCGCCGCGGGGTTCCCGGTCTTTTCAGATCACTCCCCCAGGGCCGGAATCTAGCGGCCTGCGGGGGAGGAGGGGGGACAGGGAATGGGTTAGTGGCCGCGGGGCTGCTGCACGCGCCGCAGGAGCTCGCGGCGGTCCCACCCCCCCCCCTCTGCGGCATCGGATAGTTCCGATACATGGGAAGAGGGGACAAATTCGGAGGCGAGGGCAGTGCGGGCGTCGACAGCGGTGCCTCCGCTTTCCCGCAAGGGCAGCGTGCGTCGGATGCCCGGCACACGCATGTCGGGCGGCGAGTGCGTGGTAGGCACGCGGGCCCCGGCGAAGGACCCAGGACCGCGTTTTGGGGCAGTCACGACCCCTCCGGAGCGCTGGCTCGGCCCTGGCCACAGCGGTGAAGGTGTTAGGGCCGCTAGCCGCAGCTGCCTCCCCTAGAACGGCTGTTCGTTCCGGCGGGCTGCGGGCTATGGCGGCGCAGCGGGTGGCACGCGCCTGCCGTGAGCTCGGGACGGTCGCCGCAGAATTACAACAGGGTCCAGGGCAGGACGCGGGGGAGCTCACGGCCGCAACGCCCCCAGCACTGAGGCCGCGGCATGTGCCGCGAGTGCTGGAGGGGTCCTCCGCTTCTTCCTCTTTTTCAAGGGAGCTCGGGGATGAGGCGATGGCAGATTTCGAGGAGGAAGGCAACAATTTGGACGCGCCGGAAGATTCCATGTCGGGGCAGTCAGGAATTCAGGGAACAACAGGAAGGTTTGCAGGTCATGGACTTCGGGTTCAAGGACGTTGAGGTTGGGCTCAAGGTCACCCGGGCTTCGCTACAGGCGGAGGAGCCCCGGAAGCCGGGGGCGGACGGGCACCACGCAGGGTCGTCCTCCCAGTGGTTCGGCGCGGACGGCGGATTGGCCAAGTCAGGTAGGTCGGCAGTCCGCGCAGGGGGGCGTGCCACCACAAAAGGAAAATGTTTCACGTTTAACAACGCGGCGTGTTCCTTCGGGGGATGACTTGGTCATCTCTCCAGTGGGGGTGGTTCCTAAGAAGACTCCAGGCGCCTTCCGGCTCATTTGAGTTCGCTTTTAGGTGTGTACTGCCGGAAGCTGTGAAGGGCGACTGCGGGGTGTGCCAGAACGCACCATTTCGTGCGTTTGTCCTCAGAGATTAAGAGGGATTTGGCAATATGGGCCTCGTTCCTCGAGGACTTCAACGGGGTGTGTATATGGCAGGCCCCAATGGCGGACAGCGCTAGGTTGCAGCTGTTCACCGACGCAGCGGGCGCCTCTGGATTCGGTTGCCATCTGGAGGGATCTTGGTGCGCGGCCTCGTGGCCGGCAGAATGGCATCGTGGGGGTTTCACGAAGGACCTTTTGCTTCTGGAGTTTTTCCCATTATGGTGGCGTTGGAGGTCTGGGGCGATCGGCTGGCTAATCGCAGCATTTTGTTTAGATGCGATTATCTGGGCGTGGTGCATGCGATTAATAACCAGAGGGCAAAGTCGTTGGTGGTTATGCGGGTGCTAGGGCAATTGCTTTTGACATGCTTGCATAGGAACCTGTGGTTCCGCGCGCAACATGTGCCCGGTTTGGAGAATGGGATTGTCGACGCTTTGTCGCGAGGACAGTGGGAGAGGTGTTGGTTGTTGGCACCTGAGGCCAACGAGCAAGGTTTTCATTGTCCCGGTTAGGTTTGGCAGGTGATCGGGCCGGACTGGAGGGTCTAGCGTTGCGGTCAGTAGCGCCAGCCACGCTCAAGGCTTACGAACAAGCTTGGAGTGAATGGGAGGAGTTTGTCCAAGGGCGTCAGCATCAAGGTAAGAGTAGGCATCGGCTGATGCTTTCTTTTATGTGGCAGCTTTACGTCTCCGGTAGGTCACGAGCAGTGGTATCGCGGTATTTGGCAGGCATCTCATTTTTCTGCAAGCTGCGAGGCGTCCCTGACGTAACAAAAAGCGAGGTTCTGCGGAAGGCAATGAAAGGGTGGGCGCGAGTTGCGCCGTCGCCACCGGATAGGAGGCGGCCCATCGATGCGGCTTTGTTGCCAGCCGTCATCGAGGCGGTAGGGCGAGTCGCGTCGTCCAGGTTTGAGACGCTTTTGTTTAGTTTGGCGTTCTCAATGGCTTACCACGGGGCCTTGCGAGTTTCTGAGTTGGTAGCGCCTTCCAAGAGAGCAGATTCGCGCATGCTGGTCGGGGACGTGGTAGTGGGTGAGAGGTCCTTGCTGTGCAGGTTGCGACGCTCCAAGACGGATCAAGTGGGGAGAGGGCGCTGGGTTACAATGGTTCCAGCGCTAGAGGAGAGCGTTTGCCCAGTTGGCTGGCAAGGCAATATGTGGTGGTGCGACCCGTTAAGGAGGGGTCTTGGCTGTTGCATTATGATGGGCTGCCAGTCACGAAATACCAGTTTCGTTGGATGCTGAGTCGTTGTTTGGCGGGCTTGGGCCTCCCACCCACTGCTTTCGGTACCCATTCCTTTCGCATAGGCGCAGCGACGTCGGCTGCTGCGGCGGGTTGCTCCAGAACTGAAATCCAAGCGGTGGGGCGATGGAAGTCGTCAAGTTACAGACGATATATTCGCCCCGTCACATGAGAGGTCGGTTTGCGCTTGGGGCTTTGTTTAAATGGCAATGTATTACGTTGTTCCAGTTCTGTGATTTTATGGTGTTGTGCGTCTGTTGGTGTTCCCCCTTTTATATCCTACTCAGGGATTAGCTACTCGCCGTTGCTGGCATGAGTCGGCAGCGGGGGTCTGGAGTTATTTGCGATTTTTTGCCTGACTTGACGGACTGAATTCTAATCTATAATTCGGCTAATTTGGTCTAATCAGAGTCCCTCAGCAGGTCTTTACGTTTCACCTCCAGCTGAGTTATTACATGTGTTTCCCATTTTATATCCCCCCCCCCCCTTTTTTATTTCGTTTGTTTTATTTGATCCTTCCCCTTTGTGTCTTTAATTGCGCTTTAAATTGGCAACGGAACATGGTGCAGTCGGCTAGGCCGTGACTGCTGCAATGGCGAGATCTAAAGTTTTCTTTTTTGGCAGATCCTTCAGTATAAACAATTAATAAGCCTCTTAGTAATCAATTCTACCCCTCTTTTTCCCTTCAGGATGGTTCGGAGACTATTTGCACATTTGGGTGGTTGGCCACTCTTACATTTACTGGGCGGCCAGGTTTGTGGCCTCGGAAGGGTCTCAGGCATTGCTAGGAACACAGGGTGTCAGATGGCTTGGCTGGCGAGGAATGATGTGGGGTGAGCTGAGGAGTAGGTTAGTGAGTCAGGCCAGCAAGCATGGAGTCCCTAGGGTTTTGGTTGTCCATCTAGGTGGCAACGACCTGGGGAAGAGGACATCCTTGGATCTGCGGTGGGCCATGATACAGGATCTGGCAAGTGTGACCGCGGCATGGACCAATTGTGTGTTGTTTTTTTCCATGATGGTGCCAAGATTGTGTTGGAGGGGTGTGGCGGATGGTCGCCAGATTGATGAGGCCCGGAAAAAGGTGAACGGAGCGGTGGCAAAGTGGGTGCTGTCCCACGGTGGGAGGGTGGTTCGCCACCCGAGGATACGGTTCAGAGACAGCCACCTTTTCCGGCGCGATGGAGTACATCTATCCAATGAGGGGATGATGTTTTTTCTGGAGGATCTAGGTTTCGCTTTGCAGGAGTTAGGGTAGGTTTATGGTGGCGGTGCGAAAGACTTTGGGGATGAGTCATTCGCTGTTGGCGGCAGTTTTGTATTGTAGGGAAAACTGTAGTGTTTTTTACAGTTTGTTGTGGTTTAGGTGCACTCACCTCCATCGACTTATGGCCGCTTGACCACCCGTCCGGGAAGGCAGCGGCAGGGCACCCAGGAGCGGTGGGTAGTCACTGTGGGGGTTGAGTTGTCACCTATTACCGGTTTATAGTAAGTTTTAGTAAATTTATAGGGTTAGTTATTTAAAGTTAATTCAGATTAATTGAGCCGTTCTTTTGGGCCGCCACCATATGCCAGCTGGAGCGGCATATTAAATTAATTTCTTTATTACAGGTTTCCTAATGGATAGGGACAAATAAATAGCTAGCAATTTTCTGCCAAAATTCAAGTCTCAGTGTCGTTATTTCTGGTTCTAGGTTATGAATGCTTTACTTTCAAAGAAAGGGGTCCACCAAATATCACTAAGATGTTTAGGAGAGAGTATTGACTGCATAGGAGAGGAAAGAGTTAAACATCTGGGGAGGGGTGGACCTAGCTGTGAGGAAAGTACAGCCTTCTTTAGGGGGAGGGTTTGCTATATATAGGGAAGGAGAGGCCATCTTAAGTCTCTTGGTGATTTGCTTTCCCACCCTCCCGCCCTGGTATTAAGAATTTGTGGCACGTGGGCTTTGGCTTTAAGTTGTTTGCTGTTTTCGTTGGCTATTTATTGGCGGAAAAGAACGGCAGTTTTGTATTGTAGGGAAAACTGTAGTGTTTTTTACAGTTTGTTGTGGTTTAGGTGCACTCACCTCCATCGACTTATGGCCGCTTGACCACCCGTCCGGGAAGGCAGCGGCAGGGCACCCAGGAGCGGTGGGTAGTCACTGTGGGGGTTGAGTTGTCACCTATTACCGGTTTATAGTAAGTTTTAGTAAATTTATAGGGTTAGTTATTTAAAGTTAATTCAGATTAATTGAGCCGTTCTTTTGGGCCGCCACCATATGCCAGCTGGAGCGGCATATTAAATTAATTTCTTTATTACAGGTTTCCTAATGGATAGGGACAAATAAATAGCTAGCAATTTTCTGCCAAAATTCAAGTCTCAGTGTCGTTATTTCTGGTTCTAGGTTATGAATGCTTTACTTTCAAAGAAAGGGGTCCACCAAATATCACTAAGATGTTTATGCAGATTAACAAACAACACACCATGAGAATGGTAAGGCAGCACCTGGAGAGAGTCTCTTACTGCATGTAGAAGTGGAAGCAGACTGTGGAAGGAGTTGTAGCAGAGCTGGATGGCTAGTGCCTGTAGTTTCACTGAGAAACTAGAGCTAGGAAATCACCGGAGATAGGAGACTGGAGCAAGGAGACGCTGTGCACTGGATGTGACGCATTGTTCAAGGCGATGAGACTGAGCCAATGTTCTGGATTTATACCCCTTGGTCAGCAGGCATTGGAAGCTTGGATCATGTGTGCAGACACAGCGCAGGATTGGGTGTTGCAGGTCAGCTGACCGCAAGTGTCATGGCGGCGCCCATGCTGTACAGATGGTGGGCACACAGCGGGGTACACGCTGGATGGACTTCAGGGGTACACAGTAACAATGATACTGTGCTCCGCGGACAGGGCATTCATGCAGCAACAAACTGGGGCCGTGACCTCCGGAGGCCTGCACACCAGCGCGCTGGTGAGATACCACTGAACTCTGATTCCTGACACAGTCCAAATTTCAAATCCAATGAATTTCTCTCAATGTTCCTTATGATGAATCATGGGGAAAAAAAGGAGAGAACATATATAGTGTAACAACGTCAGATGATAAAAATACACCCTGCGTGCTAGTTCCTTTCTGTCAAAAAGGTGTAAAGAGTCCTCTTCCAAATGAGATTCCACTCCCGATAAGACTCAGAAACCCAGAATCCTCTTCTATGGTCACCACACACTCAGTAATTGGAATAGTGGGATACTCACATGTATGCTTACTTTTTGTAAACAGCCACTGTGCCGATAAAGGTATCTTTAGCCCTTCTCTCCTTTTAGCATGGGAAAGTTGCATCCATATAATACAGGACAGTCAAGCAGTAAAAAATAAAAATGTATTAAAATTATTAAAAAACAATTAAAAAACAAACAAGAGGTCTGAATCACATTATGTTCAATCCAAATTACACAGAAGGGAACAGCAGATGTGACTCGGGTATATATATATAGGGATAGTCCCCTGTGTTTATGAACCCTTAGTGCCGTACCTCATAAAAAAAGACACTTTTTCTACGCATTTCAGCGCTCTGCTGCGCCTTTTTCAAGATGAGTGTCAAAAGGTGAAAAAAGGGGCCTCCATATATGGCCAAAGATACTGCCTCCAACCAAATCTGATTAGCAGAAAGGGTAACTGCGCTGTTTGCCAGGCACACCTGGCACACAGGTAGTTACGGCGCTGCCTTTGGCTCCTCCTTTCTGTTGTTGACGGCGGGGACTGTCTAATTGTGACAACAGATTCCCCATCGGATAGCCGCCCGGCTCCCTGTCCCTGCCAATACTGAGTGAACCAAGCCACCCTGGTAGGCAGCACACTTTTCAGCCACCCAGTGGGGGAGCGGGAACTCTTTCCTCAGGCTGGATGCAGGGGCCCTGATCCCAATGCTCCCCCTTCCCAATTCCAGACAGCAGGGAGAGAGAGTACTTATACTGTACTATTTGTTGGGGGCCCCCACAAGTTAGTAGCTCAGGGGCCCCCACAGGCCTTAATCCAGCTCTACCTCAGTTATACAGTATATTTCAATCAGACTTGACTGTGTGGAACCATCTAATCATTTTGTGCGTGGGCAGAATTATAGCACTAAAAATAAATGTTATTCCTAAATGGCTTTATCTCTTCTAAACTATCCCAATGGCTGTACCTCTTGTATTTTCAACTAAGGTTAGGGAATCACTACTTCGCTATATCTGGAATGGTATATCCCCCCAGAATATCTTCAAACATTCTTAAACAGCTATTCAGAAAGGTGCTAGGAGCCCTCCTGATGTGAAATTATCATATTTTTGCAAGTTGAAGCTTGTCAATTCTGTGGAGTATCCCCGTTCCTTTTGCCATCTGTTAGTAGATTTGTGGTTAGACTTTGGGATCAGTATTCCATAAATGAAACTTCTCTACTCGTAATTCCTCATCCTGCATCACCTGGCTCTCCCTCCAGGCATGTTTACACCCCGATTTATTGATTCGATCCAAGCTGGCCTTAAACAATGGCAAATGCAGGATTTCTAGAAGGTTGTTTCCAAATGCAATCCACAATCTCCCACTCTGCCGAACATTGGAACAAGTGCGCAAGTCTGAGGGAGTGGTAGAAGAACTTAGTACCGACCATGAGCATTTATGTAAACATTGGTCTTTTTATACATTGGATATTGTATGGAATACAGTATTAATATTTAACACTATAGATCAGTGGTTCTCAAACAGTGTGCCATGGCACCCTGGGGTGCCTTGGGGTACTTGCAGGGGTGCCCTGGGTTGGTGGTCCAGAACCAGTTCAAATTATTTACAGTCAATGTAATATACAAAACCAGTGCTTGTGGCTTCCAGTCATTAAATATGTGGACAAACAGAAGTGAATCCTGTGCCTTACCATATAACTGAACCTAAGGATGACATATAAACACTACTGAAGTAATTTAATATTTTTCTCTAACTTTCTGAGCAAGAAATGTTTGGCCTAGGGGTGCCATGGAAAAATTCTGATACTCTAGGGCGCCGTGACTCAAAAAAGTTTGGGATCCATTGCTATAGATTGTCTATAGTATAGGCTGTATCAAACATATTTAACTAATATAAATAAATGGTCAGAAAAAGGTTAAACATACCATAATAAATAAATACACAAACGTAATAGAACCAGTACTGCACTTTCATAGCACACATTCTCCTCCCACCTCATGGTAAGGCTCCTGTTTCTTCTACCTGGCAGCTACGCTCTGATCTGGTGCACTGATTGAGGACTCAGATCCACACACACAGCAAATCTGGAAGATGTAGCTGCTACCACTGGGCATGTGCAGCAGCTCTGCTCTGTCCCTTAAACTGCATGATGTGGTGGCAGCTCTAGCTCTCCATTGTTATTGCTGTCATAGTTTGAGCCACTTGCCAAGAGTAGGGGGGTTTTCGGGTCCTCCCTCCCCCCGCGTTTACCTCTGTTGAATTTCCAAGTGACTCTGCTGAGCAAACATTGGCCGTCTCTAAATGAGCCCCAACAACAGTTTCCCTCATGTCCTAGAATTCATCTACATTTTTTGTTTTCTCTTCTCTCCTCATCCACCCTAAGACCCTCAACTGTTTCTGATGAGTTATTCCACTCTCACATCTATTGTACCAAGCTTGAACCAAGATTTCTCTGCTTCAGAGCCATCTCTACACCACTTGGTGCCCTATGCCAAAAAGAGTGTTGGTGTGTGTGTCCTCATATGTTAAAAAGGGACAGGACACGCCTATAAAACTGAGGGGGATTATAATTAAATCATATGCCATTCCAGCATTATTGGCAGAGTACATAATATTTTAACATACACATTTTACAGTATTTTCAATGACTCACAGCAAAGCCAATGCACATTTCACTCCCTAAGAGCTTTGTGAACTCTATAACTGTCAAGGCCTTGAAAAAGCTCTTAGGGAATGACATGTGTATTGGTTTTGTTGTGTGTCATTGAAAGTATTTAAATGTGTATTTTGATAAATGAATAATGCGCTGAGTATTTTAAAATATTATGTACTATGCCAATAATGCTGGAATGGCATATAATTTAATGATATAGGTCAGAGGTTCTCAAACTCGGTCCTCGGGAGCCCACACAGTGCATGTTTTGCAGGTAACCCAGCAGGTGCACAGGTGTATTAATTACTCACTGACACATTTTAAAAGGTCCACAGGTGGAGCTAATTATTTCACTTGCGATTCTGTGAGGAGACCTGCAAAACATGCACTGTGTGGGCCCCCGAGGACCGAGTTTGAGAACCTCTGATATAGGTAATAGGTAATATGAGGCTATACCAAGAACAGTATCAGGACTTAAAAGTTTCCCCAATGCATTTAAATATTTCTGACTTTATATTTATCTAGTGGGAAGAACCCTGATAAATTATGTGAAGTCCAGTTTAAATTCCTGTTTGGGTTTTATATAAACCTGCAGTATGTGACACATTTGCATTGCTCTCACTTATGGGGCCAAATTCAAGGTTGATTGCGAAACAACATTTCTCATACGTCCTAGAGGATGCTGGGGACTCCAAAAGGACCATGGGGTATAGACGGGATCCGCAGGAGACATGGGCACTTTAAGACTTTAAATGGGCGTGAACTGGCTCCTCCCTCTATGCCCCTCCTCCAGACCTCAGTTAGATTATGTGCCCAGAGAGACTGGACACACACCAGGGGAGCTCTCCTGAGTTTCTCTGAAAAAATACTTTTTTTTTAGGTTTATTTTTTTTAGGGAGCACTGCTGGTAACAGGCTCCCTGCTTCGTAGGACTGAGGGGTGAGAAGCAGACCTACTTCTGTGAGTTAAAGGCTCTGCTTCTTAGGCTACTGGACACCATTAGCTCCAGAGGGTCTGATCACTTGGTATAGCCTAGCTGCTTGTTCCCGGAGCCGCGCCGTCCCCCCCCCTCACAGAGCCAGAAGAAAGAAGCCAGGTGAGTAACCAAAGCAAAGAAGATTTCATTACTGACGGCAGAAGGCTTTCGGAGGTACAGCGCAGCGGTCGCGCTGCGCGCCACTGCTCCCACACACAAGCGGCACTACATGGGTGCAGGGCGCAGGGGGGGCGCCCTGGGCAGCAATTATACCTCAAATTCAGCCTGGCAAAAGTAGTATACAGTGCATAGGCACTGTATACAGACCCCCGCCAGTATTTTAGAAAATAGCGGGACATAAGCGCGCCATGAAGGGGGCGGGGCTTGGTCCTTCCAGCTCTACTCAGCGACATTTTCTCTCCACTGTGAGCTACAGAGACGCTGGTCCTGGCCTCCTCCACTTCTGTCACAAGTAACAGGGTGCTAAACGGGGGGCGGGGGGGGGGCACAGCAAATTTTGGTGTTGATTATTATTTTAAACAGCGCTGACAGGTCTGGGGCATTATTATTTACTTTCAGACCAGGTTGGGCGCTGGGTGTGAGCTGGCAAACTCCCTCTGTGTTCCTCTGAAAGGACTTATTGTGGGTCTGTCCCCTATAGCCGGTGTGATAGTGGTGTCGGTACGAGTGTCGACATGTCTGAGGCTGAAGGCTCTTCCCAGGAGGAGGCTGGTGTGGGGACAGAACAGTGTGGGGGAGTGAATCTGTCGGCACCGCCGACTGCTGATTGGGTAATATGTTGAGTGCCTTTGTTAAATAAGAGATTGGATAAATCTGAGGCTCAGAACCAAACATGGAGACAATCCATGGAAGATGCTTTATCCCAAACGCGGTCTCCCTCAGGGTCACAGAAACGACCGTTTACCCAAATAGCAGGCACAGATACCGACACGGATTCGGATTCCAGTGTCGACTATGGTGATGCCAGGTTGAATCCTAAACTGGCTAAGAGCATTCAGTACATGATTGTGGCAATAAAAGAAGTGTTACATATCACGGAAGACCCTGCAGTTCCTGAGACAAGGGTCTGTATGTTTAAAGGAAAGAAACCTCCGGTAACATTTTCTCCCTCTCATGAACTGAACACTCTTTTTGAAAAGGCTTGGGAAAATCCTGACAAAAAGTTGCTTATTCCCAAGAGAATTATTATGGCATACCCGTTCCCCTCTGAGGATAGGAATAAGTGGGAGTCAACCCCCAATGTGGACAAGGCTCTAGCACGGCTGTCCAAGAAGGTGGCGCTTCCGTCCCCTGACACGGCGGCCATAATGGATCCTGCGGATTGTAAGCAGGAAACTACTTTTGAAATCTGTTTACACCACTACGGGTACGCTGCTCAGACCTGTCGTAGCATCGGCATTGGTGAGTAGTGCAGTTGAAAAGTGGGCAGATAACTTATCATCTGACTTGGACACCCTGGATAGGGATAGCATTCTTTTGACACTGGGTCATATCAGGGACGCGGCAGTCTATCTAAGGGAGGCTGCGAGAGATATTGGTCTCTTGCGATCAAGGGCCAATGCCATGGCAATCTCGGCTAGGAGAGCGTTATGGACTCATCAATGGAATGGTGATCCGGACTCTAAGAGGGCTATGGAGGCTCTGCCGTATAAAGGTGGTGTTTTGTTTGGTGAGGGCCTCGCGGACCTGGTATCTACAGCTACCGCGGGTAAGTCATCTTTTCTACCGTATGTCCCTCTTTATCAGATGCAGTCCTTTCGGTCTAATAAATTCAAAAAAGGACGAGGGTCTTCCTTCCTTGCTGCTAGAGGTAGGGGAAGAGGAAAAAAGTAGCCGGCTGTGGCAAGCTCCCAAGAGAAGAAGTCCTCCTCAGCTGCTGCCAAATCCACCGCATGATGCTGGGGCTCCACTGCTGGAGTCCGCACCGGTGGGGGCACGTCTTCAACTCCTCAGTCAGGTATGGGCTTGTTCGTCCCTGGATCCTTGGGTGCTATAAATAGTGGTCCAAGGATACAAACTGGAGTTTCAAGACGTGCCCCTTACCGATTTTTCAAATCGGACTTACTAGCTTCTCTTCCGGAAAGGGAGGTAGTATGCGCTGCGATACAAAAGCTGTGTCTACAGCAAGTTATTGTCACGGTCCCCCCGTCACAACCGGGAGAAGGTTTTCATTCAAGCCTGTTCGTGGTCCCGGATGGCTCAGTCAGACCGATTCTGAACCAAAAATCCCTAAATTTCTTTCTAAAAAAGTTCAAATTCAAGATGGAATCTCTCCGAGCAGTAATCTCCAGTCTGGAAGGGGGGGAATTTATGGCGTCAGTCGACATAAAAGATGCCTACTTGCATGTCCCAATATATGCTCCACATCAAGCTTTCCTGAGGTTTGCTGTTCAGGATTGTCATTACCAGTTTCAGACGTTGCCGTTTGGTCTTTCCACGGCTCCGAGGGTTTTCACCAAAGTAATGGCGGAAATGATGGTGATCCTGCGCAAGCAGGGTGTCACAATTATCCCGTACTTGGACAATCTCCTGATAAAGGCGAAATCAAAGGAGCAGTTAATAAGAAACGTTGCGATCTCCCTGACAGTCCTGCAACAACATGGTTGGCTCCTAAATTTGCCAATGTCACAGTTGGTTCCGACAACACGGCTCTCATTCTTGGGCATGATCCTGGACACGGAACTGCAGAGAGTGTTTCTCCCAGTAGAAAAAGCTCTGGAAATCCAGAACATGGTCAAGGAGATTCCGAAACCGGCAAGAGAGTCGATTCATCAATGCACGCGGGTGCTGGGGAAGATGGTGGCAGCATACGAAGCCACTCCGTTTGGCAGATTCCATGCCAGGGTGTTTCAGTGGGAGCTGTTGGACAAGTGGTCCGGGTCTCACCTGCACATGCACCGGAAAATAAGCCTATCCTCCAGGACCAGAGTATTTCTTCTGTGGTGGCTCCACAGTTCTCACCTCCTGGAGGGGCGCAGGTTCGGGACCCAGGACTGGGTCCTGGTGACCACAGATGCAAGTCTCCGAGGCTGGGGAGCAGTCACACAGGGGGAAAATTTCCAGGGAAAATGGTCAAGCCAGGAAGCTTGTCTGCACATAAACATTCTGGAATTGAGAGCCATCTACAACGGCCTTCTACAAGCGGAACATCTTCTTCGCGGTCTGCCCGTCCTGATTCAGTCGGACAACATTACAGCAGTGGCGTACATAAACCGCCAGGGTGGAACAAAGAGCAGAGCGGCAATGGCGGAGGCCACAAAAGTCCTCCGCTGGGCGGAAAAACATGCAAACGCTCTGTCAGCGGTCTTCATTCCGGGCGTGGACAACTGGGAAGCAGACTTCCTCAGCAGACACGATCTTCATCCAGGAGAGTGGGGTCTGCATCAAGAGGTCTTTGTAGAAGTGACAAGTCGTTGGGGAATTCCTCAAATAGACATGATGGTGTCTCGCCTCAACAAGAAGCTTCAGAGGTATTGTTCCAGGTCGAGGGACCCTCAAGCCAGTGCAGTGGACACCCTGTTGTCACCGTGGGTGTTTCAGTCGGTATATGTGTTCCCTCCGCTTCCACTCATTCCAAAGGTGATAAGGATCACAAGAAGAACAAGGGTTCAGGCGATACTCATTGTTCCAGATTGGCCACGGAGGGCCTGGTATCCGGATCTTCAGGAATTACTCATAGGAGATCCCTGGCCTCTTCCTCTGAGAGAGGACCTATTATAGCAAGGGGCGTTCGTGTTCCAAGACTTACCGCGGTTGCGTTTCTACTTAAAGCTAGAAAGGAAGTAACGGCGAAGCATTATCACCGTATTTGGAGAAAATATGTGTCTTGGTGTGAATCCAAGAAGGCTCCTACGGAAGAATTTCAGCTGGGTCGTTTCCTCCATTTCTTGCAAGCAGGTGTGGATGCGGGCCTAAAGTTGGGCTCCATTAAAGTGCAGATTTCGGCCTTATCGTTTTTCTTTCAAAAAGAATTGGCCGCCCTTCCAGAGGTTCAGACTTTCGTGAAGGGAGTGCTGCACATCCAGCCTCCATTTGTGCCCCCGGTTGCACCATGGGATCTTAATGTGGTGTTGCACTTTCTTATGTCACACTGGTTTGAACCTTTACAAAAGGTTGAGTTAAAATTTCTCACTTGGAAAGTCGTCATGCTTTTAGCCTTGGCGTCCGCAAGGCGGGTGTCGGAATTAGCGGCTTTGTCTCACAAGAGCCCCTATTTGATCTTCCGTGAGGATAGAGCGGAATTGAGAACTCGTCAACAATTTCTGCCAAAGGTGGTTTCTTCGTTTCACGTGGACCAACCTATTGTGGTGCCTGTGGCTACTGAAGCCTTGGCTGATTCAAAGTCCCTCGATGTAGTAAGAGCTTTGAAAGTTTATGTAGCCAGAACGGCTCGTATTAGGAAAACAGAGGCTCTGTTCATCCTGTATGCTCCCAACAAAATTGGGGCTCCTGCTTCTAAACAGACTATTGCACGCTGGATCTGTGATACGATTCGCCATGCTCATTCTACGGCTGGATTGCCGTTACCGGATTCGGTGAATGCACATTCTACTAGGAAGGTGGGCTCATCTTGGGCGGCTGCCCGAGGAGTCTCGGCAGTTCAAATTTGCCGAGCAGCTACTTGGTCGGGTTCAAACACTTTTGCTATGTTCTACAAGTTTGATACCCTGGCTGATGAGGACCTCATGTTTGCTCAATCGGTGCTGCAGAGGCGTCCGCACTCTCCCGCCCGGTCTGGAGCTTTGGTATAAACCCCATGGTCCTTTTGGAGTCCCCAGCATCCTCTAGGACGTATGAGAAAATAGGATTTTAATACCTTCCGGTAAATCCTTTTCTCTTAGTCAGTAGAGGATGCTGGGCGCCCGTCCCAGTGCGGACTCTGGCTGCAGTACTTGTTAATAGTTATTGCTTAGGTTACACGACGGTTGTGTTTCGGTTAAGATCAGCCTGTTGCTGATTTTGGTTCATGCCGTTAACTGGTGTTAGTTAAAACCCATGTTGTACAGTGTGTTGTGGTGTGAGCTGGTGTGTATCTCACCCTTGGTTTAACAAAAATCCTTTTCCTCGAAATGTCCATCTCCCTGGGCACAGTTCCTATAACTGAGGTCTGGAGTAGGGGCATAGAGGGAGGAGCCAGTTCACGCCCATTTAAAGTCTTAAACTGCCCATGTATCCTGCGGATCCCGTCTATACCCCATGGTCCTTTTGGAGTCCCCAGCATCCTCTACGGACTAAGAGAAAAGGATTTACCGGTAGATATTAAAATCCTATTTTTCCTCTAATGGGCAAAACCATGTGCACTGCAGGGGGGGGGGGGGGGGGATATAACATGTGCAGAGAGAGTTAGATTTGGGTTGGTTATTTGGTTTCTGTGCAGGGTAAATACTGGCTGCTTTATTTTTACACTGTAATTTCGATTTCAGTTTGAACACATCCCACCCAAATCTAACTCTCTCTGCACATGGTATATCTGCCCCCCCCCCTCCCCCCCCACAGTCCACATGGTTTTGCCCATTAGAGGAAAATGTTGTTGTGCAATCAACATTGAATTAGGCGGCCCATAATCTGTACTACAGGCTGTGAATGTGATACAAAACCTGAAGCTACAATAGCCTAGTAATGCTGAAGATTGGTAATTAGACACAGTTTGTTGCATACAAAGAGATACTAAGGGGGTATATTTACTAAAGTGTGGGGTTTTAGAAGTGAAGATGTTGCCCATATCAACCAATCAAATTCTAGAAGGTGCTAGATAAATGATAAGTAGAATCTAATTGGTTACTATGGTCAACATCCCCACTTCTAAAAACCTGCACTTTACTAAATATATTCCTAAATATTCTAATGAGTGTAGGTTGTCTTTTGTAAGCTTATCAGAGCACTTGATTTTCTGAGATACATCAGACGTTATCAATGTTATTTTTTGAAAACTCAGACACATATAAATTATAAACAAAGAAATAAAGATGAGACACAGCCTTGTTTTTAATAATCTTTTATTCATGTAACTTTTTCTTTAGCACACTATAATACTTTTCTGTCAATTGTTTTTTAACGCTTTGTTCCAATAGTCCTATCATAGGACATATTAAGCAATCAGTAATAAAAGCAATAAACAGCCTTTGACACATTCAGTATGGGTACAAAACAAATACCTTTTTAGCATACCCAATACGGAGTGTTTTTATAATTTATGTTGGTAAGGGAACCAATGCCCCCTTGTATAAACTGATTATCTCTTCTTTCCAAGTAAATATTGCCTGTAGATTTGAATCAGTGGCTAGCACCCAGTATATGCATAATTATAGGGGAACGTTAATGATCCATCCGTTCAGAAAGGAGATTAGTAAATTCCCTTTTGAATAGTTCTCATATTAACAATTTGTTGTATTTCTGGTGAAGGATTTTTTTGTATTGATTTATTGTGTGCTTTCATTGACATGACTGCGATATTCCCATATTAAGCCCATTGAATGGACCATTTTTTTATGACATTACTAGCCACCTCCCAGTCACCGCCTAGGAACACCCATCACTTTTCAGCCACCTTACTGACCCCTACAAGAAAAACAGTTTATAGGCTTTGAGCACTGGACAGCTATTTGTATCTATGTTAACTGTATGTGTATACCACCTCAAGATAATTTTGTATGATTAATACAATAGGGAAATTAAATTAACACCCACTCTATAAGGGTGCAAAATAGAGAAAGAAGTGGCAACAGTCAACATATTAAAAATAATTAGTAGCTTAGTAGCTCTTCCAACACACCCATGCGGTGGCTGCCCAGTGTCATTTTTGGTTTCGGAGTGACGCCAATAGCCCTGATCCCCAGCTCTCCTTTCTGTTCACTTTTAGAATCACTTTTTCGCTGCAAGATGGGTTTAAAGTTTTCCTTCTGTAATCAATGTTGCTATTCCAAGGCTTTTGAGTACACTACATTTTTTGTCTTCCCACCTTCATTTCTTTCAGTTATTTTAGTTCATTGATTTATGGTTATTTCAGTCAATTATTTCAGCTACCTGAATTATGGTTATTTCTGTCAGTCATTATAGTTCATTAAAATTTTCATCCAAACCCATCCAGTGGAATGCCCAGAACAGGCTCCCCGTGTCAGGGTTCTGCAAAGCTGCAAATATGTTCTGTGTACACCAACAGGAGGACCAACAGGGACTCCATACCCCTAGTATATCTTCTGGGATCCAATGTTACAACTCTGTGCTGTTTTCCTCAAAATGTATCCATTGGAAGGTTCAGAACAGACTCCCCGGTTTAAGGTTCTGCCCAGCATACAACAATGGAAGGTCCGAATGGGACCTCAACCCTCTAGTATATCTTCTGGAATCCAGTGTTACCACTCTGTGAAGTTTTCTTCCAAATCCATCCAGTGATAAGCCGAGAACAGGCTCCCTGTGTCAGTGTTCTGCCCAGCGTACACCAACGGTATTTCCAGCAAAGACCCCAACCCCCTAGTACTGTATGTCTTCTAGGATCCAGTGTTACCACTTTGTGAAGTTTTATTCCAAATCCATCTAGTGGAAGGCCCAGAAAAGGCTCCCTGGAACCTATTTCTGCGCGGTGCATTCCGCCAGAGGTCCAACCAACTCCCTAGTATGTCTTCTGGGATGCAATGTTTCTACTCAGTGAAGTTTTTTTCCAAGTCCATCCAGTAGCAGGCCCAGAACAGGCTCCATAGGTTAAAGTTCTGCCCAGCATACACAAGCGGGAGGTCCAGTTGGGACTCCAACCCCCTAGTATGTCTTCTGGAATCCAATGTTACCACTCTGTGAAGTTTTTTTCCAAATCCATCCAGTGGAAGGCCCAGTACAGGTTCCCTGGGTCAAAGTTCTGCACGGCGCATTCCTCCGTGAGGTCCAAACAACCCCTAGTATGTTCTGGGATCCAATGTTGCCACTCTGAAATTTTCTTCCAAATCCATCCAGTGAAAGGGCCAGAACAGGCTCCATGGGTCAAAGTTCTGCAATGCCCATTATACTGTGAGGTCTAACCGGGACCCTAACCCCCCGAAAACTTGTCCAGGATCCAACTGGACCAACTCGCATTGGTTTCATCCCTATCCGTGCAGAGGTGTACGAATGCATAACCGGTCAGACAAGCAAACAAACAAACAAAGAAAGAGAAAAATACATTTTATATACTGTATAACAGGGGTGGCCAAACAGTCGATCGCGATCGACTGGTCGATCGCGGACATGCGACCAGTCGATCGCGATCCGCTGCCCAGCCACCCGAAGCCGCGCCTCTCCTGCCTGCCGTCCTGCCCCTCAGTCTGGTCTCCGGCAGTGACGGCGGAGTGTATAGCTCAAATCAGGCGCCGGTTCGTTAGCCAATCAGAGCTCGCGAACCGGCGCCTGATTTGAGCTATACACGCTGCCGTCACCGCCGGAGATCAGACTGAGGGGCAGGATGGCAGGCAGGAGAAGCGCGCGCTGCGCTCTCCACACAGCACGGTGAGCACTGTGGGGGCATATCTGGCAATGTGGGGCATATGTGGCACTGTGGGGGCATATTTGGCACCGTGGGGGCATATCTGGCACTGCGGGCACATGGCACAGTGGCGGCATATGTGGCAATGTGGGGCATATGTGGCACTGTGGGGTCATATCTGGCACTGTGGGGGCATATCTGGCACTGCGGGCACATGGCACTGTGGGGGCATATCTGTAATCTGGCACTGGGGGCATATCTGGCACTGTGGGGGCATATCTGGCACTGCGGGCACATGGCACAATGGCGGCATATGTGGCAGTGTGGGGCATATCTGGCACTGTGGGGTCATATCTGGCACTGTTGGGGAATATCTGGCACTGTGGGGTCATATCTGGCACTGTGGGGGCATATCTGGCACTGTGGGGGCATATCTGGCACTGCGGGCACATGGCACAGTGGCGGCATATGTGGCAATGTGGGGCATATCTGGCACTGTGGGGTCATATATGGCACTGTGGGGGCATATCTGGCACTGTGTGGGCATATCTGGCACCGTGGGGGCATATCTGGCACTGGGGGCATATCTGGAACTGCGGGCACATGGCACTGTGGGGGCATATCTGTAATCTGGCACTGTGGGGGCATATCTGGCACTGTGGGGGCATATCTGGCACTGGGGGCATATCTGGAACTGCGGCCACATGGCACTGTGGGGGTATATCTGTAATCTGGCACTGTGGGGGCATATCTGGCACAATGGGGGCATATCTGGCCCTTCGGGCACATGGCACTGTGGGGGCATATCTGGCACTGTGGGGGCATATCTGGCACTGGGGGCATATCTGGAACTGCGGCCACATGGCACTGTGGGGGTATATCTGTAATCTGGCACTGTGGGGGCATATCTGGCACTATGGGGGCATATCTGGCACTGCGGGCACATGGCACTGTGGGGGCATATCTGGCACTGTGGGTGCATATCTGGCACTGGGGGCATATCTGGAACTGCGGCCACATGGCACTGTGGGGGTATATCTGTGATCTGGCACTGTGGGGGCATATCTGGCACTATGGGGGCATATCTGGCACTGCGGGCACATGGCACTGTGGGGGCATATCTGTAATCTGGCACTGTGGGGGCATATCTAGCAGTGTGGGCACATGGCACTGTGGGGGCATATCTGTATCTGGCACTGTGGGGGCATATCTGTATCTGGCACTGTGGGGGCATATCTGGCAATGTGGGGTCATATCTGTATCTGGCATTGTGGGGGCATATCTGGCACTGTGGGCACATGGCACTGTGGGGGCATATGTGTAACTGGCACTGTGGGGGCATATGTGTTTGTGGTTTTTACCTGTGGGGGCCAATGTGTTATTTCGTGTGAGACAGTCATTACACTCTGTGCAGCAAGGCTACGTCCCTTTTTTTGTTATACCACGCCCACTTTTTGTTATACCACACCCACTTTTTGTTATACCATGCCCCCTTTTTATATAAGGCCTAGGCAGGGCCAAGTATCTTGTGATTTCAGTGAATTAGATTTACCATGAAATAAGTTATGGGCGACACAGCATGGATTTCCATGAGCCGACATTAGCAATTATAGAACATATGTGACATCTATGATATAACAATATGGTTTATTCAGTTATCTGAGTTTATGTAAATATCTAATAGGTTTTCCCAATTATGCTATGGAAGTTTAGGTTTTCCGTCCTGTGTCGCTATATCTTCTTTCCCTATATATATATATATGTTTTTTAATAAGTATCCAGTGAGTTTTGTCTGTATACCATGACTGCCACGCTCCATGTATAGCGCCTATTTGTATTTGTATCTCTGAACATTCTTGCTAGGTGTGATTATACCAGCACGAATCGGCAAATGGACTGGTTCATATGACTTAAATATTTTTGTTCCCATTAGCAGATAAGGAATTGCATGAGTATGCATCTTTTAGATTTTACATCAATCTCGTGACCACCCAGTATTATCTAGAGATTTTATCCCCCTTAGTATTGGATCACCGTGGTTATTCCTCCCATTATAATGTCTATTGTGGTGTGCCAGATGAGGGAACCTTTCTTTGCACCTAATTGGCAGCATTAAGCTCCTGAATAGCGGAGCGGATTATGTCTATGGATGAAAACGAGTTTTGTTTTGTCCCGCAATGGTCTCCGTAGACTATGACACGAGTGAACATGGCACTTCCGGATTTTGAGCTGTGGAACGCATTGCGTTCCACCCGCGGCGCGATCAGGTATTAGACCGCACCGAGCTGTGTTAAGCAACTCGGATGGTCTCTATGGCTACACTGTAAGTAAGTTTGGCCAAGTGGAAATGTGCACATGTGGGATATTCACACTTAAGTGAGAAAAGTGTGGAGGGGAATTTACTATGGGCCGTCCCGGTACTTCCGGGGTAGGGGTATATAAGTCCGGTCTGTTTGCTTGTCAAAATTGTGGCTGTAGAGGGTGTCAGCATTTCTCACACTGTGGGTGAGTACTGAATCATACTTGAAGGAGCTGTTGGTAGACCTATATACTTTTGGCTATAGGAGGATGTATGAATTGTTTGTATTATTTTTACAGTGATTTCCTATGTTGTCTGAGTTGCCCCGTGATTGTGTGTCTAAGTAACCACACCAGTAAGTATTGCAGTCTATGTTGTCTCACTGGTGGTACTTGGAATATGGGGACTTATTGACTCTAATGGTGTATGTGGTTATGCACATGCAGTTGTGTATATGTGTGTGTATGTATATTTGTATATATATGCACTTATATATATATATATATGTGTGTGTATATATATATGTATATATGTTTTATCTAACTCATTTTTGCAGAATCCTGTTAGAAGTAAGCCTGACTAAACCATACAGCACATTTATTGTCTGAACATGACATATTGATTTTCTGAGTAAGTGGATGTTGTCATTAACACCCCCTGCACAACAGCTGTTGCACATTTCTGAGAAATCTATACCTCACATTGGTGTTAATTGATTAGTATCAGGAGCTGGTGTGCACACTTGGCAAGCATAGACAGAGGCGTGGTATTGTATTTGAACCACATTGGGTGTTAAGAAATTTCTGCATTTAAATACTGTTGGAGTGTGGTAGTCCATATATGTGTTTTGTGTTTGTTCCTTTAAGTGAGTTATTTTATTTATTTTTCTTTGTTCTTTTGTAGTAATCAATATATGATGCTTTCAAAATATTGTATGTAAATCGAAGCCTGTCTTGAGAAAGATCCCTGAATGAGGATCGAAACGTCGACCTAATGAGCCGAATATAGACTGAAATAAAGCTGTTGTGAACAAATTGAAGTCGCTGACTGTTTGAACTCGACGAGTGCACCTCCACACTGTTGGACTTTTGTTTAAATATTGTGGGTCTACCCTGTTAGGGAGATCTCCACTAGGGAGCACCTCACTGTTGTTTATTGTTCCGATGTGAGTGCAGGAACATACATGTTATATATATATATATATATATATATATATATATATATAAATATATATAGGAATACACAAAGTAATAAAAAATCACTGTATAAAGACCGGACGAGTGCCGCCTCATCCATTCGCATGGATATCTATATCTATATCTATATATATATATACAAAACACAATAGTATCTTTATCTCGCGCCAACCTGGGAGCAGCACTTCGGGAGAGATCTTTGTTGGAAGACCTCAAAACATACAGAATAAAATACAAATTCCCAAGTGCGCTAGGATGGAATGTATTTACACACTTCTTCAGGCGATAATTTCGTCAGAATGTAGACTGGAGGATGTTTAAAACTGGGTACCTATAACCGACACCCCTCACCAAAATAGTAACCCAAACAAGAGGCCAATCGGCCAATTAGTAAAAAGTTATTTTAATAACATGTAATTGAACATATGAGTTTTTACACAGTTCACAATATAAAATTATATGAATAAAATACAACCAAAAGAATACACAGCCAACACGTTTGCGAGATGGATCCTAGATACCCCTCACCTTTTGCAAGGTGCGAACTCGACAGGGAGTATCTTCACAAACTAGATTGTGATCCTTTGACTGACAAACCCAACGCGTTTCGTCTTATCGACTTCATCAGGGGCAACGAGTATAGAAAGAGGACTAATTTGCTCTCGATGGATTTGTATAAATAATCCTATCCTCAAAAGAGGATTATTCGAAATATGTCGGGACTTAATAAGTGGAGCTCTTATATTCGGACTCCTAAATGGATATTTCCAATTAAGTGATGATGTTTTATGGACTGCCTTAAAGATAGTTTTGGCGTAAAATCTTTGTCAGACCGCCTATAGGAATTATTGATTCTAGCCTCCTAGGAGTGCTGACAACCGTATATCGGCATTTTAGTAAACTACCTAAAAAATGGTATCCACCTTTAAGAACCGAGACTACTTCTAATTCAAATATTGACCTTCATACAGTAGAAAACTCCAGAATTAAATGGCTGGTTTGACAATCTCAAAAAGGTATAAATGATGTGGCTTCCTCAATAGGTCTCACAGAATGGATCCTGGAGACTTCCACATGCAGCTAAAGTTTTCCCAGGATCCATTCTGTGAGACCTATTGAGGAAGCCACATCATTTATACCTTTTTGAGATTGTCAAACCAGCCATTTAATTCTGGAGTTTTCTACTGTATGAAGGTCAATATTTGAATTAGAAGTAGTCTCGGTTCTTAAAGGTGGATACCATTTTTTAGGTAGTTTACTAAAATGCCGATATACGGTTGTCAGCACTCCTAGGAGGCTAGAATCAATAATTCCTATAGGCGGTCTGACAAAGATTTTACGCCAAAACTATCTTTAAGGCAGTCCATAAAACATCATCACTTAATTGGAAATATCCATTTAGGAGTCCGAATATAAGAGCTCCACTTATTAAGTCCCGACATATTTCGAATAATCCTCTTTTGAGGATAGGATTATTTATACAAATCCATCGAGAGCAAATTAGTCCTCTTTCTATACTCGTTGCCCCTGATGAAGTCGATAAGACGAAACGCGTTGGGTTTGTCAGTCAAAGGATCACAATCTAGTTTGTGAAGATACTCCCTGTCGAGCAAGCACCTTGCAAAAGGTGAGGGGTATCTAGGATCCATCTCGCAAACGTGTTGGCTGTGTATTCTTTTGGTTGTATTTTATTCATATAATTTTATATTGTGAACTGTGTAAAAACTCATATGTTCAATTACATGTTATTAAAATAACTTTTTACTAATTGGCCGATTGGCCTCTTGTTTGGGTGACTATTTTGGTGAGGGGTGTCGGTTATAGGTACCCAGTTTTAAACATCCTCCAGTCTACATTCTGACGAAATTATCGCCTGACGAAGTGTGTAAATACATTCCATCCTAGCGTACTTGGGAATTTGTATTTTATACTATATATATATATATATATATACAGACAGGGATGGTGTCCGGCACTCCAATGCAACTATAATCAGCCAGTCTGGGTGCCCTTCCAAAGTGCTGTATAGGATGGGGTGTAACGGACGGCACTCCAGCGTATAGATAAATGAACAGAAGACCAAAGTGGTAGCCACTTTGGTCTTCTGTTCATTTATCTATACGCTGGAGTGCCGTCCGTTACACCCCATCCTATATATATATATATATATATTGCATTGTAGATGTCCGCACTCCCAGCTATATCACAGTCATCAGTGGGGTGCACCTCAAGGAGGCCTATATAAACCTCCACATATACCAGGTTATCTTCAAGACCCTAATGAGGGTTTCAAATAGAGGGCACTCACCAATCAGTTTCCATAGATAAAAAGATTTATTTAGACCATTGAAGTCATCACATACATGTCGACGTTTCGGCTTCGCAGAGCCTTTCTCAAGACCACCACAGGAGACATCTGTTCAGCACGCCAGAGAGCAGCTCTGGCGTGCTGAACAGATGTCTCCTGTGGTGGTCTTGAGAAAGGCTCTGCGAAGCCGAAACATCGACATGTATGTGATGACTTCAATGGTCTAAATAAATCTTTTTATCTATGGAAACTGATTGGTGAGTGCCCTCTATTTGAGACCCTCATTAGGGTCTTGAAGATAACCTGGTATATATATATATATATATATGTGTGTGTGTGTGTGTGTGTGTGTGTGTGTGTGTGTGTGTGTGTGTGTGTGTGTGTGTGTGTTTGTGGCCCTGGCCCTAAAAAAGTGTGGTGTTTATTTTTTTTAATCCCTGCAAGTATTCTAAGTTGGATAATGATGTGTACTATGTGTACCAAGTTTGGTCAAGATCCATCAAGCCATGTAGGAGCCTATGAAGAACATACATACATACATACATACATACATACATACATACATATTTTCACTTTTAGTGTATTTATGCATGCTCCTAATGATGGGGTTTTGCTATACACCGAAATAGCAGAGCTGACCAGAGCTATCAGAACTGAGGGAATGGCTAACTACGATCCTGTGATGCTCATTTTGATAAGTATTTAACATGTATGATGCCATGAAAAATTATGCTATTGTGCCTCATTTCCCTCACAACGCACTTTATGTACTTTTGAATGCAAAGAACCTTATTATTTGATAAAGATTTTGTTAAAACTATGGATGTGCCGGCTTCTCTCTTCTCTTTTTCCTCTATCGGCAACATTATATGAGACCAGGCACTCCTTCCTGTCCAATGAAGTGTGTGCAGACTGTCTAAGACTGAGATATAGATATTCTGGCCAGAGCACACTGACATCACTATCTGTCCCTCTTAAGCGGCAGCAGAACCAGCAGCCAGAATGCGAGCAGGACAGTATGCAGTGCAGGCAGAGATACAGGAATATCATGTTTCATGAGCTACCGATGGAGCTTTCTGTCCAGAGGAGAGATAGAAGGGTGGAGAGAGCTGTAAGTGACACAGGGATCCCAGCTTCTCCTCTTCCCCACCTGGGTGTCTGAGTCCTGTGTAAACTGTTATGCAGCTAAACCATTTGGGTCTAGAGATAGAGACACACACAGGGAGTCCTCCTAAGTCCTGTCCCAGTGTGTTAGTAGTACAGAGGCTGCTGCTATTCTTGCATGTGACAAGATAAATTATTTTATTTTTCTATGTGTATTTTAAGGTTAAGTTGTCTTTGTTACACTATAAGAAAAGTTTATAAAATAGTTGTCTTTCAATTAGCTGGAGCTATAAAGAGTACCCAGGCATTATTAAACTATTAGTCAAAACTAATATACACCATTGGTTTAAATGTAAAATACGCAGTCTATACCTCCCACCATGACCCATTCCAGGAGGGACAAAATGCTCTCTACCTGGACTTCCTTCTTAATTTTTTGACTACAATCACCTGTGTTGAAACACCTTTCTTATCAATTAAATAGTTCACACAGGTGACGCCAATCATATATTAAGTGGTAAGTCCAGGCGTGTCATGGCCGTTCAGACCGCGTTTTCTGGGTGTGCATAAATTAGCAAGTGCAAACTCACTTGCTACTAAAGAGCCCTCTACGTCCCAGGAGAGCAGGTCAGCCTGCGCGTCTTCGGAGGTACTCAGAATCTGTGTGATGACTCGATCTGCGATGATGGTAATGAAGGTAGCAGTGGGGGTCCCAATACTCAGGTAAGCTTCTGCCCATATTAGCTTATAGTCACGATTGCGGACGAGAAGAAATAGCAACAGCAATTGCATCAGCAACCACATCTAAATGAGGCCCCATGTTTGTACTCTTTGATATTGGTGATCTTCTAATTAGGACTATACCCTGTTTTTAAAGTGTTTTTATTTTGCATATTTGTTTCTCTATATTTTTAGAGCATACCAATAAAAATGAATATTGATAGCATATTACTAACATTTGAGTGCCCCAGTATAGGTGGTCATTCCGAGTTGTTCGCTCGCTAGCTGCTTTTAGCAGCATTGCACACGCTAGGCCGCCACCCTCTGGAAGTGTATCTTAGCATAGCAGAATAGCGAACGAAAGGTTAGCAGAATTGCTACTAAATAATTCCTTGCAGTTTCTGAGTAGCTCCAGACCTACTCCTAGATTGCGATCACCTCAGTCCGTTTAGTTCCTGCTTTGACGTCACAAAAACGCCCTGCGTTCGGCCAGCCACTCCCCCGTTTCTCCAGACACGCCTGCGTTTTTTAGCACTCTCCCGGAAAATGCTCAGTTACCACCCAGAAACACCCCTTTCCTATCAATCACTCACCGATCAGCAGTGCGACTGAAAAGCGCCGCACGAACAACAGCAAAACTGCTACGTTTTTAGTTAAATAACTAAGCGCATGCACACTGCGTACTATGCGCATTTAGCAGCAAATCGCAGCATAGCGAAAATCGGCAACGAGCGAGCAGCCCGGAATGACCACCATAGAGTACTTTGACACATTTTTATTTCTTTTTTTGCTCCTCTCTGTTACCATCTGTCCCGTTTGTGCGTTCACTCTGTGTATCCCATGCACCATAGGGGTTTTCAGAATTTTTCGTGCATGCGCAGTAGCAAATAATCGCTCATCTAGAAGAAGATCGGCAGAAAATTTGGCTCTGAAAATTAGTGTCTCTACGTATGCATATTTTATACAAATAATAGAATATATAGCTATTTTACAAGATTTAAAAAAATCGAGTAATAATAATAATAATAATAAAAAAAAACACCAAAATATTGCATATCTAGGATGTACACAGAGACCCCTGTCTATAAAATAATGTTAGAATTGTATATTCTAACATTGTGGCTTGTGAACCATTTTTATTTTATATATGTTCTGTGTATGTATCTTAATATGTATTTTAATATACTTATATATTGTAACTACATAATTTAATCCACTGTTTTATCCAGTTATGATTTCACATAACGTTTAGGCCATCAAGATTACCCTGTTTCTCTTATGCTTAAATTGACTTTATGTTGGATGAGGTTTAAAGACAACATTTTAACTGTAATAAAAAAATCAAAACAAGGAAATAAGTAAAAATAGTACGTTTCTATTGTGAACACATTTAAGCTGTGAATCCAATCTTTTATCCAATTTTATTTATTTTTTTATTTTATTTTATATAATACAGGTTGAGTATCCCATATCCAAATATTCCGAAATACGGAATATTCCGAAATACGGACTTTTTTGAGCGAGAGTGAGATTGTGAAACCTTTGTTTTTTGATGGCTCAATGTACACAAACTTTGTTTAATACACAAAGTTATTAAAAATATTGTATTAAATGACCTTCAGGCTGTGTGTATAAGGTGTATATGAAACATAAATGAATTGTGTGAATGTACACACACTTTGTTTAATGCACAAAGTTATAAAAAATATTGGCTAAAATGACCTTCAGGCTGTGTGTATAAGGTGTATATGAAACATAAATGCATTCTGTGCTTAGATTTAGGTCCCATCACCATGATATCTCATTTTGGTATGCAATTATTCCAAAATACGGAAAAATCCCATATCCAAAATATCTCTGGTCCCAAGCATTTTGGATAAGGGAGACTCAACTTGTACTTGTTCTTTAAGCTTTGTTGTATAAGCGATATTGATAGAATGATGAGATTCTTATTTCAGGTTACTCATATATGAAATGTATTCAGTAGTAAATATGTAGAATACACCAGATGGAAGCTAGCTTGAGATGATTATGATTGCTGTATATTCGTATTGGACGTGTCTCTATATTAGATTTTCGGTTGTATATATGTTAAGACGCATGTATCTCATATTACAGATACTGTAGGCAAGTGAAAATGTACATATGCATATTTGCCAATGCCATTTGGGATCCAGTCATGTGACTGGCGCTCGGGATCCCGGCAGTCACCATGCCAACGCCAGGATCCTGAGCGATCAAAAGCCCTACAGCTGGCATGCTGACTAACAGGGACTATTTCCCCCCCCCTGCTGGCATTCTGCAGCCGGGATCCCAGGGTCGGTATGCTGACCGCCGGGATGCCCACCGCTGGTCACCCAGCCCCAACCCTGCCATTTCTATGTTAGAACTTTAGAAAAGTTGAGAATTAACGAGGCAGCTACCAGTCCGTTGAGAAAGTGGAAGCTCTGAGAACATACAGTAGAAACCTGTGTTCCATGGAGATTGGTCTGTGAGACTCATTAGTTAGAGGCACATGAGGAAATTTAATTGTAAATTATCCAGAAACACTGATCATTAGACTCTGATTATTAAAATACTAGGCACGAGAGTTAGAGTTTAATACCACTGTATGTCTTTGTGGTGAGTAACCAATAATGACCAATGATTGAAGTGGGATCTAAGGGCTCGACCAGACAAGCGGTTTATGATGCTTAGTAAGAATATGCCAGTGTGGCACTCCACAAGGAATGCAACATAAGGAAACAGCTCTGAGTAGTGCAGGTAGCATGATCTCTGATCTTCATGCCTGTACATCGCAGCTCTCATACAGTTCAAACAGCAGTGCACGATGTACGTGCCAGCATTTGGGGCTGGCGTGTTTTAGCTTCAACGATACCTATCCTATATTTTGAGCTGTGTGATCCATCTGGAATACTGGTCAGCTAAATGAGTCCTAATGATTCCATGAGAGCAGCAAATTATCTCACAAGATACAAGCCTACCAAAATTCATACACAGTAAAAAGACAGGGTATACGTTCTAGAAGAGAGCTGCAGTGATACGAAGCTAAATAAATTCATACTGGAGACTAATGTACTATAATAATGATAGAAATATAATAATAAATTGCACCAATATTTGATCATGCAAAAAGGAAAAATCACTAAATTGGTGTTGTTGTCTCTTTTATGTTTCTCCATTTGCTTCATTGCGGATATCAAAAAGGACAGTTGGAGCCAATAAATGAGGTGAGTGTATTTGACATTTCATTCTAAGATTCCATATTTGAATGTTATATATGGCAGCACTCCCATGAAAAGCCAGATTTTTATGTTACATAAAACAAAACTTTATAAGCATTTAGCCAGCAGAGTTTGGGGTCATTTGTTAAAAAAAAAAATTATGACAAAAAGGTTACACAAATAAATACATCTTGAAGGTAATTTATGAACTGTAAAATTTATTTGAGTATAAATACAATTAAAACTAACCACACACCTAAAGATGAGCTATCCAATTAGCCAACTAATTGAGCTGGTTGGAACGAAAATCTGTTAATGTATGGGAGAAAATTGCAATCAACCATTCACCCCAAACACTAGAAAACGGTAAAAAAAAATCTTACGTGGCCATGCTGCATTCGGCTGCATGGTATCATCAACGACATGCCCTTATTGATCTGCATGTACAGATGACAGGGGATGTCATGACTATTTGCGTGAGCACACATCATCTGCGATTTAGTCACAGTGCATACACACAGGATGATGTAAATGATAGTACGTTCTGAAATTATGGAATCAGGCATATCGTTCATATCATTCATAATATCATCTAGTGTGTACCCAGCATAACTTTTGCTGTTCCTGTGTTGGAAACAGGTCTCCTGCCAACAATAATAAAATCCCTAGAATGAAACAATCCTGGGAAGTATCTCACTAAAGCTGAGCAGCAAAGCATTTGTAGTTCCTCTATCACTTTGGTGGTTTCATCAGACTTACCATCCTTCTTGGGATTTTTTTCTTCTATGGATTTACTATTGCTAGCATGAGATCTATTTCCAACACATGAATTTTGCTTCTCCACCAATGGTAAAACTGCATTGCATACCAGACATCTCAGCAACCAATTAAGCTGCTGTTATTGGGACTCGTTTTTCTTTACAGGGCTGTCTATTCTACTTTTTGCTTGTTCCTGTCATTCATTGTAAAATTTTCATTTTTATACTAAAATACTGCCTTAAATAATGTATTACTAAATTGTATTTATTGCATGTGTCAATCGAATGTTTTTATTACCTTTCAATGTTCAAGTGAATAAGGCATCCCATTGAAAGTATAGAATGAGGCCTGATTTTCACCACCTCTGAAGACGTGTAAAATCTGAAGAAATGCTGAGCAGCTTCCCACAGTTCAACACTTTCCGTCACTTAAAGCTCATTGAAATAATGAAAATTGCTCAGCAAAATAAAATCCAATTTTTGCATGTTGCTGTAAAATGAGGGGTATAAGTGCTCTCAGCCTGTTCCTCCTGCTGCTATCATTAGAACATACAGTACACATTTTTTGTACCTTTGAATCATGTTACTTTGTTGTGCAAACTCCTTGCACGTATTTGTTCTGCAGAGACTGCACTTTTTAAATTACCTTTATGGTAATGAGAATATTCCACAAAAGAAGAAATCTGTAAAATAGTAAACATGGGGGGGTCATTCCTAGTTGATCGCTAGTGCCGTTGTTCTCTGCGTAGCGATCAGTGTAAAAATCGGCTAAACTGCGTGTACGTATGCACTACAATGCGCACGCGCGACGTACGGGTACAAAGAGAATTGTGATTTTGCACAGGTTCTAGCGACGTTTTCAGTCGCACTGGCGGCCGCAAGAAGATTGACAGGAAGGGGACGTTTCTGGGCGTCAACGGACCATTTTCTGGGAGTGTTTGGAAAAACGCAGGCATGCCAGGGAAAACGCAGGCGTGGCTAGGCGAACGCTGAGCGGGTGTGACGTCAAAAGCCATCCCTCCAACGTTACAATCAACGCACACGAAGAGTAAGTACAGGGCTGGTCTTATTTTGCACAAAATGTTTTTGCAGCCGCTCTGCTGCACAGGCGTTCGCACTTCTGCAAAGCGAAAATACACTCCCCGGTGGGCGGCGACAATGCGTTTGCACGGCTGCTAAAAACTGCTAGCGAGCGAACAACTCAGAATGACCCCCAATGTCTATTAAGTTACTATTATAACAAAAAAAATTGCAGTTTTGAGTCCACAAGTTTATTCTCCATCTGGTTCTTATTGCCAGACTTTATTCTTCAGCTGTACTATTTTTATGACCTGCAAGATTAAATAACATAACATGAGCAACATTAGGACAAACACAGCCAGTATAAAACCGGGGGGACATCTACACATACATTACTGGCAACTAGCAAGGGTTGGCCGTGGAGAATGATGGCAGGAATAACAGGAAGGGGACGGGTATCTCACATGAAGCTGGAAAACTTAAAAAAAACACTAGCAGCCAATCAGATTCCTTTTTAAGGAAAAGTTAGGTAAAGCAATACATCCCCTCAAGGCATGCAGGTAATATGCATTCTGGGTTGCCCATACAGAGATTGCCATAAACTCAGTGTACGTTACATTTATAAGCCGTTAACTTTCAGCAGCCAATGTCCTGAATGGACACAACAGGAAAAAACAGTTTGTGTTATGCAAGTATCCAACCCTGTCCGGAACGAATATGTGCTGTAATCCAAGGCTTAAATTCCAGAATTTCTAAGCAATGCTTAAACACAGCAATGAACTGGTATTGTGCTGCATCCACATGAACAAACCTTTGGGCACACTGCATCAACCTCAATTTCATATAGGTGGCATCCAGCACAAGCGGGCAAATATCTGGAGCTGTGTGAGCCTAGAGCATTTCAAGTGTGGCCAATCCCGTGATCAGGATCAGCGGGATCCTGGAATTTTGGCCTAAAATTGGCATCATTTGAATCCCGGGATTGGAGCTTCCAACCCAGGTTTTCGGGATTAGTGAGCACATGCGGGGTTTACTGTATTTTTTTAATGCCGGGCAGCCCTGAGCACCTGCTGCACACTACTCAGATGCTGCCCAGCTGACCCCGGCCGTGCTGCTGTACGCGGCGTGACATGATGTCTGAGGTCACGCTGTGCGGCCCCACACTAGCCACGCCTGCCCATACCACGCATAAGTGAGGAGGACTGCTGCAGCCAGAGAGAAGAGGGGCACAATTGGAGGAGGGTTCATCAGTCTGACGCCTGGCTGGGACTCGGAGTCAGTACTTGGGAGGGAGGCCATAAGGTTTGAGGGACAAGAGGAGGCGGTTGTCCTGATGCTGCGTGCCACAGTGCCACCACTGCCCAGCCCAATGTCCAGTGTTGCTCTGCCAAATGCCAGAGGTAAGCAAGCAAGCCCTTGGTCAGCCTGAGTCAGCCAGAGCCAAGAAGCTGCAGCCTGTCAGCGACAATTTGCTGAAGCTGAATGACTTCTGAACTGTGCTGCCGCGTGTGTCGTCAGTGTCAAGTGTCGATTGGTTGCTGCTGCCTGTTCCTGAGTGAGTCAGTGAATCATGTTTTCATTTTTGTCTAAATTGTGTGTGTATGGGGGGGGGGGGGGGGGCAGGGGCGCTGTATATTCAGTGACCAACTCAATCCCGGGTATCCCAGAATTGAGCAATTTTCAATCCCGAGTCCCAGAATTGAAAAAAACGACCCGGATTGGCTTCCCTATGCGTATCCAAAAGCCCCTTGTACAAGTGGTCTGTTTTGGGATGTATGAATGTTACATAAAGTCATATCATTTTAAGCAACATGTGATAACAAAGGAGGCTATTAGACACTGGATCATATTAAGTAAGGATTGCAAAATCTGCTTATAAGCAGAATTTGCAATCCTTTTGATCGCATGCTGAGGGCCGCCCATCGCAGGGCAAGGCCACCCAGCATGCTAACTGCCATCTCCCCCTGCGACCACACTGTAATTGCGGTCGCACTGCAATTTCAGCATGTAGAAAGTAGGGCAGCCTGCTGCCATCTTTTTGATCGCATCGGCTGCGTTTGACGTCACGCAGCCTCCCCGATCACGTCACACCACGCCCCCCATTCATCTGCCACCAACCCAGTTTCCCAGATGCCGTCCCCACAATGCTCCGTCTCCACCTGGGAAACGGAGTGCCCCCCCCCCCCCCCCCACCCGGCCCACGAGCATCTCTGCCTGATTGAGGGAGAGGGGGGGGGGTAAGGACACAGGTATGGTGGGAGCAGGGACACATGTGGGGAGGAGGCAGAGGCATAGATGTAGGGAAGGAGCAGAGGCAGGATTACTAAAGGGGACAGTGGGAGAGACTGTGTAGGAGAGAGGAGCAAAAGTTCCTCTGTGCACAGCAGCCGCAAACTCCCAATTCCATTCTTCAGTGCAGTACACACTATGGGGGTTATTCAGGTCGCATTGCATGCGCAGGTACCATTGTGTGTGGCTGCCAAAAGCGTTTGGGTCGCAGCGGGTGTAAACGCCTCTGCCTGATTGACAGGCTGAATGAAGAAAATTTAGAAATACAAGCAGTAGTGATACTACACAGTGTGTGTATATACAGGTATATATATATATATATACCACTCAAATATGCTCCGGTGCCATCTTAGTGGGAACGGCCTCCCACACATGCAGCAGTAGGGTAAGAAGCGGCACTCAGAGTCTCCAACAAATGGTGCAAACCAAGATAAAAAGCTTTATTGGATCAACGTTTCGGGGTTTCCCCCTTCGTCAAGATAACTTACAAACCCACAATGTAAAAAATATATACATGCCACCACCTATCCGATCACCTACCAGCTCCCGCCAACCGTCCCGGGCCCGGCCGCCCCATCCCCCCCCCCCCCCCCCTCCCGACGTCAGACGCGCCCTTACACGGCCGGCGTTGGGCCGCTGACAGGGAATCTGCACGTCACTATGTTGTCTAGGCAACACATAAACAGAGCGTAAAAACGTGTATTACATATAGTACACCATAGCATCAGGAACAGTACATAAAAAAATCAACATATATTAAATAGTGTGACTCGCTGGTTTACATACACTGCTCAAAAAAAATAAAGGAAACACTAAAATAACACAGCCTAGATCTGAATGAATGAAATATTCTTATTAAATACTTTGTTCTTTACATAGTTGAATGTGCTGACAACAAAATCACACAAAAATTATCAATGGAAATCAAATTTATTAACCCATGGAGGTCTGGATTTGGAGTCACACTCAAAATTAAAGTGGAAAAACACACTACAGGCTGATCCAACTTTGATGTAATGTCCTTAAAACAAGTCAAAATGAGGCTCAGTAGTGTGTGTGGCCCCCACGTGCCTGTATGACCTCCCTACAATGCCTGGGCATGCTCCTGATGAGGTGGCGGATGGTCTCCTGAGGGATCTCCTCCCAGACCTGGACTAAAGCATCCGCCAACTCCTGGACAGTCTGTGGTGCAACGTGGCATTGGTGGATGGAGCGAGACATGATGTCCCAGATGTGCTCAATTGGATTCAGGTCTGGGGAACGGGCGGGCCAGTCCATAGCATCAATGCCTTCGTCTTGCAGGAACTGCTGACACACTCCAGCCACATGAGGTCTAGCATTGTCTTGCATTAGGAGGAACCCAGGGCCAACCGCACCAGCATATGGTCTCACAAGGGGTCTGAGGATCTCATCTCGGTACCTAATGGCAGTCAGGCTACCTCTGGCGTGCACATGGAGGGCTGTGCGGCCCCCCAAAGAAATGCCACCCCACACCATTACTGACCCACTGCCAAACCGGTCATGCTGGAGGATATTGCAGGCAGCAGAATGTTCTCCTTGGCGTCTCCAGACTCTGTCACGTCTGTCACATGTGCTCAGTGAGAACCTGCTTTCATCTGTGAAGAGCACAGGGCGCCAGTGGCGAATTTGCCAATCTTGGTGTTCTCTGGCAAATGCCAAACGTCCTGCACGGTGTTGGGCTGTAAGCACAACCCCCACCTGTGTACATCTGGCCCTCATACCACCCTCATGGAGTCTGTTTCTGATCGTTTGAGTAGACACATGTACATTTGTGGCTTGCTGGAGGTCATTTTGCAGGGCTCTGGCAGTGCTCCTCCTGGTCCTCCTTGCACAAAGGCGGAGGTAGCGGTCCTGCTGCTGGGTTGTTGCCCTCCTACGGCCTCCTCCATGTCTCCTGATGTACTGGCCTGTCTCCTGGTAGCGCCTCCATGCTCTGGACACTACGCTGACAGACACAGCAAACCTTCTTGCCACAGCTCACATTGATGTGCCATCCTGGATGAGCTGCACTACCTGAGCCACTTGTGTGGGTTGTAGACTCCGCCAGCTTTCAAAAGTGACCAAAACATCAGCCAGAAAGCATAGGAGCTGAGAAGTGGTCTGTGGTCACCACCTGCAGAACAACTCCTTTATTGGGGGTGTCTTGCTAATTGCCTATTATTTCCACCTGTTGTCTATTCCATTTGCACAACAGCATGTGAAATTGATTGTCAATCAGTGTTGCTTTCTAAGTGGACAGTTTGATTTCACAGAAGTGTGATTGACTTGGAGTTACATTGTGTTGTTTAAGTGTTCCCTTTTTTTTTTTTTGAGCAGTGCATAATGCAAACTCTAGACCTAAAACATAAAAAACAAAACTAAACAATAATAAACGGAAACAAACCGTGTCATCATACCACAGAACTATGCATTTACACAGGGCTCATCGACAGGCTATTAAATCAGTAATAATGTAACAGCTCTGGCTGTGATAATCTAAATCAAATAACACTGCTCAACAGCCACACTTACCTACTATTGGTCGAAATAATATACCGTTTTGCAGAAAATGGATTTCAATACTTAACAAATGCTCAATGGACTTGATCGACTGGAAGGGCCATGGCCCTGAGGAACGTTCCTGGACCAATGCTTCTGATGTCCATGCTCCTACACTGGTTCGGAATTTCCATTCAAAGTTTCCTCTGAAGCCAAAGAAGTGTCCTGGGGCCACTCCTAAAGGGGGGGGGGGGGGGTCCTGTCACGATCCGGACTACTGGACATTATTTTTTTACCTTTCAGGTGTCTTCTGAGGCTGGCTCAGCGTCCCAGGGCCGGGTCTCAGTCATGATGTTATGTCCCTACTTCATATTCCTTCCCCGTTGGCTTGCAGGCGCTGTCATAAGAAGCTCTTAAATGGAATGGCGTTTCTGAATCATCATGGCCCTTCGCCGCCATTACTGGACTCTCAGCTTGTGGACGGCTCTGCATTACACATCCTGTCAGCTGCGGCCTCCGCCGCCTTTGCTGCGCTTCTAGCGTGTGGATGGATCCGTGTAACGTTTCCTGTCAGCCACGGCGCTTGCCGCGATTACCTTGTTAGTACACTACGGATCTGTGCAGCGCCTCTCACCTGCCGTAGCGTCTGTTGTTGGCACTGGGGAAATGCTGTGCAGTATTGTCATTCTCTGGGTCCTGCGGCCACTGCCGCCATTGCTGTGAAAGTCCATATAGTATACAAGCCAGGGTTCCCTCCAAGAATCAGTATGGGCGCAGCCATGTTGGTTCTGATCATGTGACACTGTTTCTACCAATCCACAGTCCTGCTGAGCTTGCCTAATTGCTGATCCAATCCCTGCACTGCTGAGGGTATAAAGGAACTGATCTTAGACCTGTAAATCGTCAGTGCTTTGGTTGTCATCACCTAGTGTATCCTGTCTCTGCTCTCTGTGACTCTAACTGTGTTCCAGGTATTCCAGCTCCTGAAGTCTCCAGTTCTACAGAGACCAGCGCCAATCATCACCCTGCGGTGCCTGCCTGACTTCCTTGTATCATCAGTGTTCTCTGAGAGTAGCAGTGATTCGAGTTAACACCAGCTTCCAGCATTGTGCTCCCAGTGGTGTTCACCTATCTACCGTCATCAGTATTCCTGACATTTACAGTACCAAGTCATCTGTTTCTCAACTCATCGATCTCTAGCATCACTTGTGTTATTTACTTCCATTATCCGTTTCATCCGGACCTGCACTTCATCCACAGTTCTTCACCATCCGTTTCATCCGGCAAAACCGGCAGTCTAAAGATATTAATTCTTCTACAGTGAATTCAGCCTCCGTATTCCATCTACTGATTAGTTCCAGTTACCATCTATTCTACAGCACCTAGGTGTTGGTAAGGACTGTCCATCTCCTTAAACTCCCAAGCTAGTCTTGTGCGGATACCACACCTAAGGAAACATTGCAGCTGTTGTTGTTCTTGGAATCATGTACTGTTTTTTAATCATCTTTCATTTCATCTTGTGCTAACTGCCGGTGTACCACCAGAACTGTGTCTAATAAATGAACATTTATTTTTATCTTTGTTGTCGTGGTCACATCTTCGGGCATTGGAGGTAGAAGTCCTCTATGTCTCGGAGTCCTATTCAGCCACCTAGATTCATCTGTACACCAGCCCCTACAACTGAGGTAGCCTCACACCAACACCAGCCCTCAGTTGTGACATCTACTTTGGTACACTGTTCCCAGATCTCTGTCAGTGGCAACAATGGGCCATATCTGTCTGGCTCTCTTACTCAGGTGGCCACTACTCAAATTAAACTGGGTGACCCGGGGCAATCTCCCTTTAAGCAATTTTTTAGGTTTCTGTTCTAGTAGTGCCCCGTGAGAGAATTTGCAAGCCTTAACTCTGGCTGACTCTAATATTTCGATGGGATAACCCCTTTGGAAGAACCTCTGTGTCATGGTGGTAAGCTGTTTATCCCTCATTTCCAAATTGCTGGTAATCCTACAGACATGGAGAAACTGTGAATAAGGTAGCCCCAAAGCTGTTTCTCTAGGGTGGGCACTGTCAAATTTAAGGATGTTGTTGCGATCCGTTGGCTTAGTATATAAGCTAGTAATGATTTGATTATTCTCCAAACGGATGCAAACATCCAAAAAGTTGATCTGCTCATTATCCATCACCATTGTAAACTTAATGGGACTGCTAGTGTTGTTATGTATATTGATCATCGACTCCAGCTGTTCCCCACATCCCTTCCAAAACACCAAGACATCATCTATATATCGCTGATACACAAAAAGATGATCACTGACACAAGGGTCCAAAAAGAACAATTCCCGTTCCACCTCCCACGTAAAGGTATTGACGAACGACGGTGCGACCGTCGACCCCATAGTGCACCCCGTGCGCTGGATATAAAAACCCTTATCAAAAAGAAAATAATTGTGGGACAGGGTGAAAGCAATCAATTCCAGGAAAAACTCAATATCCGGACCTGTATACAGACGGTTATTAGTGATCAGTCGCCTTACTGCTGCTAAACCTGCCCCATGAGGGATGCAGGTGTATAAGCTGGCGACATCAATAGATGCCAACACAACCCCATCAGGTACCATTTCCACAGAATGCAACAAACGTAAAAGGGAATAGGTATCCTTTAGATGCGTAAATGTATCCTGTATGCAGGGTTGGCGGTATGCATCACAAAAAAATTGCCAAGGGATCCCTGGCAGAAATAATAGGTCTGCCAGGGGGATTGTGGGAATCCTTGTGCAATTTGTGAATCGTATAGAATACTGGAACAACAGGAAAATCCCTGGTTAACATTTTTGCCACTGTATCAGATATAATATTGGCTGCAACTGCCCTAGATAATAAAGAGTCAATTTCTGACTTAAACTGTACTGTGGGGTCAGCTGTTAGACGGCCATAGGTACTTTGATCACTAAGCAGCCGAACACATTCCTACCGATACTTACAAGTGTCCATAACTGCAATGGCTCCACCCTTATCAACATTGCGTATAATGATATCCTCACGCTTACCCAGTGCTTTAAGGGCTCCAAATTAATCTCTGGACAAATTGGGGTGCAACTTTGTAGTAGATTCATTACCAGCTGATTCCAGTAATCGATGAAACGTCTTGATGGAGGTATTATGCGATATTGGGTCGAACGTTCATTTAGAGAGCTTTTGGACCTGCGTAGGAAGAGAGAATCCTTTGTGGTTGGACTGTGTCTTGAAATGTTCTTTTAATCTGATAGACCTAGAGAGCTTATAAGTGTCAATCTTCCACTGCAGAGGATTAAGAGAATTTGTGGGTATGTAGGATAGACCTTTACTCAATACCCTATCCTCTACTGGAGTGAGCGGCGTAGAGGATAAATAAAAAATTAGCAGCGATTCCCCCTCGGGGTTGGGAGTTTGTTGCTGCTCCTCGCCTGCCTCCTTGTTTGTCCGCCGCGTCTCATCTGGGTATTTCTCGTCCGGCTATGATGGCTCTTGTACGAACCCCTAAAGGGACCTCACGTTGCTGACGTGTACCTTCAAATGATGTCTCCTCTGGCTCGCTAGCTGATGTGCTGGATTGATGAAAACCCTGCAACCTACGCCTATTGGCTTGAATAAAAGGCTTTTTCTGTCTCTCTGAGTTGCCAAGCCATGCATATACCTTATGCTGCTCATAGTCCTGCTGTACCCGAGACAGTTTTTGTTTCTTGAATTTAATAAGATTGGTTTTATAAAGCTCCAATTCTGAGGTCATCTTATTCAACCATTCAGGTGGTGAATCTTGTTGTATTCCATGCTCCACTTTAAAGCTGGAGATTTGCTCTTTAGTGGATTGCAATTCACATGTAGATTCCTCAGTGGCTTATTTATCAATAATTTTTTGTTTTGTACCTGATCATTATAAATCTTATCATTGCTATTCATGGCAATAAAAAATTATTTAATGTATAAACATACACATGCATGGATAGAGGCTCTACTGCACATGGGGTTTTCACAGAGAAAATACCACCCACTTATCCCCCCCCCGCCCGCACACACACACCCCAGCTGTGGGCCCCCATAGCACGTGCACTACTAAATCATATATAGGAGAATGCTTTTTAAATGTATTTGGGGTGATCACATTACTGCCCAGTGGGAGTTTCATGGTTACACAATTATAGGGGGTGCTAAAGCTCCCACAGAGCTAGCTCATATGGCATCATGCATCTTCCACACTGACCCATCTCTGTTGAGCAAAAACTGTCTGATGCAATGTGCGGCAGTCAGGGCCCGTGAGCTGTAATGAGGCTGCCCCCATAGGTGTGTTGCTACCCGGAATCTGGTACAGTAGAGATAACTGGGAGATATGATACAGATGGTCCTGTGTAACCCATCTGTCACATTACTGTCTCAGGATATGTCCTGCTGACACATGGACAATGCTTAATGGTTTCTACCAGGTTATGGGGAGCTCCTCCTAAATATTAATTTGTGAATTTAGAAAAAGTTTATTCATATTTTATCACATTATAGTCTGTGGTTGGGTCCAAAATACCAATGGTCAGAAATCCAGTGTATCCCAATAAGTATTTTAACCCTATCACTAATCCTAGTACCTAACCCTAACCACAACCGCAGTACTTACCTTCAGGATCCGTCTGCATTCTGACTGTCGGGATTCCACTATCGGTATTGTGACCAAATCTCATAGTCTGTCTTCTCTGTCTGGCTTTGTAAACAGAGAAGATAAAGGATGAAACATTGTTCTATGCATTAATCAGTAATTTCTCAGAAAAATTTACTTTCTATACACATTACAGATCCTAACCCTGCCACAGCCAACTACTGAATACGGCTCTGCCTCTACCCAATTCACAATCTGATCACTGGGCAGATAAGTGGGCACCCTACACCCATCAGCTGCCTACTGGTAAACCTAAACAAAAAAGAGAAGACAGCAACTTATACAGACACCGCAGAACTTTACAGAACAAAGATTACTAGTAACATTTAATCATATTACCAATGAATTAAGCAACAGGTAGGGCCTCTATTTTGTAATATCTCTATGTTCTTGAAATGGCCTCCTGAACCTGTTTATCACCTATAAACTGGCAAATCAATATGAGGGCATTGGGTATTGAGAACTGAGGGCATTCACAACAGCCAGCAGAAGAGTCACAATCGTTCTCATAATGTGAACACGGCAGGAGTAGGGATTATAGAGCATTAACTGCTGGGCTGGATGGTATGACATTACATGAATCATCCATACAGTAAGGACGACCTGATTCATTATCAGCATTCACACACACTCAAGTTTATGTATCTATACATCTACGTATAACTTTGTTTCAATAACGTCACAGCAAATTTTTTCCCCTTTGGAGACTGGACTGGTTCCATCTGTACAACAAGTACCCCCAACACTTTGTTCAAAAAGTAAAATAGTATCTAAACAAGTGTGCAGACCAAAAGCTGCCTGTAAATCCTCCTTCTTTTAGCATCACCCAAAACTACCATATTACTAACAGGAAATTAGAAAAATAGGATGGGATCCAAAAGGCACTTACAATAAAGTTACAGTGTATGAAAGAATGAGAGTAAAAATAAAAATATATATTTAAAAATAAAATACATTGCTGTTGTATGCGGTGATCAGGATCCTTGAGCCATGTTAATTTTTCAACAAAGCTAATGTATTGGTTAGTCCAACACATGTAAAAGTGATAATAAAACCACATAGTGTAGTATGTCCAATAATGATTTTCCACTGTGCAGGGCTGTATGGTCAAGTGAATAGATTAGATGTGATCTGCCACCTACAGTATATTCTTAATCTGTGTTAAGGGTAACCCCCAACTTCTGCACACTTACAGCAGTATTACTTCCCAAACAGCAGATAAAGGTATCTCTTCCACAGGGATGCAGTCACCATCCCAGTGTCACGATCCTGACTGTATTTCTCATATTCTGGGGCTTACCTCAGCGTATCCTGTAACATGCATCTGTTCAGCTCATCAGGAAGACTGCAAATCTGTGTTTGCTTACCTTGATTAGCCACCTGAGTAGGAATTCCTCTAAGTAATCAGTAATCAGCTGTGTGCATTATTTTGATTCTTCACTGTGTGCATTCTGGAGTTTAGGCCTAAAAGTCAGCATCCTCTGTTCATTTGCAGAAGTTCAGGCTTCAGTGTTTTTTGGCCTGCTAAGCCTCACTCCACATCGGAGCCTAACCTGGAGTACTGACGTGACAGGGTCTGATCACCTGACCTGGAGCTATCCAATCCTGTGCCAGCCTGAGACTCTCTGAATCACCAATGACCAAGGACCCGGAAGTATAAGTAAAGAGACTTGTGCTACAGATTGTGCCAGTTCCTTGTGTCAGACAGCTTTGTGTGAGCTTAGTAGCTGAGCTCTCTAAAAGGTAACACTTTTACTTTGGTTCCTGTAAAACTCTGCTCTTTTGCTACCCAGTCTGGATTACAGTTGTGTTACCAGTTATATCCAGTATCAGTCTCATCTTAAAGCCACAGCCGCAGTATTCATCAGTCTCGTCTTAAAGACACAGCTGTAGTACTCTTCAGTCTCATCTTAAAGCCACAGCAGCAGTATTCATCAGTCTCATCTTAACGACACAGCTGCAGTACTCTTCAGTCTCGTCTTAAAGCCACAGCCGCAGTATTCATCAATCTCGTTTTAAAGCCATGGCCGCAGTATTCGTCAGTCTCGTCTTAAAGACACAGCTGCAGTATCCATCAGTCTCGTCTTAAAGACACTGATGCAGTATTCTTCAGTCTCGTCTTAAAGACTCAGTCACAGTCTTCAGTTCATCTTCATCCTTGTTTTAAAGTCAGCCACAGTCATTGTTCTACATGCAGTTGCGTTCCAGTTATACTGGTACCCAGCCCGGTTAACAGTGCGGTTTTCAGTCTCACCGGTAATCAGCCCGATTCTCAGTTTCACGGGTAACCAGTCCAGTTCAACGTCATCAGCTCTCATCTCAGTTCTGCGCAACTCCAGAGAACCTATTTCATAGTAACCTTGTGTACACAAACACCTACTCCTGTGACAGTTTATCCAGTACATTCTCACCAATACATTCACCATCCTGCTATCAACACCAAGTCCCTGGTGATCCAGTGGTCATGATACGGCTCCCCCTGCTGAGGCCTGGGTTCGACCCCCAGTCAGGGATTGCTCCTTACTACTTCATCTTACTAATTCCCACAGACCAGCCAAATATACACGTAGTCATAGTTACATAGTTACATAGTCAGTGAGGTTGAAAAGAGGCAAACTGCCCATCATCCTCCAGTTACCTGCATGGACTTCACATACACGCTGGGTTCACAAAAACCACAGTCATGACACCCGGCGGTCAGGATCCTGGTGGTCAGCCTTCCACGTACTGTATCTAGATAATGCTGTTAAACAGACTCCCATTCCAGTTATGGATAGATAAGCGGTTTACATAAAAGCAGAAAAAACACTATGTAGTTGTTACAATTCACCTGCCTAAACGTTTGGCAGGTGAAATACGAGAACAGGATAAATGCTGGAGTTGCAGGCAGATGCAGAGTGGCACAAAAATGGTTAACCAGACTTGACTGTAGAAAAGTGAAGTGTCTTGAGCGAGGTATAGCAGGATGTAATGCTTAGCAGACTATGGACTCTACCTTTAAGACTGGAATGTGCAGCACCATTTTTTAACACTGATGATAAACAGCAGATGAGTACAGTAGTTACACAGCTATGAGCCAGGGCTTGAATACAGGACCAGAATGTATCACAATCACTGTTGTAGGTAATGAATGTCCACAGAAGTCAAGGAATACTACTGTAATTACTTTATTGAAGCAGTGGTATGATTGTCCAGTATAAGATTTGCAGCAGAGTAATGAAATAGTTATAATCCACAAAACTCAGATTGCAGGACTTGCACAATTAATCAGAAATGCATGCAGGCATAGATGAAGTCCACAGTAATATGTAAACAAAATGAATGAATGCCTGGAGAATCCACAAAGCACAGTGAAAGTCCGTAAATACTTAGCCAAGGTGGTCCTGGAAACACAAACTGGCAAAAATAGGATTTTAATTACCTACTGGTAAATCCTTTTCTCATAGTCCATAGAGGATGCTAGGGTCCACATTAGTACCATGGGGTATAGACGGGTCCACTAGTAGCCACTGGCACTTTAAGAGTTTGAGAGTGTGGGCTGGCTCCTCCCTCTATGCCCCTCCTACCAGACTCAGTCTAGAAACTGTGCCGGAGGAGACGGACATCTTTGAGAGAAGGATTTTACACAGATAGTGGCGAGATTCATACCAGCTCACACATACAAGGCAAACCAAGCTAACTAGCTTGAAACTCAGCAACCGCTGAAACAGTACTTACCAAGTAACAATGCAGTACTCAACCAAAGTTGTACTGAACCAGATAACCACTGCAGGAAAACGAAGCGCTGGGCGGGCGCCCAGCATCCTCTACTGACTACGAGAAAAGGATTTACCGGTAGGTAATTAAAATCCTATTTTCTCTTACATCCTAGAGGATGCTGGGGTACACATTAGTACCATGGGGATGTACCAAAGTTCCCAGAACGGGAGGGAGAGCGCGGAGGCTCCTGCAGAACTGATTGACCAAACTTTTAGGTCCTCAAAGGCCAAAGTATCGAACTTATAGAACTTAGCAAACATATTCGACCCAGACCAAGTAGCCGCTCGGCAGAGTTGTAAAGCCGAGACGCCCCGGGCAGCCGCCCAGGAAGAACCTACCTTACGAGTAGAGTGGGCCTTAACAGATGTAGGACACGGCAAGCCTGCCGTAGAATACGCATGCTGGATAGTGAATCTGATCCAGCGAGAGATCGTCTGCTTAGAAGCAGGACACCCAATTTTATTGGAATCATACAGGACAAACAGAGAGTCCGATTTTCTGTGACGAGCAGTCCTCTTCACATAGATTTTTAGAGTCCTTACAACATCTAAGGACTTTAATGAAATTGAGGAGTCAGTTGCAACTGGCACCCCAATAGGTTGGTTGATATGAAGTGCCGACACAACCTTCGGAAGGAACTGTTGACGTGTCCTGAGCTCAACTCTATCTTCATGGAAGATCAAGTAGGGACTTTAACAGGACAAAGCCCCCGACACACGTCTAGCAGAAGCTAAGGCCAACAAAGTGACAGCCTTCTACGTGAGAAACTTGACCTCAACCTCCTGTAGATGCTCTTACCAGTCCGACTGGAGGAACTGCAACACCACGTTAAGATCCCAGGGCGCCGTAGGCGGTACAAAGGAAGGTTAGATGTGCAGAACTCCCTTCAAAAAAGTCTGAACCTCAGGGAGTGCAGCAAATTGTTTCTGGAAGAAAATGGATAAGGCCGAAATCTGTACCTTTACGGATCCCAACCTCAGGCCCATATCCACTCCTGCTTGCAGGAAGAGAAGAAAACGTCCCAGTTTAAACTCCACCGTAGGAAACTTCTTGGACTCGCACCAAGATACATATTTTTTCCAAATACGATGGTAATGTTTAGACGTTACTCCTTTCCTAGCCTGTATCAGGGTAGGAATAACCTTGTTCGGAATGCCCTTCCGAACTAATATCTGGCGCTCAACCTCCATGCCATCAAACGTAGCCGCGGAAAGTCTTGATAGGTGAACGGCCCCTGTTACAATAGGTCCTCCCGAAGAGGGAGAGGCCTCAGCTCTTCTAGCAGTAGATCCAGAAGATCCGCGTACCAAGTCCTTCTTGGCCAGTCCGGAGCAATAAGGATTGCTTGAACTCTTGTTCTCCTTATGAGCTTTAGAATTCTTGGAATGAGTGGAAGTGGAGGAAACATGTACACTGACTGGAACACCCACGGAGTCACCATGGCGTCCACCGCCACGGCTTGCGGGTCCCTCGACCTGGAACAATAACGCCAAAGCTTCTTGTTGAGACGAGAGGCCATCATGTCTATTTGAGGTTCAACCCAAAGATCTGTTACCTCCCTGAACACATCCGGATGGAGACCCCACTCCCCTGGATGGAGATCGTGTCTGCTGAGGAAGTCCGCTTCCCAGTTGTCTACTCCCGGAATGAAGATTGCTGACAGCGCCAACGCATGTTTTTTTGCCCAGAGGATGATTCTTGTTACCTCTGACATTGCAGCTCTGCTCTTTGTTCCGCCCTGTCGGGTTATGTAAGCCACTGTCGTTACATTGTCCGACTGCACTTGAATGGCCCGGTTTATCAGAAGATGGTCCGCTTGGAGAAGACCGTTGTAGGCGGCTCTTATTTCCAGAAAGTTTATCAGTAGGCCGGCTACCAGATTTGACCAACTTTCTTGGAAGGTTTCCCCTTGAGTGACTGCGTCCCAGCCACGGAGACTTGCATCCGTAGTTAGAAGGATCCAGTCCTGAATCCCGAACCTGTGGCCCTCCAGAAGGTGAAGTAATTGAAGCCACCAGAGGAGTGAAATCTTGGCCCTTGGCGACAGACGTATTCCCTGGTACATGTTTAGATGAGATCCCGACCACTTGTCCAGGAGATCCATTTGGAAGGGCCGAGCATGAAACCTTCCGTACTGCAGAGCTTCGTAAGAGGCCACCATCTTTCCCAGAAGGCGAATGCAATGATGAACCGGGACCCGGGCTGGCTTCAGGACAACCCGGACCATTGTTTGTATCACCAAAGCTTTCTCTTCAGGAAGAAACACTCTCTGCACTTCTGTGTCGAGGATCATTCCTAAAATGGACAACATCCTGGTCGGTTCCAAATGTGATTTCGGAAGGTTCAGGATCCAACCATGTTCTCTGAGCAGATGAGTCGTGAGAACAATAGACTGCAACAGTTTCTCCTTGGACGATGCCTTTATCAGCATATCGTCCAGATATGGGATTATATTCACCCCTTGTCTGCGGAGGAGAACCATCATCTCCGCCATCACCTTGGTGAACACCCTCGGTGCTGTGAAAAGGCCAATGGCAAGGCCTGGAATTGAAAATGACTGTCTAACAGTGCGAATCGGAGAAAAGCTTGATGCGGCGCCCAAATTGGAATGTGGAGGTACGCATCTTTGATATCCAGGGACACCAGGAATTCCCCCTCCTCCAGACCTGATATCACCGCCCTCAGAGACTCCATTTTGAACTTGAACTGCCTCAGAAAGGGGTTTAGCGATTTTAAGTTCAAAATGGGCCTGACCGAACAATCCGGTTTCGGTACCACAAAAAGGTTTGTATAGTAACCCTTGGTTTGCAAATGGAGTGGAACTGGTACAATGACCTGTGACTCCACTTTTGGATGGCTTCCTGTAAGACAGCCCTGTCTGCCAGCAGAGTTGGCAAGCCTGATTTGAAGAACCGGTGAGGTGGGAGATTTTGAAACTCCAGCCTGTACCCCTGGGACACAATGTCCTGTACCCAGGGATCCAGGCCGGACGACACCCAGACGTGGCTGAAATGCCTGAGTCTCGCCCCCACCAGCCCTGCCTCCAGGCCACGCGGTCCACTGTCATGCTGAGGACTAAAGCGTACCTGAAGCAGGCTTCTGTTCCTGGGAACCCGCGGCAGCAGGTTTCTTGGATCTCAGTCGTCCTCCCCTAAAGAAGGTGGTAGACGGCATGGCCTTTCTTGCTTTATCAGCCCGAAAGGACTGTGATACAGGAGGAGTAAAATGTTTCTTCGTAGCCGGTGCAGCTGAGGGAAGAAAAGGTAACTTACCCGCGGTAGCCGTGGAAATCCACGCATCCACGCCTCCCGAACTAGAGCCTGACCTGTGTAGGGTAGGGTCTCCACACCTCTCCTGGATTCCGCGTCGGCAGACCACTGGCGCAGCCAAAGTCCTCTGCGAGCTGAGACAGACATGGAAGATATCCCTGCAGCCATCGAACCCAGGTCTTTCATGGATTCCACCATAAATCCTGCAGAATCCTGAATGTTACGTAAAAACAGTTCAACATCACTTATATCCATTGTATCTAAATCTTCAAGTAACGTGCCTGACCACTTTACTATTGCTTTGGAAATCCATGCAAAGGCAATAGTAGGACGTAGTATCGCCCCTGAAGCCGTGTATATGGATTTGAGTGTAGCGTCAATTTTGCGATCAGACGGTTCTTTTAACACGGTAGATCCTGGGACAGGTAAAACCACCTTTTTTGAGAGTCTGGATATAGACGCGTCAACTATTGGTGGATTTTCCCATTTCTTTCTATCCTCCTCAGGGAAAAGGAAATCAACCAGAATCCTTCTAGGGATCTGAATTTTTTTCTCCGGGTTCTCCCAGGCCTTCTCAATAATAGCATTTAATTCTTTAGATGCAGGGAAAGTTAGCGAGGCTTTCTTATTGTCTGTGATGTAAGCCTCCTCAACCTGCTCAGGTGTTGTATCAGCAATATTCAACACATCTCTAATGGCCTCTATCATCAACTGCACCCCTTTTGCAGTACATCCCTATCACCGTCTGCCGTGTCAGAGTCAGTATCCGTGTCATCCTGCATTATTAGGGCAAGAGCACGTTTTTGGGAGAGTACGTCAGGGGGCCCCGAGGTAACAGAACCGGACCAAACAGCCATAGAGTTCTGTAAAACCTGAGTTGCAGACTAATTTTGTGCAACTCTATTAGAAATCTGAGAAATCATGGTTTTAAGAGAGGCTAACCACTCAGGCTCCCTTGCTGGGACCTGTGCTAACACAGTGCAATCCTGATTATATGGAATGGGATCCTCCTGAGAGTACATATTCTCTGCAGCATATGACACAGAGTCCCTGTACATACGTAGCTTAATGGAGACCACAAACACTCCACACACACACAGGGAAAGGCAGACAGTTTCCCCTCAAGAATGCCAAGAGAGACACAGAGATTGGAGCCTACCCACCCAGAGCGCTTTCTGGATAGATAGAGAACAGCCACTACCCAGCGCTGACTGTGTACCTTAATAGGTTACACAGTCTTTACACAGCCTCCCCCCCTTCTACAACCCCATGGTACCTTTATAAAATAGCTGGAGGTGATGAGGAAGGACAGCTCTCCCTTTCAGCGTCTCTGCAAGTAGGGAAAATGGTACTGAATGCTGCTGGGTCCGCTCTGAGGAGAAGTTTCTCCCCCTTTCATGGCGCTGCTTCCCGCTCTCTGTTCGAATTATACTGGCCTGAGGTATGTGCTGGCAGTGATCCGTGGTCCCTGACAGGATTGCCGACCAGAGTAGGGTATGGAGCGTAGTACTAACTGCGCTCCGAAGCTCAGCGGTACATAGTGCGGCGCTGTGAGGGGCGCCCCTCACAGCGCCGCACTATGTATCTCTGAGCTCCGGAGCGCAGTTAGTACTGTGCTCCATACCCTGTTGCCGCCATCTTCACACCGGCCCCCTGCTTGCTAGGGGGGTCAGTGACTAACTCGCCACAAGTCTTCTGGCTCTGTAAGAGGGGGGGGTCGGCATGCTGCCGGGGTGAGCGATCCCCTGTGGCGACGATCGATCAGTCCCCACAGGAGCTTAGTATTATGTCAGCGAAGTTAGTGACTCAGACCCCTTAGGGCGGACACTACTCCCCCCCTTAGTCCCACGAAGCAGGGAGGCTGTTGCCAGCAGCCTCCCTGTAAAATAATAAACTCTAAATAAAACTTTTACTAGGGAAACTCTGGAGAGCTCCACTAGTTTATGACCGGCTCCTCTGGGCACATTTTCTAAACTGAGTCTGGTAGGAGGGGCATAGAGGGAGGAGGCAGCCCACACTCTCAAACTCTTAAAGTGCCAATGGCTCCTAGTGGTCCCGTCTATACCCCATGGTACTAATGTGGACCCCAGCATCCTCTAGGACTTAAGAGAAAACAGGAATTGCTGGATAACATAAACCATCAGACCAGGCTTTTAGGCATGAACAGGAGCTTGGACTAAAGACACCAGGCAATTCAGATAGTTATGGCACTAAAATAATTATAATATAACCGGCGTGGGAGAACTCAGCTGGCTGGTTTAACCAGTGACAAAAGTAGTGATGAGCGGATTCGGTTTTACTTGGTTTGACTCGGTTCTCAAAACGGCATCTTATTGGCTCACGGATGTCACGTGTTTTGGATAGCCAATAAGATGCCGTTTTGAGAACTGAGTAAATCCGAGTAAAACCGAATCCGCTCATCACTAGAAAAAAGCCAGGCTGGGAGTGTTAACTTTAATTACAAACCCTGTGCATCTGCAGAGCTGCATGTACACAGAGAGCCTAAGTAACAGAACACACAGGAAAGACACTGAAGGATTGTTAATGTCAGCTGATACCAGGGGGTAAATTTACTAAGATGGGAGTTCTGTTTAAGATGGGATGTTGCCCATAGCAACCAATCAGATTCTATTTCTCATTTATCTAGCACCTTCTATAAGACAATACCTGGAATCCGATTGGTTGCTATGGGCAACATCCCATCTTAAATAGAACTCCCATCTTAGTAAATTTACCCCCAGGTGCATACTGAATAGTTAGTCAGCTGACCCCCGGTGCATTCTGAACAGAGGGGATACATGCACCAACAGAATCATAACAGTAGTACAACACTGCTATAAATAACAGTGCCAATGCCAACATCAGATTTAGTCGGCCACCACCTTTATATTCAATATGTGCTATGTCGAGCCCCCAAATCTATGCACTCACAGTAGTATTTCTTTCTGTAAATGGTTTCTAACCACCGTTGAGCGGACTCTCTTCCTGGTTTATCATGAAATATTCAAATAGTATAATACCGCTTTATTGTGACACAAAGCTAAAAATAAAACCAACTCTTGCATAACAATAAGCATGCAATCCTGAGCTAGAGAGACTGCATGCCTACCAGCCTGGAGGTAAAGTTCAGCGTGATAAGCCAGATGGATCAGCCTGGGCAGCAGTATACTCATTTCTCTGCCCTTCTTAACTGTGTTGATTTATGGAATCTTATATAACATATATTTATTATATCATATATTGATATAATGGTTTATGTATTTTAGATCTGCAAATATATTGTAATAGGCTTACAAATAGGTGGGCTCATAACAAAAGGGGTGATGTTTAGTACTGGTCCAATCACACAATATGTTATGCATGGACGTTCCTATTTAATACCTGTGATTGGCTCAGATTTAAGGAGCTATATCTCTACTGTCCAGGAAATATTTCCAGGCAAAGCCTAAATATACTTTACAGAGATATATAATCCTGGCTCATTGAACATATAAGTACTATACTTTATGACTACAAGTCAATTGTCCCAACTTGCAGAGCCTTATATAATATATGCAGATTTCATGTATAACTTTAGTGATTCCGAAAATGAGTTCAAGACTTGGAATACCAGCTCTATTTTGTCTAGTACATTTATTATAGGTGATACAAAATACAAGATAAGATAACACAATGATAATAAATCTTATAATTTATCTATACTTCCTTAACCATGGTACATACATAAAACACAAACAGTTTTACAAACTTAAACAATTAATACACATACTATACACTTGCAAGAATATGTGAGGGCATAATTCATAGCTACCGTCTTAGGATCCTGACTCCCTCTGGACTTCGTTCCTTCCTCCTCTCCTTCTAACTCTCTATCTATCAGACTGCCCCTTTTATCCTATATTCTACCAATTCAAAACTAGTATATCCCCACAGTTTCCAATGGAGTAGATAATTATAGGTTTTGACAGATTCCAAAGTGTCATAAAACGTTCTCTGCTAACTCCGTCCCACGGTGGTGAGCATGTAGGGAATTTGGGATCATAAAATTTGGTATTTCTTTATCCATCAGAGATCTACCTTTGTATGGATGTGTAAACGATCTATTTCGCCTAGGCCCTAGGGTGTTAGCATAAATAATTGTGACCTGTTTATAGTGGGTTTGATCCTATATTATCATTGCCTCTGGCCAGCAGTATAACTGGACAATAGGCCAGCTGGTTGATATATTTTCTAAAGGTATGAAGATCTTTGATTGTGAATTCCAATGTACCCTGTTCATACCAGTAACTGTTTGCATATTATGAGACCTGAGCTAGGTGACCTATTGACTTTATCCACCAAGTTATAATTATTTATTTGCTGTGTGTGAATCAAGTATACAGTATACATATATCTACATATCATGTAAACTTTGATTTAATTGTACTTGGTATAGCGCAGATCAGACGTTAATCCTTTGATTAATACAGATATGAATAATGGCATGGAAGGGATGAATTTGTGTAATGCTCAATGTATTGTGTATTCTGGCTATATGGCTTACACAGAGAAAACCTGTCTCTTACATAATAACCCATAATCTTGCAGTAAAACACGCAGAAATACATGCTACTAAATTCTCAAAACATAAGACTAATACATTCAAACCTATTTAAGTTATACCTTACAATAATATAGATATACACACACTCTTAACTGGTTAAAATCACATTGGGTAATAAATCATATTATTTAATTTACATAATTTGTTCTAACTTTGGTACCTACTAAATTATATTGTTATGTAATGGTCTATATGGCAACAGTCGCCCCCTTGTGGCCGTGAGAATTGATGATGATGGCCACACATACATTAACATAATAATTGCTTATATCTTGCATCTACCAGTTTTTCTAGCTTACTGCGTTCCTGCCTTATAAGGCGCTTAAGCCACAATATCAGTGAAATTAAAATGATTAGCAAGATTGTTTGACCGATCAGCAAGCCCTTTAAACCAATCTCCAGCCAGGTGTTTGTCATGGTTATTTCAAAATCTCCATCATGCAGTAATTTATTTAGTGTGGAATCTGCCTTCTCAACCATGTTATTAATTTGAACTATGTGTGTGTCTTTCCTATCCAGGAGTTTCTGTAAATCTAAGGTTAAACTATCTATGTGTATGTTGAACACAGGTATATATTCTCCAAGGTTTGAGATTTCTGGTTCACTATCTATATTTATGTCCTCTTCATAAACGGGGATTGGGGTGATAACCGTCTGACCAATGGTGGTATACTCATGTGGGCTAAAGTAGAAATTTGGGTTTGGCACTGGACATGACTTTTCCCCATACAAGAACTCTCCGTGATTTGTGACTATGCAGTACTGTCCATTCCTGTTGTATGTAACCTTCACCGCTGGAGTTCTCCATTTTGTTAGCTGCACTGGACAAGCAATGTCTCTGGCTGTATAGCTGGTTGATGTATTTGGCTTTGCACTGTGTTCAGGTCCTCCCATATCCATATCTTTGCTGGGAATGGTGGCAAGTTCATTTATATCTGTGATTAAGGTACTTGGTTTACTTGATTCTAGGCCGCAGATTGGCGTCTCAATTTCGAAAACGTTACAGCGACACAAGTATTGGTTTCCCTTGACTGCACAGCAAGCAGTATATGGAACTTTCCAGGTGTCGTCGACTCGGACCAGTAGTTCTGGTAGATCCAGCCGTTCTTTGTAAATGTCCTTTTCCAAATATCCAATGGAGTGAACTGTAGACAGTTTGTCAAATAAAGACTTGCTTGGGTCGAACACAGGTAGAGAAATGGTAAAGGAGACATATAGGATATCGCTGACTGCACAAGGTTGCTGCTTGTTGTAACAATGGGGTGAACCTCTATTTGGGTGGGGGGTCACAGTGCCTAAATTCCTAATTGTGGAGATGGGCAGAGGTCTGCAACCATCTCTTGGGGTATTTTCCCCATGCCCAATGTCAGATTGTGAGCAATACCAATTGGTCAGGTCATTATCTCTTAAAATGTCAGGTATTCTACCAGATTGTAGGTCTCTAATTACATGTGTGATTGCGTTGAGGACATAATTACCATATGCAGTGCATATTATTTCTTTCCCCACCTGATTTTGTCTGGCTTCTCTATTGTTCAGTTCAATGATTTCGTTTATCTTGGCTTGGGTCTCTGATAACAATCTTGCTATATCATGCATGTTATAAACAGTAAATTTTTCTTCACTGGCCAGACCCTCAATGCCCTGCAGGACAGGCTTCAAAACATATTGCCCCTCTTTCTGCTCAAAATTGCCTATGTGTCTGCGGATGACTTCCAAATCCGCCCTATTCCAAATTGACATCCCGGAACCAAACAGTCCAGGGATGGATCCAATGATCCCATCTAAGCTTTGTAATTTCCTGGATCTAAAAATACCTTTTTGGTTAGGGGTTGCCTGTCCTGTGTATGGGTCTTGAGTTCTGCTCTGGTGAGAAGCAACAATATCTACTAGTAAGGAAGCATAGAATAAAGAAACATTACTATTTACACAATAACCAAATTCCGCCATATTCCATTTTGATAGATTTAGGACTACTGGTACATGTATATATTGTACATTGTTTATCAAGGAACCAGGAATGGAGGTGGCAGTAAGGCCACTTGTGGGTCCTTCACTTGTTGGTGGGCACTCAGCTGTTTTAGTAGATGGCAGTGATTTAGCCTTTGTTGTTGTTGTGGTACTTGGGGGAGTAGGGTCTCTTTTCTGGGACACATTCAGTGTGATACTCCCAGGAACATAAGTCCTCTTTACTGTGGGTGGATTCCCATACATGGGAATGGGGATGATAAAACCATATATCCAGGTTCCTGTGTCTGTAGGGTTTGCATGGCTAAGCAATAGTGATCCATTTGGAAAAACATGTATTCTACCCATGTAATGTGGTGAGTTTCCTGCGTTTCCATTATCCCAGGCTTTAATTTCTTTGTCTGCTGGGCCCCACCAGGATACCTGTTTCCCTGTTGTGCCTTGTACTGACACTGGAAGGAGGATGGATTCTCCCTCTTTACAGTGAATCGGATTGGCTTCCACTCTAATTGAAATGTTGACCTCACTGGTACACTGGATCTGGAGGCTCACCACGAAGGACAGGACCAAAGTTGGGATTCTCATTTTTCTGTAAAACCAAAACAAAACAAAATAAAATTATAAGAAAGAAAGAGATGCGCTACTCAGTTGACCCTTCTCCTTTGTACAGTTTCATCTGATTGGCATGTACCCATTTGTCCTGCACTTTCTTTGCATCGTTGATTCTTAATTTGTATACTGAGGGACTCAGTCTGTTCACTATTGAAAATGGTCCTCTCCATTTCTTGCCCAGACCATGGTCTGTGGGTCGGAGTTCTAGAAACATGACCCTTTCTCCAACTTCCCAACAATTTTCTCTTACACCTTTGTCAAAATAAGCCTTTGCTTTTCTCTGTGCTTTCCCTAACTGCTGTGCTGCAAACAGATGAACCTCTGTGAGTGCTTTTTGCAGTTTTGTAAGGTACTGATCCATTGACAGTCTATCAATAGTAGGGGTGTGTAGATCTATCCAAATGTGCTCTGGCAATCTCATTTGCCTGCCTGTCATTAATTCAAAGGGGGTCAATCGGGTCGCTGATGAAGGTGTGGCCCTTATTGCCATTGCCACTAGGGGTAACAAATTATCCCAGTTCTTACCATTTATGCCAACAAACTTTCTCAACATAGTTTTGATCTGTCTGTTGGCACGTTCCACCTGTCCAGAAGATTCAGGATGAAAAGGGACATGGAAGCTTTGTTTTATTCCCAGCATTTCCAGGCATGTTTGCATCACATTACCTGTGAAATGTGAACCTTGGTCTGATTCAACCGATGTTGGAAGGCCCCACCGTGTGAATATCTGATCAACCAGAATTTTTGCTGTGCTCAGAGCTGTGTTACTTTTAGAGGGAAAAATTTCTACCCATTTTGAAAATAGGTCAGTCACAACCAACACGTATTTGTTATTTTTAGCTGTGGCAGGCAGAGGGCCCATGTAATCAATTTGTAAGGCATTCCAGGGACCTTCCCTTCTCTGGATTCTCAGTGGAGCATTTATCTTTCTAGGTGCTGGGTTAACTTGGGCACATACCACACAGTTGTCACAGTATTGCTGTACATCTTTTACCATATCTGGCCACCAACCTATTGTTTTTAGTCTCTGCTGTGTCTTTTCTACACCCTGGTGTCCACCTGTGGGGAGGTCGTGTACAAGATATATCATTTCATTCCTGTACTCTTTTGGGACTACCCATGTTGTATCTTCCCCATTGTGGATAAACATTTCCTTGTCCTCTGTTAGTGTTAGATTTGGTGTGTGTTTTGCCAATGTATTTCCCTCTGTTAAGTCCAACTCCTCATTCCTCAACTTTTGTATGATTTCTTTAATTTCAGGGTCCTGCATTTGGATCTCTGAAATGTCTGGTGCATTTATCATCTCTGGCCTTTTTGCCACTGCACATACAAGAGGGCACACTTTTGGCTCTGGGCTTGCTTTCGGTATCTGCCACAGCTCCCCCTCTTGTGCCCCTTGTTTGGCTAAAAGGTCAGACATTTCATTCTGTTCATGGTGTGGTGATGTAGTTGAATGCCCTTTGACTTTACAGACCCAGGGGACATGTGTTAGACTCTGTGCCAGGGAAACTATGTACTGGAGAAGGTCTGCATATTTAAGAGGGCTTCCATCAGATGAGGTATACTGATGAGTTTGCCAAAAGGGCAAAAATTCAGTAAGGGCATTACACACCCATGCTGAGTCTGAGTACAATGCGATTTCATGTTTGTGGTCTTGGAATAATTCAAGGGCATGTGCTACTGCTGCCAGCTCAGCGTACTGTGCAGATTTTACATTGCAAGATCGAAAAACAGATTGTGGTGTGGTTTGGGGATGCATTATGTACAGACCAAAACCTGCATGGGGTGACCCATGTACATAAAAACATGAACCATCTGTAAAGATCTGGGTGGTTTGTTCAGGGGCTGTAGCCTCCTGTGGCATTGCTCTAAACAAATGTTTTGAATGGTCAGCTGGGAGTAAGTCACATGTGTGTGTCAGTCCCTGGTATATTAGTCCATATGCACAGGTGGATGGACTGTTAGTTGCCTTCACTGTTATATCTCGATCCTGCAACAAAAGGGCCCAATGTGCTAACCTGGCATTAGAGACATTCCCATCTTTGATTCTGTCTGTGAGGAGGAACCTTGTTGGTGTGTGCGTGGAATGTAAGATGATAGGGTTCAGGCCTATCATGTATGTGAACTGTTTTACTGCCCAAAATGTGGCAAGAAGGTGTTTTTCACACACGGAGTATTTTAATTCCACTGGTGTCAGTAACTTTGATGCATAAGCTATGGGCCTTTGCTGTGCATGTATTTCCTGTGACAGGACTGCAGACATGGCTGTTTCTGTTGCTGCTGTCTCTAAGTGAAAGGGTAACTGTGGGTCTGGATTTGCATGGGCAGGGGCACTAGCTAGTGCTTCTTTTAATGTTTCTACTGCCTTTGTGTGACTGGGGGTCCATTCCCATTTTACATCCTTTTTGAGGAGAGAATAGAGAGGTGCAGATATTTGTGAAAAATCAGAAATGAAGGACCTAGAGTAATTTACCAACCCCAGGAAGGATCTCAGTGTAGGTATGCTGACAGGAAGGGGTAAACGAAGGATGGTTTTTACCTTATCTGCCGATATTGTTCTCCCATCAGCCGTAACACTGATCCCCAGGAAGGAAACAGATTCCAGTAAAATCTGAGCTTTAGATGGGTTACATTTCAAACCTGCGTCTTTGAGGATGCCAAGGAGTTCTCCCAGTAGCTGAAGATGCTCTTCCTTTGTCTCTGTTGCTAATAAGAGATCATCTACATACTGCAATAAATTCTTGTGGGAAGAAAAATCTGTTAAAATTTCTCTCATCGTAGTATGGAAAAATGATGGAGAATTATGGAAGCCCTGTGGAAGACACGTAAACGTGTATTGCTTTCCCAGAAATGTGAAGGCAAATTTGTATTGACACTCTTCAGATAGAGGCAGAGACCAAAACCCATTTGAAATGTCTAAAACTGTGAACCATTTATGCTCTGGGCTTAACATTTTTAGAATGTCTGGCATTGACGCAACAGTGGGTGCGCAGCTATGCGTAAGGCCATTAAGTTTGCGGTAGTCAATTGTGAGCCGCCAGGAACCATCCGGTTTCCGTACTGGCCATTTTGGCGCATTGTTAGTGGATACACATGGTCTGATTACACGCTGCTCTAACAGAGAGTCAATTGTTTCTTGAATGAAGCTTATGGCCTCCTGTGGGAAATTGTACTGCTTCTGTGGGGGAGGGTCAAGACCACTGACTTCAATCACCTTGTTTACCTTCCCACAGTCATGTTTGTGTTTAGCAAAAGCATCCTGAAACTGTTCAAGTAATGGTAATACCAAATCTTTGTCAGGATGATCAACATTAGCCTTAAGCACATCATATTTCGCATTATTGGGTTTTACAGCAGCAATTACATGGGAATCTGGTATAATTACAACCTCAGGTGTTACATTAGGAGAACTCTGCAGAAGTAAAAGGTTAGTCAGATCCAATATACACCCATTAGGGATCATAAAGTCAGACCCTAATAAATTAGTTTCACTTGGCAGTGAGGCTAATGCAAATGTGTGAATTGCAGATACATCTCCTATTTGTATTTGGAGAGGGTTTGACAGCACTGTATCTACCTTATTCCCTGCAAAGCTTTGGAGATGTATTGTTTTTCCTGCTGACAGAGGAGAGTGATGTGGCTGATCATCATGTAGGATTGATATGGCGGCACCGGTGTCTAGTAACATTGGCCCTCATTCCGAGTCGTTCGCTCGGTATTTTTCATCGCATCGCAGTGAAATTCCGCTTAGTACGCATGCGCAATATTCGCACTGCGACTGCGCCAAGTAATTTTACAATGGAGATAGTATTTTTACTCACGGCTTTTTCATCGCTCCAGCGATCGTAGTGTGAGTGACAGGAAATGGGTGTTACTGGGCGGAAACAGGCCGTTTTATGGGCGTGCGGGAAAAAACGCTACCGTTTCCGGAAAAAACGCAGGAGTGGCCGGGGAAACGGGGGAGTGTCTGGGCGAACGCTGGGTGTGTTTGTGACGTCAAAACAGGAACGACAAGCACTGAACTGATCGCAGATGCCGAGTAAGTGTGGAGCTACTCTGAAACTGCTAAGTAGTTTGTAATCGCAATATTGCGAATACATCGTTCGCAATTTTAAGATGCTAAGATACACTCCCAGTAGGCGGCGGCTTAGCGTGAGCAACTCTGCTAAAATCGCCTTGCGAGCGATCAACTCGGAATGAGGGCCATTGTGTGCTGGTGGCCCCTGACCAGAACCGAGACTTGAGGGCGCCCGCACCTATCTAAAGTGATTGGTGCAACTATCCTTGGGGCCACTGACTGTCAATTTTTCTCCTTTTGTGTGTCAGCTTGCTGCACTTTGTTTGCTTTTTCTAAATTCTCATACTTCTCTTTTATGGCCTGTAGCTGGTGTCTTAGCTCTGTGTAAGTGGGACCCTGGTGTTTAAACTCTGTGTCCTTTCCTCTGTTCCCAAAATGTTGTGAGTAACCCATGTGTCTATTCCAAGCTCCATCATTTGAATGTCCTTGGTATCCTCTACCACCACCTCTAAAAATGGATCTCTCTTTAAAAATTCCCCCTCTCCTTTGTGACCCTGTGTTCCATTGTGGGTTAAATGGTGTGTTTACCTCCCCTGGAATGTGGGGCCCTTCAACCACCATTGGTTTACCTTCTGACTGTAATGCTGCAACCCTCTTTATAACACATTTCTCATTCCTTTCTGCCATCTTACGTTGCTTACTGGCCTGTACTGCTTGAAAGGACCGCTGCATTAATCCCATTATTTTATCATAGCTATGCTTTACGGTATCTATCAAGTGTTCACACTTAGCTTTAATTGTGGGGTGCGAGTTATGCACCAACAAGTTTTTGAAATCTTTGCTGTTTTTCTGACTGTTGTCATTTTTGCTGTTTCCTGCACTGTATGCTGCCCACAATCTATTTGCATATATTAATGGGTTCTCCTCACTTTGCTGTTTGATTTCATATGCAACCATTGTGCCTGCTACTGAAGGGTTAATTATCTTTTGTAGCTCCTCTACAGTTTCTTCATATGTACCTTTACCTTCTTTAATCAAATCTGGCAAAGCACTCCAAGCAGCTAATGGAATTGTTAATTGCAGTACCTTAACCTGATCAGTGAGATTTCTAATTCCTAGAAGTTCACACCTCTGCTGAACATTAGCTGCATGGGAGGTGATGTGTTCTCCTGAACTCATTTTTCCAATCATATCTGCCACTCCCATAAGTGTTTTTATGGGTTGTGGGGGATGATTGGCACTAGGGGCCCTTGAGTGAATGGCCTCTCCTTCACTATTGAATCCCAATAGGGTGTTCCTACTCTCAGTGAGGAATGCTGGCTGTTTATGAGCCCTGTGTGCCTCAATTTCTGTCTGTACTTCTTCATCACTACTATCTGTGCCTATTAATATAGAGCACTCCCTATTCGCCGCTGATTCTGCAAACTCTCCCATTGCTATGGGTACCCTGAGGGTAGATTCAGTAGAATTCCCCTCTCCCTAGCAGTCCTCTCTGTCCTCATGATTTGTGTCCCATTGTTCTCTTTCATATGCATAGATAGGATATGGGGCAGTGGCTGCAGTTCCTATCCTAATGTTTGCAGCAATATGTCCTTTCAGAACAGATATCTCTTGCATAAGCTGCATCTCCCTGTCCATACAAGGGGCATGGTCAATCGCTTTCCCTTTCATACATTCTGTGAGCTGTCCCTGCATAACTTTATATGCACTTATTATCTCATCTCTCTGTTGTAACCTCTGTTAGAGCTCTCCTACATTCTGTGGATTCCCTCTGAGCATTTTTATGTTTCTGTAACACTTCATCCTGGGAGATTTTACCCATGTCATTAAGTGTTGTTAAAGTTTTAATTTGGATATTTAGCTGATCTATTTTTTCTTTGCTTTCTGTTTATTTTAAATTAGATTCTTCTCTACATTTTTGTAGGGTTTTAGCTAAACTGCTTAATTTAGCATCCATAGCCAAACAGGCTGCATACAAACCTGCAATGGCTATTCCTTTCTGTTTCCTTTTCTTTGATGATTTAATTTCATCATCAAACAAACCCTGGACATAGCTCCATGGGTTTTCTTTTAATTTGGCATCACAAGCAAAGTCTGTACACTTTTGCTTTGTGATGTATTTCACTACAAAGCTGTCTATATTTGACATTGTAGCCATTTTACAGATTTATTCCCTTTCGTTATATGTATTCTATCACTGAGAATTACAAATTTTAAGTATTTGGGAACAATATTTTCTATATTTTGCATGTGGTATCCTCCCTTATCTGTTCGCTAGCCTGATAAGTTAAACTCTAACACCCGTGTTTTTAATTTCTTACTTTAGGCCTTTTTTAAACAAAACAGTTTCTCTAGTCATTTGCAACCTATTCCACTGTGATCTTGTATTTTGCCCAGCGAGCTTATAGCCCTTGTGCTGCTCCTAAATATTGTATTTAGTCAAAATCGATACTGAATAATTCCAAGTCCCTTCCGTGGTCGCCAATGTTGATTTATGGAATCTTATATAACATATATTTATTATATCATATATTGATATAATGGTTTATGTATTTTAGATCTGCAAATATATTGTAATAGGCTTACAAATAGGTGGGCTCATAACAAAAGGGGTGATGTTTAGTACTGGTCCAATCACACAATATGTTATGCGTGGACGTTCCTATTTAATACCTGTGATTGGCTCAGATTTAAGGAGCTATATCTCTACTGTCCAGGAAATATTTCCAGGCAAAGCCTAAATATACTTTACAGAGATATATAATCCTGGCTCATTGAACATATAAGTACTATACTTTATGACTACAAGTCAATTGTCCCAACTTGCAGAGCCTTATATAATATATGCAGATTTCATGTATAACTTTAGTGATTCCTAAAATGAGTTCAAGACTTGGAATACCAGCTCTATTTTGTCTAGTACATTTATTATAGGTGATACAAAATACAAGATAAGATAACACAATGATAATAAATCTTATAATTTATCTATACTTCCTTAACCATGGTACATACATAAAACACAAACAGTTTTACAAACTTAAACAATTAATACACATACTATACACTTGCAAGAATATGTGAGGGCATAATTCATAGCTACCGTCTTAGGATCCTGACTCCCTCTGGACTTCGTTCCTTCCTCCTCTCCTTCTAACTCTCTATCTATCAGACTGCCCCTTTTATCCTATATTCTACCAATTCAAAACTAGTATATCCCCACAGTTTCCAATGGAGTAGATAATTATAGGTTTTGACAGATTCCAAAGTGTCATAAAACGTTCTCTGCTAACTCCGTCTCACGGTGGTGAGCATGTAGGGAATTTGGGATCATAAAATTTGGTATTTCTTTATCCATCAGAGATCTACCTTTGTATGGATGTGTAAACGATCTATTTCGCCTAGGCCCTAGGGTGTTAGCATAAATAATTGTGACCTGTTTATAGTGGGTTTGATCCTATATTATCATTGCCTCTGGCCAGCAGTATAACTGGACAATAGGCCAGCTGGTTGATATATTTTCTAAAGGTATGAAGATCTTTGATTGTGAATTCCAATGTACCCTGTTCATACCAGTAACTGTTTGCATATTATGAGACCTGAGCTAGGTGACCTATTGACTTTATCCACCAAGTTATAATTATTTATTTGCTGTGTGTGAATCAAGTATACAGTATACATATATCTACATATCATGTAAACTTTGATTTAATTGTACTTGGTATAGCGCAGATCAGACGTTAATCCTTTGATTAATACAGATATGAATAATGGCATGGAAGGGATGAATTTGTGTAATGCTCAATGTATTGTGTATTCTGGCTATATGGCTTACACAGAGAAAACCTGTCTCTTACATAATGACCCATAATCTTGCAGTAAAACACGCAGAAATACATGCTACTAAATTCTCAAAACATAAGACTAATACATTCAAACCTATTTAAGTTATACCTTACAATAATATAGATATACACACACTCTTAACTGGTTAAAATCACATTGGGTAATAAATCATATTATTTAATTTACATAATTTGTTCTAACTTTGGTACCTACTAAATTATATTGTTATGTAATGGTCTATATGGCAACAACTGGATCACAGCCCGTCGTCTCAAAGGGGGTCATTCCGACCCGTTCGCACACAGCGGTTTGTCGCTGCGGTGCAAACGGGTCCGGAATGTGCATGCACGGCGGACGCACTGCGCATGCGCGACGTTGCGGGTTACGTCAAGAAGAACGAACAAAGCGGTCGCAGAGCCGACCGCAAGAGTATTGACAGGAAGAAGGCGATCCTGGGCGGCACAAAGCGTTTCCAGACGTTTTTGGGGAGTGGAATTGAAAATGCAGACGTGTCCAGAAGAACGGAGGGCGGATGTCTGACGTCAAAGCCGGCCCCAGCATCGCTGAGATCGTCACACAGGGTAAGTATGTCCAGGGCTGGTCTTGTATTACTTTAAATTTTTTTAGCTTAGCAGGGCTGCACAAGCGATCGCAGCCCTGCTAAGCTAAAATACACTCCCCCATAGGCGTGTACAAGTTGATTGCAGCAGCAGCAAAAAGTTGCTGGCTGCAATCAACTCGGAATGACCACCAAAGTTCCAAAACATGCACCCTCTAACCAACACGATATCTATCGCACTCCCTCCATTTCCGACAGCAGAAGCAGCCCAAATTCAGATTTCCAATCCAGTGGGTTTCTGCACCTACTGTATGCATCTAGACTGAGGCATCCAGCCTTAATCCTGCCACCCAGTATTGCCAGTGTCTGTCAGCCTGCAACATTTCCTTAGTAAATTGCGTTAAAAAAAAAAATCTGTCTTGGTGATGCAGTTTAATACATAGGCATGTTAGAGTTACTGTGCTACCTAAGACTATACTGATCTTTCTCGGTCAAGGTGACTACAGAGGGCCTAATTCAGACCTGATCGCAGCAGCAAACTTGTCAGCTAATGGCCAAAACCATGTGGACTGCAGGGGGGGGCAGATATAACATGTGCAGAGAGAGTTAGATTTGGGTGTAGTGTGTTCATACTGAAATCTAAATTGCAGTGTTTACCCTGCACAGAAAGAAAATAATACACATAAATTTAACTCTCTCTGCACATGTTATATTTGCTCCCCCCCCCCCCCCCCCCCTGCAGTGCACATGGTTTTGCCCATTAGCTAACAAATTTGCTGCTGCGATCAGGTCTGAATTAGGCCCAGAGTTGGCACAACACTGTCCATGCTACATAATTATTGTGCTATAATTATTGCATTCTAATTAATAACCTCCTCATACTAAACCAATAAAATGGACTGACATCATCGGCAGGGCCGGTTCTAGACCTTGTGGCGCCCAGGGCGAAAGTTTCCTGTGCCCAGAGGCGGATTGGCTATAGGGTTTACTGGGAAGATTCCCGGTGGGCCGACGCACCCGCAGGGCCTGTTTTGTTTGAGGACATGTGGTCCTTTTTATAGACATAATGAATAAGATGCAAAATAATTTGCATATATGAAAATTACTTTGCCACTTAGCCTGTGATTGCAGATGATCTAGTGTATGCTCTGTCTGCCTGCTTGGCTGACATATAAGATTGAGTGAATAGTGACTGGGATACGGTTGGTGTAATAAGCAAGAAAATATATCTTTCTAAAGAATTATATAGTTTCCTAAATTCTGAAGGTGTATCATATAATGTGCTCATAATATTTAATTTTATTTATTTTTAACTTCCCCCTTGATGCTGGACATGCCCACTATCTGGAAAGTCTTGGGGGGGAGGGTGCTGCTGCCATGGCCAGACCTTACACCTCTAGTGCTGCCCATGTGGGGCCACTAGTACAAATATTTCCAGGGCCGCTTTTTGTTCCCAATCCGCCCCTGCCTGTGCCCCCCTCCCCCAGGTAAAATACAGTCGGTGCATGCCCCAAAACAGGGGCGTGGCTTCTTCATAGGGAATGGGCGTGGCTTCTTCATAGGGAAGGGGCGTGCCCACAGTTATACCCCTGTACTTGTGCCCTGCTGTAGCTGTGCCCCCAGTAGTTGTGCCCCCAGCAGCTGTGCCCCTAGTTAATTTCCCCCCAGTAGCTGTTCCCCCTGTAGCAGTGCCCCCTTTGGTAGTGCCCCCTGTAGTTGTGCCCCTTATAGTAGTGCACCCAGTAGCTGTGCCCCCAGTGCAGTGCCCCTTATAGTAGTGCCCCCAGTAGTTGTGCCCCTTGTAGCTGTGCCACCAGTTGATTTGCACCCTGTAGCAGTGCCCCAAGTATGTGCCCCCTGTAATTGTGTCCCCAGTAGCTGTGCCCCCTGTACTTGTGCCCCCCTGTAGATTTGCCCCAGTAGCTGTGCCCCTAGTAGTTCTACCCCCAGTACTTGTGCCCCCCTGTAGATCTGCCCCCAGTAGTTGTGCCCCCTGTACTTGTGCCCCCCTGTAGATTTGCCCTCAGTAGCTGTGCCCCCAGTAGTTGTGCCCCCTGTAGATTTGCCCCCAGTAGCTGTGCCCAGTGGTTGTTCCCCCAGTAACTGTTCCCCCTGTAGTTGTGCCCCCTGTAGCAGAGCCCCTTGTAGCAGTGCCCCCTGTAGCAGTGCCCCCAGTAGCTGTGCCCCTTGTAGCTGTGCCCCCAGTTGCTATTCCCCCTGTAGCATTGCCCCCAGTATGTGTCCCCTGTAGTTGTGCCCCGTGTAGATCTGCCCCATGTAGCTGTGCCCCCTGTAGTAGTGCCCCCATTAGTAGCGCCGCTGTGAAACCTTAAAAAAAAAGAAAACACACAATACTTACCAGCCTCGCTCCTGTTTCCGGATCGCTGCTGCTGCTGTCTCCGGGCGCCGGCTCCTCTCTATGGGAGAGACGTCATGACGTCTCTCCCATAGAAGCGCCGCACTGACACTAGGGGTCAATTTTGACCTCTATTGTCTGTCAGCGACGCCGGCTGCAGCGGGCGCACACAGCGCTCGCTGTAGCCGGGGAGCGGGGAGGGAGTGAGGGTAGATTAGCAGCGGCTCTTGCCACGGTGGCGGCTGCGCCCTCAGGGTAGCGGCGTCCCGGGCAAAAAGCCTGCTTGCCCGTGGCAAGAGCCGCTACTGATCATCGGTCACATATAATGTGTTATGTATGCCGATTTGTACTCTGAAGTCAGCATTTTGTACACTAGGTAAAATAAGCAATGATTATTGTAACACTGTGTTGTCCCTTCTCAGGCATAAATGATTGGTTATCAATTTTACTTTATATAATATATGTTATCATTGTAACAACTGCGGGAGTTGATGTATAAAATAAATGTACAGTATACTTACATAAAACTTGCGCGCGGCATGGCCATGTTCTGGCATTTGTATAACAACATGTTATGAAAGCAAAACAATACACACCACTGGGATATTTTTTCAATCATTGCGAAATGATTGCCGATGTAAGCTGTATTCTCAGCAGGCCTTTTAACATCGTGCTGTGTGTTTCCATCTTTTGGCACAGGGGTTCCTGTCCAAAATTTCAGATCTGCTGCTGTGCCGGTGGACGTGCAGGAACTGCTGTCAGAAGTGTTACGAGTGCAGCTGCTGCCAATCAAGTGAAGATGAAGTAGAGATCCTGGGGCCCTTTCCCGCACAAACACCACCCTGGCTGTTAGTATGGCACAGACAATGTTTTTCCTATCACTGCACTTTAGCTTTGGGTTTTAGGGAGAAAAAATAGAATCAACAAATTGTAGAATAAAAATATGATGCAGAAAGAGTTTTTCTTTGAGACAGCGTTCCACAGTGTTTTGGGATTGTATTGTTAGTTCTTATTTTTTTGTATTTTAGAAGAAAGGGGAGCCTTGTAGTGTAGGAAAACTCCATTATGAATCAACCTTATTGCGAGCACTTATACAGTCCTTGTAAGCTGAATCTAGTCATATAGCAAGTCAGGTACTGTTAGATACAGTGGGGCATACTCAGAGGTTGGAACAATTGGGATGCGGTCAAGATCCCGCCGGACGGAATCCCGGCGGTCGAAATACCGTCACCAGAATCCCGACCGGCACAATCCCGACATATTCTCCCTCCGTGGGTGTCCACGACACCTATAGAGGGAGAATAAATTAGTGTGCCAAGCGTAGCGAGGCACCGTGCCCGCAGTAGCGAGGCACCGTGCCCGCAGCGTGGCGAGCAGAGCGAGCCCACAAGGGGCTGCGTTCCGCTCGCCAACCCTGTCAGGATTGTGCTGGTCGGGAATCTGGTGTTGGTATTTCGACCGCCGGGATCCCGTCCAGCGGGATTTCGTACTGATCCCGAACAATTATGCTTTGAGGCTGACGCAACTATGAGTGATAAAGAGTCATATTCAACTCAGTTATATCTTCACTTGCAGTTTAAGTGGGTGGTAATTACTATTATTATTATTTTTATGATGATGATGATGATGATTGTTATCCATTATTTATATAGCACCACCAGGTGTCCACAGCGCCTTACAAATTACATAAACAAACAGAACAAGAAAAAAGTGACTCACAGCACAGAACGTTGCAGAACATGAGCAGTCATAATACCCAAATTAGCAGCAGATCTGCAGAACCCAAGTTACAGGCAGTAGGCAGTATGGAGAAGATGATGGTATAGACAGGCAGTAGGCAGTATGGAGAAGATGATGGTATAGACAGGCAGTAGGCAGTATGGAGAAGATGATGGCATAGACAGGCAGTAGGCAGTATGGAGAAGATGATGGTATAGACAGGCAGTAGGCAGTATGGAGAAGATGATGGTATAGACAGGCAGTAGGCAGTATGGAGAAGATGATGGTATAGACAGGCAGTAGGCAGTATGGAGACGATGATGGTATAGACAGGCAGTAGGCAGTATGGAGAAGATGATGGTATAGACAGGCAGTAGGCAGTATGGAGAAGATGATGGTATAGACAGGCAGTAGGCAGTATGGAGACGATGATGGTATAGACAGGCAGTAGGCAGTATGGAGAAGATGATGGTATAGACAGGCAGTAGGCAGTATGGAGAAGATGATGGTATAGACAGGCAGTAGGCAGTATGGAGAAGATGATGGTATAGACAGGCAGTAGGCAGTATGGAGAAGATGATGGTATAGACAGGCAGTAGGCAGTATGGAGAAGATGATGGTATAGACAGGCAGTAGGCAGTATGGAGAAGATGATGGTATAGACAGGCAGTAGGCAGTATGGAGAAGATGATGGTATAGACAGGCAGTAGGCAGTATGGAGAAGATGATGGTATAGACAGGCAGTAGGCAGTATGGAGAAGATGATGGTATAGACAGGCAGTAGGCAGTATGGAGAAGATGATGGTATAGACAGGCAGTAGGCAGTATGGAGAAGATGATGGTATAGACAGGCAGTAGGCAGTATGGAGAAGATGATGGTATAGACAGGCAGTAGGCAGTATGGAGAAGATGATGGTATAGACAGGCAGTAGGCAGTATGGAGACGATGATGGTATAGACAGGCAGTAGGCAGTATGGAGAAGATGATGGTATAGACAGGCAGTAGGCAGTATGGAGAAGATGATGGTATAGACAGGCAGTAGGCAGTATGGAGAAGATGATGGTATAGACAGGCAGTAGGCAGTATGGAGAAGATGATGGTATAGACAGGCAGTAGGCAGTATGGAGAAGATGATGGTATAGACAGGCAGTAGGCAGTATGGAGAAGATGATGGTATAGACAGGCAGTAGGCAGTATGGAGAAGATGATGGTATAGACAGGCAGTAGGCAGTATGGAGAAGATGATGGTATAGACAGGCAGTAGGCAGTATGGAGAAGATGATGGTATAGACAGGCAGTAGGCAGTATGGAGAAGATGATGGTATAGACAGGCAGTAGGCAGTATGGAGAAGATGATGGTATAGACAGGCAGTAGGCAGTATGGAGAAGATGATGGTATAGACAGGCAGTAGGCAGTATGGAGAAGATGATGGTATAGACAGGCAGTAGGCAGTATGGAGAAGATGATGGTATAGACAGGCAGTAGGCAGTATGGAGAAGATGATGGTATAGACAGGCAGTAGGCAGTATGGAGAAGATGATGGTATAGACAGGCAGTAGGCAGTATGGAGAAGATGATGGTATAGACAGGCAGTAGGCAGTATGGAGAAGATGATGGTATAGACAGGCAGTAGGCAGTATGGAGAAGATGATGGTATAGACAGGCAGTAGGCAGTATGGAGAAGATGATGGTATAGACAGTCACAGGCAGTAGGCAGTATGGAGAAGATGATGGTATAGAGAAGGCAAAGCACATGAGAGAAGAGGGCCCAGCTTGTGAGAGCTTACATTCTAAAGGGGAGGGGCAGTAAGATAATTAGGTGAGAGCCAGGTTATTGTGAGAAGGGAGGGGCAGTTAATTGGGTGTTCGCACATAGGCAATGATGATGCATCAACTCCCCACTTTACTAGGGAAGTGGGCGGGATCTTCACCACAACAGCTCTTAAACCATCATTCCCTTATATAAAGGAAATTATTGTTTGTTTGTTTGTTTGTTTTTTGTTATCCTGCTGTGTGTTCAGTTTTATTTGCAACTGGCCATTGTAGATATTAAGTGTTGTCAACAACTTAAAGTGTTCATATCTGATGTGTTGTTAACTTCTTACATGTCATGTCTACTGTACTAATAATATACGTAAAATAACGGATATCTTTCTAGTGTTCTATTAAAAAGTATAAAATATATAAATATTGTTTTTAAAAACAATTTTATTCATAGGATAAACAATCGCAGTGATGACAAGGAAGATTCTGATAATACAACTAGTGAGCCTCCTCAAACACCACAGGAAACGTCACCAGACAGGAGACGGTCATCTTCGGATACATCTAGATCTACATATAGCCTCACAAGACGCATTTCAAGTATGATTCTATACATATCATATGAGTACATGTATTCCTGAAGAAGAACGCCAGCCATCCATTTTATTTTTTGTTGATTAATGACAGATATTCTCCATTGAAAATACCTGCACCTACTGTAAAGCTTCTTCTTTTCTCACGACATAGGGAGGTTCGCATGTAAGCAGTGATCCAGTTACTGATTTTACAAGCTGCTACAGATGTGTCCACAAACAGCTATCCTCACATCCAGCCAAATAGCCCTGTTTAGTGCACTATGGACTTTGCAACTTAGCCGAGTCAAAACACTAATCCTAAGTAACTAGTACACTATAAAGTCATTTCATTGAGGAAAATGGTAGCACAACCTAGGGCAGTGGTTCTCAAACTGTGTGGCACCCTGGAGAGGAGACACTTGCTGGGGTGCCTTGGGTTTGTGGTCCAGGACCAATTCAAATTATTTATGGTCAATGTAATAGGCAAAACCAGTGCTAGTGGCTGCCAATCATAAAATATGTGGACAAACAGAAGCAAATCTTGTCCCTCACCACATAACTGAGCCTAAGGATGACCTATAAACACAATTTACTTCATATAATATTTATTTCTAAATTTCTCAATAAGAAACTTTTGGCCAGGGGTGCCATGAAAAAAAACGAGTTTTATGGTAAGAACTTACCCTTGTTAAAACTCTTTCTGCGAGGTACACTGGGCTCCACAAGTCTGGACAATGGGGTGTAGAGTAGGATCTTGATCCGAGGCACCAACAGGCTCAAAGCTTTGACTGTTCCCAGAATGCACAGCGCCGCCTCCTCTATAACCCCGCCTCCCAGCACAGGAGCTCAGTTTAGTTAACCAGCCCAATGCAGTAGCAGGAAAAGAGACGACAACGGTTAGTAGCCACATACACCACACTCTCATGACAAGAGAAGTGTCAGTGGCTAATGCCATATCAACCCAAAGAAGCTAAGTGCGTCAGGGTGGGCGCCTTGTGGAGCCCAATGTACCTCGCAGAAAGAGTTTTAACAAGGGTAAGTTCTTACCGTAAAACTCGTTTTCAGCTGCGGGGTACACTGGGTTCCACAAGTCTGGACAATGGGGATGTCCTAAAGCAGTTCCTTATGGGAGGGAACGCACTGTAGTGGGCAAAAGAACCCGGCGTCCAAAGAAAGCATCCTGGGAAGCGGCAGTATCGAAGGCATAGAACCTTATGAACGTGTTCCCGGAAGACCACGTAGCCGCCTTGCACAATTGGTCAAGGGTCGCACCACGTTGGGCCGCCCAAGAAGGTCCAACAGACCGAGTAGAATGGGCCGTAATGTGAACAGGAGCTGACAGACCAGCCTTCACAAAAGCATGCACAATCACCATTCTAATCCAGCCTGGCCAGGGTCTGCTTGTGAGCAGGCTAGCCACGTTTGTGAAATCCAAACAAAACAAAGAGAGAATCAGACTTTCGAATAGAAGCAGTTCTCTTCACATAGATACGGAGAGCCCGTACCACATCCAAAGACCGCTCTTTGGGAGACAAATCAGGAGAAACAAAAGCTGGAACCACAATCTCCTGATTAAGGTGGAACAAAGAAACCACCTTAGGTAAATATCCTGGACGAGTACTAAGAACCGCCCGGTCACGGTGAAAAATCAGATATGGGGAACTACAAGACAAGGCACCCAAATCCGACACTCTTCTAGCAGGGGCAATAGCCAGCAAGAACACCACCTTAAGGGAAAGCCACTTAAGGTCAGCTTGAACCAAGAGGTTCAAATGGAGGCTCCTGCAACGCCTCCAAAACCACCGACAAGTCCCAAGGAGCCACAGGCGGGACATAGGGAGGTTGGATACGCAACACACCCTGAGTGAAAGTATGAACATCAGGTAAAGTCGCAATTTTTCTCTGAAACCACACCGACAAGGCAGAAATATGAACCTTGAGGGAGGCCAGACGCAGGCCTAAATCTAGGCCCTGCTGTAGAAAAGCCAAAAGTTTGGCTGTACTAAACTTGGAAGCGTCATAATGGTTAGATGCGCACCAAACAAAGTAGGAATGCCAGACCCGATGGTAAATCCGAGCAGAGGCCGGTGTCCGGGCCCACAACATAGTTTTAATGACCTCTTCAGAAAAACCTTTAGCTCTTAAGACGGAAGCTTCAAGAGCCACGCCGTCAAAGACAGCCGGGCTAAGTCCTGGTAGACACAGGGGCCCTGAACGAGGAGGTCTGGGCGTTGTGGAAGTAGAAGTGGACGCTCTGACGATAGGCCTTGCAGGTCTGAGAACCAGTGCCGTCTGGGCCACGCCGGAGCTATGAGAAGCAGATTTCCTTTTTCTTGCTTGAACTTCCGAATTACCCTGGGCAGGAGTGACACCGGAGGGAACACGTACGGCAGCCGAAACCTCCACGGCACTGCCAGCACATCCACGAATGTTGCTTGAGGATCCCTTGTCCTTGCTCCGAAGACCGGAACCTTGTGATTGTGTCGAGACGCCATCAGATCCACATCTGGAAGATCCCACCTTTCCACGAGGAGTTGAAACACTTCTGGATGGAGGCCCCACTCGCCGGCATGCATGTCCTGACGACTGAGAAAGTCCGCTTCCCAATTGAGGACTCCCGGAATGAATATTGCCGATATTGCCGGTAGATGGCGTTCTGCCCAACGTAGAATCCGTGAGGCTTCCTTCATTGCCAAACGGCTTTGAGTGCCGCCTTGATGATTTATGTAAGCCACTGTGGTGGCGTTGTCCGACTGTACTTGAACAAGACGGCTCTGAATCAAATGCTGGGCTAGGTTCAACGCATTGAAGACCGCCCGCAATTCCAGAATGTTGATCGAGAGGAGAGATTCCTCCTTGGTCCACCGACCCTGCAAGGAGTGCTGCTCCAGCACTGCGCCCCAACCTCTTAGACTGGCATCTGTCGTCAACAGGACCCAGCTGGATATCAAGAAGGGACAGCCTCTACACAATTGTTGGTCCAGGAGCCACCAGAGCAGCGACAGACGGACCTCCGGAGTCAAAGAGATCATGTGAGACCTGATCCGGTGAGGCAGGCCGTCCCCCTTGGCTAGAATCAGCTTCTGGAGGGGGCGAGAATGGAATTGAGCATACTCCACCATGTCGAATGCTGACACCATGAGGCGCAGCACCTGCATTGCCGAATGTATCGACACTTGCGGACGAGAAAGTAAGCAACGAATCCTGTCCTGAAGTTTCAGGACTTTCTCCTGAGACAAGAACAACCTCTGGTTGTGAGTGTCCAACAGCGCTCCCAGATGCACCATGCTCTGAGCAGGGACCAGGGAGGATTTCTTCCAGTTGATGAGCCACCCGTGGGCTTGTAGAAACCGGACTGTCATATCCAGATGACGCAGGAGAAGATCTGGGGAATTTGCCAGGATTAACAAGTCGTGCAGATACGGCAGTATCCTGACCCCTTGACGGCGGAGTACCACCGTCATCACCGCCATAACTTTGGTGAAGACTCGCGGAGCCTTTGTTAAACCAAAAGGTAACGCCCAAAACTGGTAATGGAGGTTGCCAATAGCGAACCTCAGGTATTGTTGATGTGACACTGCTATAGGAATATGCAGATAAGCATCCTGTATGTCCAGGGAGACCATGTAGTCCCCATGTTCCAAGGCCAGAACTATAGAGCGAAGGGTTTCCATACGGAAATTGGAAACCTTCACAAATTTGTTCAGTGCCTTGAGGTTGAGAATGGGCCGGGAGGACCCATTCGGTTTCGGGACTAGAAACAGCGGAGAATAGTACCCCCGGCCCCTCTGAGCAAGAGGCACCTGTACTACGACTCCTGTATCCAGGAGGGTCTGTACCACCGAATGCAGAGTGTTTGCCTTTGTCTGGTCCGACGGGACGTCTGTCTGGCAAAATCGATGAGGGGTCGGTTTTTGAAGGCTATGGCGTAACCTCGAGTGACGACTTCCCGTACCCAGGCATCTGAAGTGGTCTTCAACCATTCCTGGGTATACCCTAGAAGCCGGCCCCCCAACCTGGGATCCCCCAGGGGGAGGCCCGCCCCGTCATGCGGCAGGCTTATCGGTCTTGGCTGCTGGCTGACGGGCAGCCCAGGCTCCTTTGGGCTTCGGCTTACCAGGTTTGGAAGTGCGGGCCTGCTTATGGTACGCCTGACCTTTTGCTTTACCTGAAGGACGAAAGGGGCGAAAGGACGTGCCTTTGGCCTTCGACACAGAAGGAGCTGTATTAGGCAGACAGGCAGTTTTGGCAGTAGCCAAGTCAGCCACTATCTTATTTAAGTCCTCCCCAAACAGAATATCCCTCTTGAAAGGGAGTACCTCCAGGGTTTTTCTAGAGTCCAGATCCACAGACCAGGATCTCAGCCACAATATCCTGCAAGCCAGGACTGACGTAGTAGAGGCCTTGGCTGCTAGGATACCGGCATCAGAAGCGGCCTCTTTAATATAGCGAGAAGCTGTGACAATATATGACAAGCATTGCCTAGCATGGTCAGAGGAGATTTCAGCCTCTAACTCCAAGGCCCATGCTTCAATAGCCTCTGCAACCCATGTAGCTGCAATAGTGGGCCTTTGTGCAGCACCCGTGAGGGTGTAAATCGCTTTTAGACAACCCTCGACACGTTTATCCGTAGGATCTTTTAGAGACGTGACGGTAGTGACAGGTAGAGCTGAGGAAACCACCATCCTAGCCACATGTGAGTCTACTGGAGGAGGCATTTCCCAATTCTTAGACAGCTCTGGCGCGAGGGGATAGCGAGCCAGCATCTTCTTTTGAGGCACTAACTTCGTACCCAGGCTTTGCCAGGGTTCCTGACGTATATCCACTAGGTAGTCAGAGTGAGGTAAAACTTGCTTAATCACCTTCTGACGCTTGAACCTATCTGGTTTCTTAGAAGGAACGGATGGCTCGGGATCATCCATAATCTGCAGAATTAATTTAATAGCCTCCAAAAGATCAGGAACATCCACATGTGAATTACCCTCCCCATCAGCCGTATCTGAGTCAGAACCTGTGGGGTCAGTGTATGTGCTGTCTTCATCAGACGAGGTGTCAGTGACAGCAGTGGATTGTGAGGAGACGAGCGCTCGCTTAGAGGACCTCTTGGACTTAGGCGAGCGTTGGTCAGACTTTTTAGTAGTCAGGGACTGGTTCAACTTCTTTAATTGAGCAGATAAATCGTCCGCCCACGGCGGGTTAGCTGCAGGGACCACATACGGTTGTACCAGCATTGGGGGTCCCATAGGGAGTGTTAGTTTATGAACTAGCGTATTCAGGAGCGTGGAAAAAGCGTCCCACGGAGGGTCAGTATGGGCCTCCGTTGCCACAGTCCCACTGGGGGGCAAGGAGCCCCCAGAACCAGAGCCCAGAGCTGCTATATTCTCCCCATATGTGCCTGTGGCTTCAGCAACACCAGCAGTGTGTTCCGCCCCAGAACCGTTACCCTCAGAAGCGGACATGATATAACTTGCAGTATGAGGTAACACAGTACAATTATTAGCAGCACTATATCCCTAAACCCAAACCCCTGCGCAGTGTAGTCAGCACCAGCAGAGATAAAGGAGAGATATGGTGACTAAATCACAGAGAAAAATACGTAATACAGTATATCTTTTTGAAAATCCTATATTAAATAACACCTGACGCACCAAGCCCCCTCAGGTTATAGAATATAGGGGTAGCAAGTTGAGTGAAAGACACGAGATGGACACCACTCAGCTATCAATGCACACACAAATAGTCACAGTTTGTACAATGCAGAGGTTATTACAGACAATAATACTGCACTGGACTAGCTTACACAGCTATATAGGCAATAGATATAACACTACACAGTAAGAAACTGGATGTATATCACAGGGTAATTGTACTATAAACCCCTGTCTAAATGCACTCTTTCTTACTAACACTGACTAAAAAGGCAGTTAGAATACTTAAGTGTCATGTAAAGTCACAGCACTGACAACCAGGCGGCTTTACATAGGAGGATTTGCCCAAGCAGTCCCAGGAGCAGTGAGCTGATAAGTAATGGCGCCGCAGACACTGACAGAGTGAGGAAAGACAGAGATGCAGCTCCAGGGCGGGAACACTTGCTGGAAATGGCGCCCTGGGGCTGGGGGAGGGGCTTCAGGTCTAAGCCTTATCCCCCTTGCTGGCAAAACCACCGGGTACTGTGGGCGATATTAAATTCGGTTTTAAGAGAAAACCTGACCTGCGCCCATGCCCTGGTGATCTAGTGGGATCGCCTGTATCCACAGTGTCCACCGCCAGCGCGCGTGGCCCGCCTCCCACTGACCGCGCCGGATCGCGATAAAGACCGGGTCCCGCGAGCGGGACCCATTATCACCTCCCGAAGCGCGGCCACGCGATCCTGGAGAGCCCCAGCCGTGTGTGCCTAACGTGAAGTAAACCGGAGCCTCCGCTGTAGGTACCCGGCAACCAGGGCTCGGGAGTGTACAGCGCCGCTGGGGAGAGCTGGAGCTGCAGCAGAGAATGTCAGAAGACATTACCCCTGCTGCTGCCCTTGAAGTCTACACTTTTTACCTCATAAAAAGCTTTTCTTAGGGCTGCCTGGAGCAGCCCCTCTGTTAAGTGCCTGCTTACTGCAGCACCAACTGACAAACTGAGCTCCTGTGCTGGGAGGCGGGGTTATAGAGGAGGCGGCGCTGTGCATTCTGGGAACAGTCAAAGCTTTGAGCCTGTTGGTGCATCGGATCAAGATCCTACTCTACACCTCATTGTCCAGACTTGTGGAGCCCAGTGTACCCCGCAGCAGAAATTCTGATACTGTAGGGCGCCGTGAACCACTGACCTAGGGTTAAAAGCTAAAAGACAGGTCCGATACGATAGACCAGTGACATTTATTTTTATGCTTACTGTGCAACTTTATACTATTTCCTTTGCTACTGAAATACTAACCCTATATACCTAGTGCACTATAATCAGAGTAAAACTCAAAATTGAGGAAAAAGTAATCTGCGGCTTTATACTACAGTAGTTCCTTTGTGTCACAAAAATGTATCCTATTTGTCTCATATACTGTAAGTGAACTAAGATGCAAAACTAGCAAAATATGAGGAGAAAGTGCAAAGCATGGGACTCACACCAGGCTTCACTCGCCATATGATGCAATAAGGATAAGTGTAGGAGGACACATCTGCATCTCAATATTTCAGGCCTCTCTACTTACATTGTAGTCCATGAGCAGCATCTAATAGAGATACCTCTCCTTAAGTGTAGATGTCCTAGAGGTCCCATAGAACCTTGGTGGTTGTACAGGTAAGGAGGTTTACTGACCACGAAAATTGTTTTGTCTCTTTAGATTTTTTTTTCCTTTTATATGATGTTGTATTGTTATGATATTAAGCTAGATTGTAATAAAATACAAGCTAATGGAGCCCATACATCTGTGACTGGTTGCCGCTATTACCCGTTCTGCTAACAGTTGGCTTAGGGGATCGGAGAAATTTTACATGTTGGATTTCCTTGACTCACCAATTCCAACCAAGAAATGGTTGAGATGGGCAAATCAGAAAGTTCTGACATGTTGAATTTCCATTATTCCAAAATAGATTGCTGATTATCAATGCCACTGATCATGGATTAGATCACCCATTGGCAGAACGGATTGGCAGAATGGGGAATCATGGCCATAGATGTATGGCCCGCATTAGCAGATCTTCATTTTTCCAAGTCATGATACCTGGGACCTTACTTAGTATCTCCCTAGACTGTCATCCTCCTGTTATTAATCTGTGCTGCTTGTGGGCCTAGGTCTTGAATTATCTCTGCATCTATTAAAAAAACATGATTCAGTATTTTGTGTTCTACAGGCTGTATAAGCGTATATCAACAATATGTTGTGTTGTTTATTACAACAATTGTATCTTCATTATCAGTAAATGTTATATATCATTATCTCCTAGGTTTAGAATCTAGAAGACCCAGTTCTCCATTAATTGATATTAAACCAATTGAGTTTGGTGCATTAGGAGCCAAAAAAGAAACCGTACAACCAACAGTACTAAGGAAAACCTATACCCCAGAGGACTATTTTAGGAAATTTGAACCACATTTATATCCAGTTGATTCCAGTAATGATGATGTAGACTCATTAACTGATGATGAAATTCTGACCAAGTATCAATTAGGTATGATGCATTTTAGTACTCAGTATGATCTACTGCACAACTATCTGATTGTCAGGGTAATAGAGGCCAGAGACTTGCCACCTCCCATATCTTATGATGGTTCTAGACAAGACATGGCTCATTCTAACCCATATGTGAAGATATGCCTATTGCCAGACCAAAAGAACTCTAAGCAAACCGGGGTGAAGCGTAAGACCCAGAATCCAGTATTTGAGGAGAGATATACTTTTGAAATCCCATTTTTAGAAGCCCAAAGAAGAACATTGCTCTTAACTGTGGTGGATTTTGACAAGTTCTCACGACATTGTGTTATTGGGAAAGTCTCCATGCCACTGAATGAGGTTGACCTTGTTAAAGGAGGACACTGGTGGAAGGCTATTATACCGAGCTCTCAGGTAAGATGAAGGACAATGTACATATTAAATAATACACTTTTCTTTTATTAATTATCCCTGAATTGTTGCTGGATATTTTTATCTACACAAATAAATTAGATGTTATATAATATACTGTATGTAGTACATTTTAAACAAAACAACTACATAACACAGGAGAGAGGAGTAGGATCAAAGAGTTGGTAGCAGTCAGCAAGAGCAGTACATCAACCATGCTTATAGGCAAATTGGAAGGTCTAGGTTTATTATTTCTTATCTGTAACTGAATAAATAAAAAAAAACCTCTCTTTTAATTATAAAATATTGAGGCCTAAATTTAAGTCTGGAGCTTACATATTGGTCTGATAATGTCAGTTATTACCTTTAAACGTAAGCTATATACTTTTTACGGACTAAGTACGCTATTGGCGCACAGAGTACCGTAAGGGTACGCACTAAGCGTAGCAGACGCTAGGCCGTGGGCGCGACGCAAGAGCGACACGTACGCTCACGGAATGATACACAGTAAACCTTAGTAATAACACACCGTAAGGGTATGCTTACACTTTAAACCTTGGCAATGTAATACTATAATGATGTAATGCTTATTAACCTTGATAATATAAAAAGCTGTTTGAGCGATTGAGATGCTAAGAAAACCCTTTACAGTAACTAGTGAATACGGAAGACCTTGTTTTGATTTAAAAACCTCTCAGGCTCTAACACCTTCGTGGATTGCTTTAGAGTAAAAAGGGGAAAACAATACAGCTTATACACTACAGAACTAACATAAAAATCTAAACAGAATAACAAGGAATAATATGAACAATAGCGAACGATCGCAAACACAAGCAAACAGAATGAGTACACAATGAGAACAAATGGCAAACACAGAGGATAACAAAATGGCTACAGAGAACTTACACACGTGGGAATGATTCGCAAGCGCGTCCTGGATCCAGCCCTCAGCCTTCAATGTGAAAACCTTGCAGAGAGAGTGAGTGACTGGACAGGCAATGGTGGTCTTTATATACACAACATACAGTAACAATACAATGGTCCCTATAATCTCATGGTTCATTGGACACAGGAATGTGTCTCTGCATTATAACAAAAGGTCATAGGTGGGTTCGAACAGGTGGGCTGTGTCTCTCCCCAACTGCTGTAGTGGGTGGTATCCTCAGGATTCCCGCCGCATGGATAATGAACAGCAAATACAGTAAATGTCTATAAACTACTTTTGTACATAACTATACGCAGGAGCGAGCAATCTCTTCCTAACCAACACCGAAATGTTACTATTAAAATACTCTACAGCTGGATACTAGAAACCACTGTTCAACCTTTATCTGACCCTTCCTATCATGCAAAGAGGAATTTCTCTGTCCAGGAACAGTTTAAACTAAACATACTTGCTGACATTGTTAAGGGGAATATTCACTATAAAACACACTATATGGGTTAAATATGCTATGATCGAGTCGCACGCTAGACGCTTACAAACTCTACCGTAAATGCGCATACACCGCGCGTGATCGCCGGAGCGATCTTCCGCAAATTGCGGATATGTGCACGCACGGCAGAGCGTGTACACGTGTAGCGGGCATGTGCATGGGGTTAGTACAAGGCATGTGATTCATGATATTTTTCGACTTTGACAGTCCACCCTTTGGCAGTCAACAATAACTGCCACTATCTAAACAATTTAAGCAGAAAAATATATATTACCATGAAATACCTTATTATGATTGGGAGTAGGGAGGAGAGGAGAAGGTGGGAAATGTATGACCTAGTGAGATAGTAAAAAGCATGTATGTATGAAATCCATGTCTGAGGGGTCATGTATCATCGTGCCGTACATGTTCTAAAAATAAGCTTCGAGGTATTGCGAAGTATACATTGAATCCTTCTTATCCCATATTAAGGGTCTGTAAGTGGGCTAACAAACTCTACCGAGCTCTTTTCGGCTTTTAGTTCCAACAAATGGGGTGCACATTAGTTGATGATACATGAAGGGGGAAAATATGTGAGTGCTAATATATGTGTCTATATCACCTGTCGACTATGTGTGCCACTACCTGAAGATAGAAGAGATGAAGATAAGAAACATGCGTTATAAATGCATTCGTACGATTATATATATATGGTCGTCCTTGGGCGTCTGTTGGAGTCTTGTTGAAGTCTTGTCCGGATTGCTGTATCTTTGCTGTGTGGCAAGCAAAGCTCTTCAAGTGTCCATAAAAATTAAAGTCTCTAAGGGTTCATCAATTGTCGGTGAAACAGTTCATCAATGGTCTGTGTAGAAGGGTCATCAAATTCTTCTTCCAAGTGGATGTCTTTGTACCTTGGAGAAAAACAAAGGAGAAACGGGTGAAAGAAACGGACCGTGGAATCACGTCTTATCACAGCATTGTCTCGATTGATGGGTCATAAATTAAACCAGATGTTGTTACAATGCCCTCGCTCCTCAAACTCATCAATTTGGTACTTCGCTTGCAATTCATTAAAATTTGAACACATCTGAATATCAAACCAATCATTATGACAACTCCTAGGATACATAAGAGGAATTTCCCTACAGCAACGATACATTTTGAGCCCATTCTCCTAAACCTGAGAACCAATTGCATGGGTTCAACCATGAAACCCAGCCGGCCAGTTCATTACCCACAGAAGCAAGGGTAAGGTTGTGTCTCCTTCGGAACTCCCACTTTAATTGCAAGATATCGTCCATCTTTTGATCTATGACCTCGGTTGGGTCCTCAGTGCTGTTTGTGATATACGTACAACACTTTACACCATACTGAGTTGCTAGGGTGACACAATACCCGCCTGTCACTACTGTGATGTAATTGAGAACCATCCTGTGCTGGATCAGTTCCGTTTTGTAAGCTTGCAATTCTCTCCCAGTATACCTAAAGGTGTCATCATACATCTCAGTGATATTGTCTATCAGGTTCGCTAGCGCGGTAATATACCTAAAATTTATACCTCCTCTGGCGGTACGGGTGATATCTAACGCGAGTAGGAGTTGAATCCCGGTGGATTCGTGGATCAAATCAGAGGCTGCATGCTCTGTCCTATCTATAAGGTGTCTCTTTACAATGTGTTCGTAATGGGTGTGAGTGTAAGGAGCTTGAGCATTGCGGTGAACGTCTTTCATTCTATCATGGGTAATAGTCATTACTTCCGGTAACACTCTTCCAATGTAACACAATCCCTCTGAGTTTGGGGCAAGCCACTTATACGCCTTCCTCCCACATATGAAATATGCATCATCGGGGAGGACATATGGGACAGAAAATGACATCACCATATTACAAACCTTCCAGGTGAAAAATCCTATCCCTAACTCTCTCATTTGTCTAGTACACGTATCAGGTTGTATGATATGTGCACAGTATCCTGGTGATACTTCTCCAACTCGCATGGGCCTACTTCCTAATGTGTACCTATATTGGAAATATCTTCCACTGTTGGCTATTTGGCGTATAAGCTCTGAGTCTATGGGCATTCTATCGGCTCTGTGTGAGAATGTCATGGTTTGGTTGTTCCATGTCACTTCCCAATTTCCCGGCTTTCGGGGATTGGAAATGTTAAAACATATTAAGGACCTATCCACATTAATCCACCCATTAATTCAAGTACCTCATCTATCGTTAAAGAGTATGGCACTAGTCCTGACTTTCTATGACCTTGAGGTACTTCTGAGCACACCCAGCATTCCGTTTGGTTTAAAACCTTACCCACTAATGAGTGATAGTCACTCAATGGATGACGGTCCATATTGATATTAATGCTGGACTGACATCTCTGGATGCACCCGTCCTCAACTATGTTGTCACAATTCCTACATATACAATTCTCTTCAGCTAACAATCCTTCACAATGTCTGTTAGTGTCATGGCTACCAGATCGTTTTCTGATACTCGCCTTTGCTCGGTGATTGTGTTGCTCTTGGAATTCTACGAATAAATCCTGGTCATCAGAACCCATTCCAGATCCTTTCTCGACCTCACTGGTACTCTCACCGAAACAGACTGCTCTGGTCAACAACAGGGTCAACAGGAAAACACGGACTGCAGTCTCTTGGGGCGAGTCCATCTTACAGGAGGAGAAAGAAAGAGTTGTAATGGGGGTACAGAAAATAATTGAAGGGAAAGAAACTTGTTACGATATTTCCGTTCACCATCAGGCTGTCACACCAACATGTCCATCGGTATCTCTGCACAGTCTCCCCCACCAGTATTTCCACTCTCCACCCTTTGTGTTTGGCCAGACACAACGATGCTGGTAAGATATACTGGGGTTGGGTAGACCTCTGAAAAGACCAAGTAGACATGTGACGTTTGAGCTGTCTGGTGAACGTCAGAGATGAAAAGGAAATATTTAAAGATAAATCACAGAGTTTACCTGGCCGCCCTTGTGTCTACAAGGAATGACCTACCAATTACATCGACTGTAACCTCAGGCTTACTATCAAGGCTAATAATCAACTTCACTGGCTGCAAATTACAGGTGCGGCCCAAAATTTTTCCTATATGATCCCTGATTACAATTACGTGTGTTATGTCGTTGTCTAGGGGGTTTATATACCTTATGTGGGTCTCTAAACATACAATTCCGTGCATAATGCCCTTCCCTCTGGCAGTTATAACATTTTATCACATTCGACTTACCCACAGGGGTCTGGGGCTTAAGCTGATGTGGCTTCGTTGTCAGGGCCTGTCTACTTATTGTCATTTGCTTACCGCCCTGTGACTCCCTGTGTCTTACGATGTTCCGATCATGCTCAATAGCGGTCTTTCTCAAAGCAGCCACCGACATACCTTTCCAGTTAGGTTGAGTGGTCTGTACCCTTGTTCTCAACTCTTCCTTTAAACCATCCATTAATACAGAAACCGCTACCTCTCTATACTCTACAATGTGAGGTGCAATTGTCTGTGCATAACATACAATACCGTACTTACCTGTGGACACGACCTCACCTGACCCTCCGTAAGGGGGCTTGACTACTGCCTTTACCGATTGGGCCGTGCCCACCTGGGTGTCTCGTATGATGGCTGCTGGAAAAAGTGCCGACATCGTGCTGGGCTCACTTTCTTGCTTGTGATCCTGAGGGAAGTTTAACATGGGGTGCAACTTGCACGGGTTAGAATTTGTACATTTATCAGTTTTACTTCTATCATTATTACATTTATTACGCTTACTATTATCATCATTAATACATTTATTAAGTGCACTATTATCATCATATCCCAGTATGCCATTCTCTGTAGCCATTGTTTCTCCAGTTGCCATCAGTTTCCTGCTAAGATTGGAACCAGCTGCTTGAGCTAATCCCCGTTGTATCTCACCTTCCTGTTGCCATAACTGTAAATAATCATAATGTCTAATCCGTTGCTTCCCGGATTTTATCAGACATATCCTTCTCCTTAAATTTTGCAAAACCTCAGGATTAAAACTGCCTACCCTGGGAAACTTCTCCCCATCGTTCACAGTCATACGTTCCCACTCATTGCATAAAACCTCGGCGTGTGATCCATATTTTTCACATTATGTACCTCGCCGACCCTGTTGGCCGCGGAATAATATCAACCTGAACCTTGGTTGATCGTCCCTTACTTGAGCAACTGGCCCCCATTCTTTGCAGGTATTGCCTTCTCAGCGAATTCCTACAAAAACCACGTTCTCAGAGGTAAGGCAACGGTGAAAGTCCAACGAGTGCCTTCACCCACTCTCACCCACGTCGACCAATATGCCCACACACTGCTTCAGCGCTGGCGTACTCAACCCAGGGCCCCTATGTAACCTCTATTTACTGGGGCGTGTGGGAGTATGCTACCCTCCCCAGTAAGTATCAGTTGCTGGAGAATTCGTGAGTGATCAGCGAACCTCCCTTAAAATAAAAAAAAACCTACACAAATCACGTCAAAGTGTACAAATAGTGTTTATGATCCCGCAAAGCGTATGCAAATTGCGTAATGGGTATCAAGGTAACCAACTAATGCACACAATTACATGCGGTACAGTCGCACTGCGTATAAGTAACTATTACTAATCCACAGAACGACCAGCGGAATCGGTTGTTTAGGCTGCGAAACCTTCAGCCGGAGCGTATTCTCAAAACGGGCCTATATGGGTACTGCGCCAACCCCCAGGGCTACGCTCACTACCTCTGACCTTTCTTAAGTCAGGGTCTTCAGAACTTCGTATAGGTACTTTTAACGGATTTCTGACTTTCGCGACCTCTTGGTCTGCTGTAACACTAATTGCTCCTTTTACCTTATTCACTGTTAACGTGAGATGGCCTTCTCCCACGCCACCACGTGTTCACTTCACGGGTATCCTTCTACGAGATCTCGAATTCCGGGGTTCACACCAAAGAAAACTTTACTTGCATACACACGCTCTTTCACTTCATATATACCGTATATACTCGAGTATAAGCCGACTTTTTCAGCACTTTTTTTTGTGCTGAAAAAGCCACCTCGGCTTATACTCGAGTCAGTGCAGGCAGAGGCAGAGCAGTGTGAAGGAGGGACATGGAGCGCACAGCGCGCGGCGCTCCTGTGTCCCTCCTGCATCTCCGGCGGCAGCAGCGGCGGTTCTATTACAGGAAATACCCGTTCGTGACCTCTGATCACGAACCGGCACTTCCTATAATAGACCCGCCGCGGCCGCCGAAGATGCAGGAGGGACACAGGAGAGCCGCGCACGCTGTGTGCTTCGTGTCCCTCCAGAAGACAGCGCGGGATCGACGGAGGGGTAAGTAACAGCACTGTGGGGCATACCTGGCACTTGGGGAGGGAACGTATCTGGCAGCACTGTGGGGGCATATCTGGCAGCACTGTGGGGGCATATCTGGCAGCACTGTGGGGGCATAACTGGCAGCACTGTGGGGGCATAACTGGCAGCACTGTGGGGGCATATCTGGCAGCACTGTGGGGGCATATCTGGCAGCACTGTGGGGGCATAACTGGCAGCACTGTGGGGGCATATCTGGCAGCACTGTGGGGGCATATCTGGCAGCACTGTGGGGGCATATCTGGCAGCACTGTGGGGGCATATCTGGCAGCACTGTGGGGGCATATCTGGCAGCACTGTGGGGGCATATCTGGCAGCACTGTGGGGGCATATCTGGCAGCACTGTGGGGGCATATCTGGCAGCACTGTGGGGGCATAACTGGCAGCACTGTGGGGGCATATCTGGCAGCACTGTGGGGGCATATCTGGCAGCACTGTGGGGGCATATCTGGCACTATGAGGGCATATCTGGCACTGAGGGCTGTGTACGGCTAGAGCTGCATTTCCCACCCTAGGCTTATACTCGAGTCAATAAGTTTTCCCAGGTTTTTGTGGTAGAATTAGGTGCCTCGGCTTATATTCGGGTCGACTTATACTCGAGTATATACGGTACTTTGATTTTTCTGTACAGAAAATTTCTTTCATTCAGGTAACACAGGCTAATCCCAGAGGTAATGCAACAAGAGGAGGATCTTTTTAAACTAAATTTTGGAAACTGAACAAATTTGTGCTATTATCTCGTGGCTTCCGTATCTACTACTAAAACAATGCTATCGTGTGATTTGCATTTAGTGGGCGTATCCGTACGCACGTTGCGTGATATACGCCACGTGTGTAGGCCTTTGCGTTGCGTACGCTGTCTCGCACTTGGTCAGAGACACGTGTACACAGGCCGGATACGTCCGCAATAACACAAATAACACGCTTCTATAAATGCAAACGATATTTAACTATAATCGTTTACCAAGCACCACACAGTATCTCCTGTATAACCTTTATAACTGGGTCAGGCTGCGTGCGTGTTTTACAATTACTCCCTTAAGTATTAGTTTTACTTTTAACTAAATAGCAACAAATTTTCTCAGCACGTGATCAATGCTAATGGCACACAAGAAGGTAGATATGCGGAATACACAAAATGCAGGTCTAAATTAATCTACTAATCAATGCTTCCAATAGTATGATTCATATTGGATAGCTATCTTGCAGAACATACATTGATATAAACACACACACATAATTATAATATTATATCTATGTACTATTCACTGGTCTCCGGAGACCCATTCACTCCTCTAATTTGCATATGAATGTGCCTTTGACTGTCTGTGAAGGTGGCCTTTCACTGCCAGGAAAAAAAGCTGTTGCACAGGTTAATTTGCATTTCAATGGCTTATCTTACAACAAGCAGAGTTTAACAGAATCCTAGGGGTAAAGAAGAAAAAAAAAACTTTGTTTTATATCTGTGTGTCGTTCTTACATCAAATATTAATCTTACTATTAACTTTTATTAAACCCCATCTGAATCTATTTGTAATTGACTATGGCATGGGTTAAATAAATGCATTGGTAACTCATAAATGGTGATTTATTTTTGACCAAGGACGGCTGATTATTCCTGAGCAGACTGAACATCAGCTATTTAGAAAAGAATTGACCTTCCCAAATTGGCCGCTGCTCCTCCCCCTTCCACATCCATGAGGGTTACACAAAATGGAGGACAGACCATGCGGCTTCCTTTGTCACAAAAAAAATCACCATGCAAGCCCCTGGAGTTATTTTTAGGCCTGAGTTAAAAAAAAAAAAACAACACTATATCAAGGCTTTTGCAGCAACTTTTAAATATACTTTTAAACCTACTTAAACAGATAAGCAATCCAATCTGAATCAAACACAATATGACTCATTTGAACCTTGTTTTGCAACAATATGGTCAGATATGCAGAGTACAGGTGTGTGCGTGTGTTACATGTGTTGCGTGCGCAGTTGGCACCAAACAGAAATTAAAACAGATTTAAAAGACAATAGCTTAACTTTCTTACCTTTCGGTTCCGGATCCCACCAGCATCCCTACAAACCAAGCGGAGCAGGCGCTTATCTAATCAGCACTTACCGTATCCCCGACCACCGAACGGCTAACAGGGGATACTACCTTCCTGCCCTTTGCTGATGGATAAAGTCTGCCTGGTTCCGCTAGGCTGTGGATATGAGGAGGCCCGGACGATTGCCCCCAATTGATAATGTCAGTTATTACCTTTAAACGTAAGCTATATACTTTTTACGGACTAAGTACGCTATTGGCGCACAGAGTACCGTAAGGGTACGCACTTAGCGTAGCAGACGCTAGGCCGTGGGCGCAACGCACGAGCGACGCACGAGCGACACGTACGCTCACGGAATGATACACAGTAAACCTTAGGATTCCCGCCGTATGGATAATGAACAGCAAATACAGTAAATGTCTATAAACTACTTTTGTACATAACTATACGCAGGAGCGAGCAATCTCTTCCTAACCAACACCGAAATGTTACTATTAAAATACTCTAAAGCTGGATACTAGACACCACCGTTCAACCTTTATCTGACCCTTCCTATCATGCAAAGAGGAATTTCTCTGTCCAGGAACAGTTTAAACTAAACATACTTGCTGACATTGTTAAGGGGAATATTCACTATAAAACACACTATATGGGTTAAATATGCTATGATCGAGTCGCACGCTAGACGCTTACAAACTCTACCGTAAATGCGCGTGATCGCCGGAGCGATCTTCCGCAAATTGCGGATATGTGCACGCACGGCAGAGCGTGTGCACGTGTAGCGGGCATGTGCATGGGGTTAGTACAAGGCATGTGATTCATGATATTTTTCTATTTTGACAGGTCATAACTGGTAAATCTTCAGAACTTTTGGCGTGCCAATTAAAACTGTTACACATTCCGCATTTGGCACGGGTGCAGTGATGTTGCTGACTTAGGGGGTCATTCCGAGTTGATCGCATGCTGCCGATTTTCGCAGCACAGTGATCAGGTAAAAAAATTGCAAAACTGTGCATGCGTATGCACCGTAATACGCATGCTCGTCGTACGGCTACAAACAGCATCGTTGCTGTGCAATGCTTCTAGCGACGATTCCATTCGCACAGCCGATCGCAAGGAGAGTGACAGGAAGAGGGCGTATATGGGTGTCAACTGACCATTTTCTGGGGGTGGTAGGGAAAGCGCAGGCGTTTGCAGGGCGGGTGTCTGACGTCAATTCCGGGACCAGACAGGCTGAAGTGATCGCAAGGGCTGAGTAAGTTCAGACCTACTCAGAAACTGCAAATAACTTTTTCGTACCGCTCGGCTGCACATGCGATCACACACTTGCAAAGCGACAATACACTCCCCCGTGGGCGGCGACTATGCGTTTGCATGACTGCAAAAAGTAGCTAGCGAGTGATCAACTCAGAATGAGGGCTTTAGTGATTCTAGTATAATAACACATCAGCAGTTTGACAAGAGTGAATATTGAAACATGAAGTGCAACAAACTAGTAATACCGTACTTGCAGTTTCAGAATGTCTTCCCTTTAAATATAGCTGGATCAAATGCTGAAATATATACCATATAGGCTTCCTCTAGAGCTTTATACTACAGTTAGGTAGCCCCCTACTAGTATTTTGTTGCAGATGGGTGGCCTTTTTGTTAGGGGTGGCGGTGGGGGGAGGGGGGGGTGGTTTGGGGGTACTTAAAATAACAAGTGTATTTGATGAGCACTTGTATATACTGTAAAATCTCATTACAGCAAAGTGCTAATATTTGGACTAGATAATAACAAAGTTTTGTTCATATTACAGAGCAAATAAAGTAATACTTTCCCTGTTTTAGGGATTAGTGAGCAGTATTCTTTTACCATTCTACTGCTACCACATACTGTGTTGCAAATATATGACCTTCCTGATCACATTTGAGGAAAAGAGCAGCTGAGCCTTGAGGCATTAAATATTAATAATAAAAAAATAGACTTTTCTTTAGTCCTTGCCTTGGTACAGTATGACTCATGGAAGCACTAGAATGTAGCCACATTGTAATACTATATTATATATGTGTTGTCTTCAGGTAGTTATTATATTATTGCAGTCTGCAAACGTGATGCTTTGGAGCTTCTGAAAGCCGCTATCTCTTATTACAAAAACGTATTTACTTTTATCTGCCAATTTATAAAATGGAAAATATGTAATATTTCACTTGGGAAGTGTGCCAAAATAGCAATATATCATTGTTCAGACTCAATTTTAACAAAATAATATGAATCTACTGGAATGTGACAAATTTTGTTATGGAAATATATGAGATAGGTGGGCACATTTTGTATTAAAAGGAGATTTAATAGAGAATTATTGCTATCACTATTTAGCAGATAATTTATCTCTATGAACTTTAGGCTATACTCACAAATTCCCTAAGACCATATAATTGATTACTATGTTTTCTGGAAATATCTAACAATTGCGGTATTTTGTGCTTTCTACCACACTGATATACGCTATATATTGAAAGAAATTACCAATTTAGAGATGACTGAAGGATGGGCTTATATTGTACCTGCAGACAAACAGAGATTTTGGCAGTTGGCATAGTTCACTTAAATTGTCAGATTCATATTTGTGGACAATTTAATATAAACAACATGGCTTATTAATGTACTGTCAATAAATATTTGTAGGGTTGACACTGCATACTTACATTTGAATCTGGTCATACTGTGGCCAATTCAGAGTTGAAAGCAAATCATCTGTTATGTACTGTACTTGATAATTGCTATCTAGAAGCTTCCTGATTACTTTTTCTTTACTTGTCTACTTCCCCACTCATTAGAAGGTTTAATACATTCCCCCTTAATGCTTATATTCACCAATAGGAATCTCTGTGGCCAGACCACCTCAATCCGTGCACTTGGTTCCATAAACATCATCATTATCAGTAAACACTGGGCTCGGTATGGTTTGGCGACATTCACAATGATAACAATGACATTGTCTGCCGGTTAATGTGGAGCACAGTATGCCGACACGGTAGTAATATTAGTTAAAGCACTGCAACCGTGTTGGCTCTATAACTTTAAGCATGATGGTAAAGCATGTTTAAAGTTAACTCATTGTCAACATTGTAAATGTTGCCAACCCATACCGATCCCAGTGCCTGGTAAAGCATCATGTTTAAAGGTATGATGCTGACCAGGTTACAGTGCTTTAATTAACATTAATACTGTGTCATTGTCATTGTTGCATGACATTGAATGTCTGCATATTAACTATGCTTGCACTAGTCCTCTCCTTGGTGCAAAAGTTATATTTAAAAACAGACCTATATATATGCATAATAACACAACTGTCTAGCCCGCAATTCCATTGGCACACCCTCACTGAACTTAGCCTATGTAAGGATGCCCTTTCCTGCCTAGACAGCCTACTCAGTCAGTGGGTAGGCATCTGAGATGCACTACTCTATTTCGCTCAATAGCGACACCCAGAATCACCCAGTGCGCCAAATAGAACCTGTCCGCACCGAAGACATGCCCACCTGAAAAGGGAACAAGGCATTGCTGGGAATGGGCATGGCTGTGTCACATCACTCTGGGGCTTGCCCAGCACTCCCGAAGATGCTGGGCTGCCGCCGAGACTCTCCTGCCGCCGAGACTCTCCCTGCACTGACGGCTCCTCTGCAATGATTAAGAGGCCGGCACTGCACAACAATGTCACAGTACAGCACAAGGTCTCGGTCACTGAGTTGGAGCTGACATTTTGGTGTCACACCCTCGGTTGGCGACACCCGGTGCATTCCACACACCCTACATCCTCCTACTGAAGAAACTGGCTTCGCTTATAGTTGCATATGATTGGTTCCAGAACAGTGTGAAAACACACAAGATATGCGCCGCAGGAGGACTTATGTTTGTCGCTGTATCATCCCCACGATAAGATCAATTGGAATTTCAAGTGCTTGGCTCATTCCAGGCACATAATCCTGAACATTGTGTTCTGCATGGATTCTGTTTTGCTCTTTGCACTGCATCACAAACAGGTGCGGCAGCATATGTCTCAGCTATGGCAATGAGGAGGTTTGTTGGCTATAGGGATTCCCGATACTGACCAGAGTGGTATCCAGGCAACTAATGTACAATTACAGGTTCTCTTACAAACAGCTGTTTCTGTTTTATGTTCATTATCAGCCAAATACTGCAATGTTTCTTACAAGTCTTAAGTTAGGATTTGTATATGTTACTAGATGTGTGGAAAGGGATATGCCATACAATAATAAATAAACATGAAAAAACTAATATTTGCATGTTCTTTAACTGTAAAGAGGTAACTATTATCAAAAGGTATCAGCTAGATATAATCACAACTTTACTTAGATAACATTTTGCACAAATTGTCTACATTTATACCATTGTATTGTGGGTTTTGCAGTTCTTGTATTGTGTTGCCTCTCTGCCTCAATCTCAAAGATTAGTTTGCAGCAAACAGTAGGTGCTTATGGGTCTATGTCCCAAGGTAAATATAGAGGGAAGAATGGAGAATTTTTCACTCTTTGTTCCATATTTGCCTTCCGTGGGTGTGGCTTGAGGGGGAGTTGGTATGGATTGGGGACGCCAATGCATGGTAATGAGATTGCATGGCGCTTGCTGTGCTGCTCCCTTCCCTACTTCCAATGCTGAGATGTTCTGTCATCTTCTAGGTGGTGGAAGTCAGCTCTTATACTGCCCAACATAGCAGGTCTATGAATAAGGACAAAAGGGCGGGGTCATGTCACAATAATCCCATGGTCACGTCACAAAGGGTTCATGACCACACTCCATGGGCCTATACCACAAATGCCCATTCATTGCCATGCTCAATAATAGCAGGTGCATGGCACACGTTCTTCATCGCTCTGTTATGCTATTGCAAATGTCCCACCTAAAGCTACATTGTATATAATAACTCAGTGTTACATTGGGCTCTATGAATTAGGGGAAGTCCATTTGGTTTTGATAATACCCCATCTTAAAAAATCTCAATGCTGGTTCTAAGTTGCCCTGTGCATGCCCCACCCCCTAAGCGTATAGCTTCATGATGTAGCACAGAGGGAATGAGACCGTAAAGCACCTGGATATGCAGCACCATGATGCTCCAGGTGGCTATACAGACTGCAGCGTATGTGCCTGGAGCATTTAAAGGGGCGCTGTCGCAGGGATACTGGATACCTAGACCTGCTCCAGGCACCCTGGTAGCCAGGAGCAAGAGCCATGGGGCAACGACAGTGCTGCCCACAGAACCATTTCCTCTGTGCCACAGCACTGCTCGCACACCCTTAGTTATGGCCCTGATTCCGCCAGCCCCCATATAGCACATGAGGGACCCATCTGATACTTAGAGAGTTAGATAGCTTGCCTCTTTCTGTACTCCCAAAGTAGCACATGCAAGCTGCCCATAGCACTTTACTAGAGAAACTGTATAAGTCCCAGAGGCAATAGAAGTGTCCACTTATTTACTTTAAGATGTCAGTCCAACTCGGCCCGACCCAGAAAAGACATGAATGTGGCATTGGTGTATGACAGGGGCACAAGTGGGAAAACTGTGCTTCCTCACATTTTGCTACAAGGGGCAAAACTAGGGTTGCCACCTCATCCCTTTGATTCTGGACACATATTAATTACACAGGTTCTGTGGCTAATTAAAACCAGGTGAAATGAAGCCTTGAAGTCAGCCAGCCATAGAATCTGTGTAATTAATATGTATCCAGAATTAAAGGGATGAGGTGACAACCCTAGGCACAGCACATTATGTGCATATTCCACATGTGGGCCCAGGGCTCAGCTCTGCTTTTAATGCCTCTAATCGCCCCTGGTGTGCTGCACCATGCACATGCAAGTAAATCACACATCAGATGAGACACGGGGATGGTGTGGAGGAGACCTTACCTCCAGATATTTGGTGAAAAGTGATCTGCAGTTGCAATAATGCTATGAGAGTGCCTGTGTTACAATTGTTGGGGGGGCTCTATTGGTGGGAAAACTGACGTCTAGGTGCTGCAGATGGCCTTCTACCACTGTTTTGGGGAAGCACTATTGAAGGACGAGTCCTTCAACACGGAGATCAATTGTGAGAGCCTGGTAATCAGATTCATTTAACTGAGGTTTCTAGAGGGGAAGGAAAGATTCACTAAGTAGAGGTTATCCAAACCTGACTGCCAGTTCAACTGTTTGTGCTCAGCCGAATCTGGGATATATTTCTATTGTACTGACCTTGTGCAGAGAAATGTGGTAAGAAGATACACAGTGTTCTATAGTTAAAAACAATAACATAAAACCAAGTAAAAACAAAAGTATTATTTTTGCCAGTGACAGTAACAATGTGATGTAACTGCCAACTCGGCACGATTATAGATTGCACACACAAGTGATACTGTGCGCATCACAGGTCCGTGGTGATTACTGTTCAAACAGATCATTAACTGAAACATCTTTGTCCATATGGTGAAGAGAATATTTGCTCATATAATTAGAGAAGCACAGATGGACAAAAATGGTGCCCAGTCTAGATCAGTGCTCACTTATGCGCCTTGTTTAATGCTTGTGAGTAAACTCTCCCTAACTATCATCATAGGAATTAATAATTCTAAAATTTAAAGCTAGTGATTGTCCAATAGAAACAAATTTCTGCATAGCAGACAGTATAGGTAACATGCACAGCACAACTGTGCATGTATACAAGTCCTTACTCTAATTTAGAATATTTTATTAATTTACTCTATGGGGGTATCCAATTAGCCGCGATAACGCGGTTTTGCAAATTTGCGATAACTCAGCGAAAAGTCTCCATAGGGTTCATCACAAATTTCTCTTCACCATGTCTGAGCAGGGGATAAGTAGTGTAAAATCCCTATTTTAAGTTAAAAATGTTGGGATTTGGGGGTAATTGGTCTATTTCCATTTTTTTTTAAGTCCGCTAAAATTATCCAAATATATACTTATACCCATTTTTAAGTACCCTAAATTTAATGGAAGCAATTATTTTGCTGGGGGAAAAAAAAATTCTATAATTTTTTTCACATTTAAAAAAAAAATGCATATAACAGCCATTCAATCCAATGTAATCACACCAAATAGTTTTATTGTGGCCACTAATAGACTTCTATAATGTTTTCCTATATTAGTTTGGCTTTTTGGAGGTACAGGGGGTCATTCCGAGTTGTTCGCTAGCTGAAAATGTTCGCTGTGCTACGATTAAGGAAAAAAACAGCACTTCTGCGCATGCATATGCGGCGCAGTGCGCACGTGCGACGTACTTTCACAACGGCCGATGTGGTTTCACACAAGGTCTAGCAAAGCTTTTCAGTCGCACTGCTGACCGCAGAGTGATTGACATGAAGTGGGCGTTTCTGGGTGTCAACTGACCGTTTTTAGGGAGTGTTAGAAAAAACGCAGGCGTGCCAGGAAAACGCAGGCGTGGCTGGCCGTACGCAGGGCATGTTTGTGACGTCAAATCCGTAACTGAATGGTCTGAAGTGATCGCAATCGCTGAGTAGGTCTGAAGCTACTCAGAAACTGCACAATATTTTTTTGTAGCCACTCTGCGATCCTTTCGTTCGCACTTCTGCTAAGCTAAGATACACTCCCAGAGGGCGGCGGCTTAGCGTTTGCACGGCTGCTAAAAACTGCTAGCGAGCGATCAACTCAGAATAAATCCCCACAGTATAGGCAGATTTCCCTATTTTGTCCTATACTTAGCTCTGGTTTAGCTGGCTAGAATTATCACATGGATCCTGTTCTCACCTTTTTGGAATAGGATAGGTGCGAAAAATCAATAAAAATGAGCAAAAGGCAATACTCCTGTTCAAGAGGCAAAGAACACCCATGTAGAAATCACAGGAAAAGTGTTGCTTGTTGAACAATAGGGGCAATAATGCCTACATAAAAAGGATATTACCTTCATAACTGTGCAGAAACTAAGAGAGCGCCAATAGGGGATGCTTAAAGATTTTTATTTATAGAGGATTGAACAGAACAGGGAGGAAGAGGGGGAAGGAGTGAATGCCTCTCCAGCGATGCACCTCAGCAGAACTTCTGTGGGTACATGAGCTTGGTTCCAGGGTTCCCAAGTTTTGTGGAATGATAGCGAGGAGTGCCAGAGTATGCTAGACAGGAGCTCCATTTCATTGGAAAAGCATATTTTATACCTGAGAGCATTAATGGATGGCGGGGGACTCAGACTTCAATGTACAGAGCCAGCTGGCAGCACTCATTATGTGACATACAACTTTATTGACATGTTTGGGGTTATGCCATGATAGCTTGAAATTAGGAACAAATTGATTATTTGGGGCAAGTCCAGTGGACAAATAGGGGAATATGTACAAATAAAGGTTCTGTGCTTACGCATCTTTTACAGTTTCTTAAATTATCTTTAGGGCTATATCTATTGCTGAGAGGTATATATGCACTTTCACATAAATGTATCCTTTCACAGGCCCTATGACATTCAGGGCAATTACAGCTAGTAGCTATGGAAAGACTGCTGCGGCATTGGGCAAAATGGTGGATTATACATAATTAAAATGAAATGGACAAATGATATTCCCAGGCATGGACATTACTTAGACATGCTTATATAATACAGGTATACTAGCTTTAACCTTTCTGTCATATAATTAAGGTAGGCTCTACTCACCCTAGAATCAGCCATTTTGTTAGCCAACCCAGTATTCATTAAAATGCAGCCCAGTGGTGTCATAGGATGGATATCACTTCAGCCCACAAAATGGCTGCAGCACCCTTTACAGTCATTTAAAAGAATAACTTTTTTACCCATCGTAGGGATGGGCTCCTTTAGAAGCCCGTCTCTGCATGTGTTATTTAGTACATTTGGTGGAAAGTTAATTTCTTATTGACGTGAATATAGCAGCAATAAAAAATTCTAATTATTGGGTTTGAAATCCGATTAGTAAATATGCCCCTTAATGAGGAATGTGAGAATAAATTCATTTGTCAGACTGCTACAACAAATATTCATGGTATAATTTTATTTGAGGACTGGCACTGTTATTGATCCCTATTTGTGTTTATACATTATCCCATATGTCTCTCTATAGGCAGAAATAGCAACAGCGCCATCTCCAGAGTCATGAATGGAAAAATACAAAGTAAACTTCTGTCCAAAGAACAGAAAGAAGCATACTGATAAAAGACTCAGCAACAGGCTGTGCAGTCAGAGCAGTAGCGGCTCTTGCCACGGGCAAGCAGGATTTTTGCCCGGGGCACCGCTGTCCCGTGGGCGCCGCCGCCGTGGCAAGAGCCGCTACTAACTAGGATGGCAGTGGCGATGGAGATGAAAAGGTCCTCTCCGCGAAGGGAATCTATACGCGCAGTGAGGTAGCATCTAGTTTCCCTTCGTGGAGGGGACCTTTCTGTGCGGCGCTATGGGAGAGACGTCATGACCCATAGATCAGAGGAGCGGCGGCGGCGGTGGAGATGGAGTGCAGTGGTCGGGAAGCAGGAACGGGGCTGGTAAGTATTTTTTCTTTTTTTACTAGAGGCACAGCTACTGGTGGGCACACTAAGGGGGGCACAACAACTGGGGCCACAACAACTGGGGCCACAACTAATGGGGGCACAGCTACTGGGGGCAGAGATGCAGGGGGCATAACAGCTACTGGGGGCACAACAGCTGCAGGGGGCATAATAGCTACTGGGGGCACAGCTGCAGGGGGCATAACAGCTACTGGGCACAGCTCTACAGGGTGCACAACTCTACAGGGGGAAAAACTACAGGGAGCAAAACTGACCATGCCCCTTTCCCATGAAGCCACGCCCCCATTTTTTTACGCGCGCCTGTGGCGCGCACTAACCCTGTTCCACCGTCGGGAGGTGCGCCAAAGGAAACTTTCACCCTGGGCGCCACAAGGTCTAGAACCAGCCCTGAGTCAGAGCCACGAAGGCTGCAGAAATGTTGTTAGACTAGTGATGTGTAATATTCTGCGGCCAGGAAACTAAAAAGGTTGGGTGAAAAGAGACAATGTAGAAAAGACATAAGAAACTCAATTATAATTTAAAAAGTCAATTGCTGAGTAGACAAAGTATATGTTTCTTGTTTTTGTGACATGAATATGTTTTAGTGACTAAAATCACTTATTTTGCCATAGACACATTATAAAAATACCACAGCTACATATGAACTATATTTACTTAGTGTTTAAAAAAGGATAATTAGAGAAATGTCAGGATAGATTTAGGAGAATATCCAATTACTGCGGTAATGATATCGCCCAGGACTATCCTATTGGCCTGATAAATCGGCTCACAGGGCTGGTTGCCGGATCACGGGGCAGAGTTCCAGCTCCCGGGCGTCCTCCCTGCTGCTGGAATAGAGGGAGTCGGCGTGGCTTATCAAGCGAAACAAAATCCCAGATAAGTGCCGGCGACTACGGCGACGAAAACACAGAGGTTTCACTGAACCTGTGTGTTTTCGGACCAAAAAACATCATTGAATACCCCATAATGTAGTTGGATACCCCATTAAAAAAAATATCGGTGAAACATCTGGAAAAATCGCTAAAAACTCCAGTTTTTCACTCCCAATGTTTCAGCGCACCTAATTGGATACCCTCTTTAAACTTGACTATTATTGCTTATAATTCATTTACATTGTCAGCATAATACCATTATATTTTGTAGCTCCGTTCGTGGTAATTATCATTATGTGGCTGGCAAAAGAAAAGATTTTCTGTTGATCACCATTTATTGCAGTGCTCTATTGCTGCAATCACAGAGCGTCCGAGTATGGGTCATTGGGTCGACAGTCATTAGGTTGACCACTATTGGTCAACATGCATTATGTCGACAGGGTCATTAGGTCGACATGGGCTTTTTTTACTGTTTTTGGTGTCGTTTTCTTCGTCAAGTGAGGGAGAACCCCAATTAGTGCACCGTGTCCTTTCGCAGGGCTCGCTTTGCTCGCCATGCTTCAGGCTAGGTGCCTCGCTCCGCTACCGCTGCACTCGGCACAGGTTACCATTCCCAATTGTAGTCCACGTGGATCGTAAAGTATGAAAAAGTCCAAAAATGTAAGATTTTTTTTAAAACATCATGTCGACCTTTTGAACTGTCAACCTAGTACATGTCGACCTAATGACCATGTCGACATAATGCATGTCTACCAATAGTGGTCAACCTAATGGCTGTCGACCTAAGTGGTGTCGACCTAATGACCGTATCCCGAGCCTCCAAGGCGGCCGGGATGCCGCTGTTGATGGCCAGGATCCAGCTGCGGGTAAATCACACTGAACCAGTGATAAACACTTATTAATGTTATTTTACATTTCCTAGTTGACCTGATGACTATTACATTACTAGTTAAATGCCCGTCAAAATGACGGACACCAGGGTTGGATCATACAGGGGAGGGGGTGTTTATTACTCACACAAGAGCTGCCGGGTTTCTAAAAGTCCTGCTGCTGGGAGCCGGGGCTCTGTCATGCTGAGTGTGTGTGTTAGTGAATCAGTGAGTGTCTGTGTGTGTTTAGCGTTAGCCTTTTATATATATAGATGCTGTATATCTGTAATGGGCAGGCTATAATGATGCTTCACTATATACACCAGTACTGGCACGTGTCTGGGGGTAGAGGACACCAGTAGCCACAAGCAGCTGACCAGAGGATCTGTGCATGGCCTGTGGGGGGTGTGGGAGGGGCGAGCACAGGACCCTGCCCCTCCATCAGCGCACAGAATATATAAAGCAGCTGAGCCAGTTATCTGCATCTTCCTTACCTGCATGATCTGTATCCTCAAGACCGACCTCTCCTCCTCCTCCCGGTCACCACACAGTGTCTCACCCCTTCCTGATGGACTGATTCATCTTCTCCCCCTGCCTGTAAGTGGCCACATGTGTCCCCAGTACCTCTGCTGTGAGTGATGCGGGACCGTGTGGTGGTTCCTGTATCCGTTTCTTGGTTACTGCTGCTGTACTTCTGATGAAGCTGCTGATACCGTAAGGAGGCGGGTAAATGTGTTAAGACGACACCTTATCCAAACACCATTTGTGCCGGAGCTCTCATTTACAGTAGTCTACAGCACCACCGATCATTCTGCATTGGTCTCTCAGAGATGTCTGCGTCCAAAGGTTAACAGCACCAGCAGCCGGGCAGACACAAGATTGGTGAGACCAAGGCTAATAACTGTCTGGTCAGACATAAATGAACTGCCTATTGTAATCCTGCCACTGGACTCCTGTTTGGACACTGATTACAGAGGAGTCTGTGAGTTAACTTGATTCAGCTGCAGCAGTGTTTACTGTTATCCACAGCAGTTGATTTAAATCCACTTGAAACAAAGTTTCCATCTGATGTGCTAAAGTGTGTCAATACTGAGTGATAAACCACAAGCTATTGGGCTACAAAGAGGAAACATTCCTGCTACAATTAATGTGGAATTGATATTGCTCTATATTTATATAACTCCTGCAGTTTAAATTATAGTGCTTATGGAAATGATGGAGAATGTACAATTTAAAAGCCGGACGGTGGATGTGACTTTCATGTATTTTATAAATATTGTATTTTAATAAATAGGTTATTAATTCCTGAGCGCTGCAATATTTCTTTTTTTTTTTTTGGATCTTCTTGATGCCGAGTCCCGGGATGGCAAGTAACCTGGGGTTGCAGCATAGTATATGAAGAGTAGGTGCAGAGTATGCGGTATATGGCAAGAACAGTATATGAAGAAGGGGGTGCCCTGTATACAGGGGGGCACTATCAGTAGCGGATCTTGCTACGGGCATGCAGGATTTTTCCCAGGGTGCTGCCTTCCGGAGGGCGCCGCCACCATGGCAAGATCTGCTACTGGTGGTGCATCCCCGGTGCTGTGCGATGCTGACTGTGCGGTGTGCAATGAATTCATGGCACACCCGCACTGCATTGTGGGAGCGGCACATAGACACTAAAGGTCATGACTGACCTCTAGTGTCTATGCGGTGCTATGGGAGTGACGTCATGATGTCTCTCCCATAGATCAGAGAAGCAGCGTCCGGACACGGACACGGAGAGTATTTTTTTTTTTTTGTAAGCGGCACAAACTAGGGGGCGTAACTCTAATGGGGGCAATACTACTTGGGGCACAAACTAGGGGGCACAACTCTACTGGGGGCCCAAACTAGGGGGCACAACAACTCTAATGGTGGCAATACTACTGGGGGCATAACTGACCACGCCCCTTCATGATGCCACACCCCTATTTTTTTCCACAAGAGCTAGATCCGGCCCTGGGCACTATATCTAGGGGTATGGGGCTGCAGTATATGGTGGGGGTGCAGTGTACATAGGGTGTGTGTGCTTGTGCATGTCCCGAACAGAGCTCCATTGGGTGCCCCCCAGTAGCAGGCAGCTGCACCACAGTGGTGGCTATATTGAAAAGATCTGCATCTCTCTCTCCACTTTCCCTATCTGCCCCTATCCCACTCTCTCTCTCCCCAGCCCCAATACTCAGCAAGTGTGAAACAGTCAGATCAGTAGTGTTAATATATATAGGAGGCTGTAACATCTCCCTGCTGTATCACTTTCACTTTCAACTGTAAATCATTTGTTCCATATTGTAGCCTCTAATGGCCGCTGATGCACATAACAGAGGTGATGAGAAGCCTTAGCCTATTAATATATTGGATGTACTATGGTTGATCACAAAAAAATGTCAGTGTTTAGAGTATATCACTGAGTCCAAATATCTGCACACAGGGCTGCCATCAATGGGGGACAGCAGATACATACTCTCCAACTGTACCTTTTTAATAGGTACAGTACCTTTTTTTTATGGTCTGTACCGATTTTTTGCTCTCCAAACTTCCATTAAAAGTATAGGAAAAGGGGCGTGGCCACGCCCCCTTTACCCGCGACCACGCCCCTTTTTCGGATTCGTACCGATTTTTGGTGGTCATTCCGAGTTGTTCGCTCGTTGCCGATTTTCTCTATATTGCGATTAGTCGCTTACTGCGCATGTGCAATGTTCACAGTGCGTCTGCGCCAAGTAAATTTGCTAAAAAGTTAGGTATTTTACTCACGGCATAACGAGGATTTTTCATCGTTCTGGTGATCGGAGTGTGATTGACAGGAAGTGGGTGTTTCTGGACGGAAACTGGCCGTTTTATGGGTGTGTGCGGAAAAACGCTGCAGTTTCTGGGAAAAACGCGGGAGTGGCTGGAGAAACGGGGGAGTGTCTGGGCGAACGCTGGGTGTGTTTGTGACGTCAAACCAGGAACGAAACTGACTGAACTGATCGCAGTGGCAGAGTAAGTCCCGAGCTACTCAGAAACTGCAAAGAAATTTCTATTCGCAATTATGCGAATCTTTCGTTCGCAATTCTGCTAAGCTAAGATTCACTCCCAGTAGGCGGCGGCTTAGCGTGTGCAATGCTGCTAAAAGCAGCTAGCGAGCGAACAACTCGGAATGAGGGCCCTTTGCGCATGCGCAGTAAGCGACTAATCGCAATATAGCGAAACTCGGCAACGAGCGAACAACTCGGAATGACCTTCTTTCTGTGTAAGATGTTGGAGGGTATGCAGATACATTAGTCCAGGGCGTTTTTATTTATCGGGCCCATTGGTAGATGGACGTACAGAGCCAGCAGAAGACGGAAGGACAGACCCAGTGGCGCCTTGGCTGTATTTTTAATTCAGTGCTGGCTGTGAGCCAATAGGAGCTCCGATTAGCTCACGGGCGGCATTGAATTCAACATATTGCCACTGGGTCTGGCCTTCCGTCTGCTACTGGCCCCGGCCCTCCATCTGCCAGTTGTCCCAATAAATTAACAGTCCTGCCACCCAGGCCCCCTCAATGCGCCCAGATTGGTAAGTGTGCGTGTGTGTGTCAGCATGTGTGTGTGTGTGTGGGGGGCTGCCTATTTTGTCTGTTGCAGGCCCCATAAATTCCGATGGCAGCCCTATATGCACACAACTGCCTTAGTTAACAGTGCCAGCTGCTTACTGCTTTAATATGTGGACATTCATGCCTCTCACAATAACTGTCAGTCCAAGACCTGCGATTATAAATTTGGGGTTCCAACCTGAAGTAGGAGTGTGTAGAATCGCGCCATGCCGCATTTAAATATTTAGGCCTCATCTGCTAAGGCTACCATGTTGGGGTTGTGATTGTGCCTCTATGGCAGACTCAGAACAACTTTTCGGCACCTGAGTTCCTCACAGTTGGTAGGTCTTCAGCAAGAACCTACTTTTCATTGTGTGTAATGTAACCCAGCCTGGTCCAAGCTTCTTTGATTGTACTTAAAAGGAAAGCCAGCATTGTGCACTGTATAGAGAGTCATTTAACAGCTGGGGGATATGCATCAAAGCTTGGAGACAGAGAAAATGGAGAGAGATGAAGCACTAACCAATCAGCTCATAACTGTCATTTATAAACACAGCTTGTAATTTGGCAATTAGATGCTGATTGGTTGGTACTTTATCTCTCTCCATGGTTTGATACATCTACCCCACAGTATGGGTAATGTGTCCCGTGCAGAGGCGGAACTACCGCCAGTGCAACCAGTGCGTTGCACTGGGGCCCGCCTCTGTCCAGGGGCCCAAAGCATGTAATGAGTCAAACTGACTCATTACATGCCGCTGTGCGCTGCGGGCAACCGCTGCCCGCAGCGCACAGCCGCCCGGAGAGGAGCAGCGATAGTGTACGGGGGAGAAGGAGGAGGAGGGAGCCGAAGGAGGGAGCCGCAGCAGCGCTTTACTACTGGTGGAGGCGCTGCTGCTGCTGCCCCTCTGCTTCACTATAGGCTGTCTTCCGAGAACAGCCTATAGTGAAGCAGAGGGGCAGCAGCAGCAGCGCCACCACCAATGACACAGCGCTGCTGCGGCTCCCTCCTCCACCTCCCTCCTCCTCTCCAGCCCGGGAATCGTCTGACGCTGCACCGAGGAGCCTGAGCCAGCGGAGAGGGTAAGTATAATTCTTTCTTTCTGTCTCTTTCTTTCTTTGTTGGGACTGCCTGCCGCTATGTGTAAAAATGGGGGACTGCCTGCCGCAATGTGTAAAAATGGGGGATTGCCTGCCGCAATGTGTAAAAAGGGGGAATCTGCCTGCCGCTATGTGTAAAAAGGGGGAATCTGCCTGCCGTAATGTGTAAAAAGGGGGACGCTGTCTGCCGTAATGTGTAACAAGGGCACGCTGTCTGCCGTAATGTGTAAAAAGGGGACGCTGTCTGCCGTTATGTGTAAAAAGTGCACGCTGTCTGCCGTAATGTGTAAAAAGGGGGACGCTGTCTGCCGTTATGTGTAAAAAGTGTGCGCTGTCTGCCGCTATGTGTAACAAGGGCACGCTGTCTGCCGTTATGTGTAAAAAGGGGACGATGTCTGCCGTTATGTGTAAAAAGTGCACGCTGTCTGCTGTAATGTGTAAAAAAGGGGACGCTGTCTTCCGTTATGTGTAAAAAGTGTGCGCTGTCTGCCGCTATGTTTAACAAGGACACGCTGTCTGCCGTTATGTGCAAAAAGTGTACGCTGTCTGCCGTTATGTGTAAAAAGTGTACGCTGTCTGCCGTTATGTGTAACAAGGGCACGCTGTCTGCCGTAATGTGTAAAAAGGGGGACGCTGTCTGCCGTAATGTGTAAAAAGGGGGACGCTGTCTGCCGTAATGTGTAAAAAGGGGTACGCTGTCTGCCGTAATGTGTAAAAAGGGGACGCTGTCTGCCGTAATGTGTAAAAAGAGGAATCTGTCCACTGTAAGGTATAAAAGGGTCTCTACCTGGTGTAGTGGTGCTACTGTGCGGCGTAATTTGAAGAATGGAGACTACTGTGCACCGTTTTATGAATTGGTATTATTTTGTGGCCACACCCCTTCCCCACGAAGCCACGCCACTATGTATTTTTGCGCGCGCACTGCCCCTGTTTTGCATGCAGGGGTGGGGCTCCGATGTCGTTTCTTGCACACAGTGCTAAAATGTCTAGTTACGGCACTGTTGCTAGGTATCCATTTCTCTGGCCCTGAGCAGGTCCCCCTCACCAGAATCTCTCCAGGGGCGAGGGGGTGGACTTGGATGGGATGTGGGGGGGCCCAAAGCATTTTGTCGCACCTGGGCCCACCGCTCGCTAGTTCCGCCACTGGTCCTGTGTATCTGCATATTGGAAAATATGCCACTGTCTGCTATTAAATATTATTCCAACTAAGGCTCTCAGCTTTCTGCTTTGGTATTGCCTGTGGATGTTACAGTATATTAGACAATGCATCTAGATTACTGTGTCTAGGTGCTGTTCGTCTTGCAGGAATGTTGCTGTAGCTCAGTTATTACAAGCAGCACGTTATTTCTGGATGAAATATTCTGAGTATCTCCATCAACATGTCATATTTTTATTATGGTGAGCGTGAGTCACGGAGCAAAGGCTGTTTGCATAATCATCATCCCTCATATTCCTTGTCGAAAATTGATTTTTTGGCTTGGTGCTTTCTGTTTAGATAAATATATTTTCAGTGTAGAGATTGTGTGTATAATTAGTTTTACACTCGCTTACTCATATTCTCAGCATGTTGCTGTGATTGTAATATTTTTTAACAATTGCTCTCAAATTACGGGCCTGATTCATATCCCGTTGCTGTTGCATTACATGTCGCAAAGGGGCAGATGTATTAACCTGGAGAAGGCATAAGGAAGTGATAAACCAGTGATATGTGCAAGGTGATAAAGGCAGCAGCCAATCAACTCCAATATGTAAATTAACAATTAGAATCTGTTTGGCTGCTGCCTTTATCACGTTGCACATATCACTGGTTTATCACTTCCTTATGCCTTCTCCAGGTTAATACATCTGCCCCAAAGTACCAATGTTCAGTACTTCGCGCATGTGCAGGACCCATAGTGAACAGCTTCATTGGATGAACTACAGCTGCAGACGTCAAATGACTGACCGTCTGCAGTCATTTGGGGGCAGGTAGGAATCCACGATGGCTTCCATTTCCCAAAACCGAGTAGTGCCCCCTTTGTTTTGGGGGAGTGCTGAGGCCAGGATCTCTGTCTTTCAACAGAGATTTCCTGGTATCTTGGTGGGAGCTCTGGAAGCCGACTTGTCTGACCCCATGGGTCATGCAGCTGCCGATGGTGTCACATGTGATACAATGCTGCGTAGGGAGCACTGTGATAATAATGATATCTGGAAATAGCATTATCCAGGCTTTCCTCCGATTCCTCAAGTTCTGCACAGCCTTTCCCACTTGCTGGCAGTGAAGGCTGAGCTCAGATCTAGGGGGTAATTCAGACCTGATTGCTAGGGTGCGTTTTTTGCATCCCTGCAATCAGGTAGTCGCCACCTACAGGGGTAGGGGGAATTCGCTGTGCAGGTGTGCGATCGCATGTGCAGGAGAGCTGCACAAACAGAAGTTTGTGCAGTCTCTGCACCGCCCAGGACTTATTCAGCCACTGCGATGATCGGGGCCCAGAGTTTACGTCATGATTCCTCCCACAAAACGCCGGGTCCCCTCTGCGTTTTTCCAGACACTCCATGAAAATGGTCACTTGCCACCAACAAACGCCCTCTTCCTGTCAATCTTCTTGCTATCTCCGGTGCAATCAGATTTTTTGCACCATCTCGTCGCTTCCCGGTGCTCCCCGTCACGCCTGTGCATTGCGGTGCATACGCATGCGCAGTTCAGACCTGATCACCCGCTGGGCGAAAACGTACAGCAGTGATTAGGTCTGAATTAGCCCCCTGGTCCCTGTGATCAGCCATGCGTGTCTTGATCACTGTGTTAAAAGTAATAATAAAAAATTTTTGGGGAAAAAAGCAATACCTGCACTCAGGGACTGATGATTGGTGATCTGGTGAGGACAGCCATGTCATCTGATCGCTGTGCTCCTCCTGTGTCCCCCACTGCAATAAAGTGATGCTGTGAAGCTGGCATCACCGGGGATCACAGCTGAGCACTGGATCAGATGACCGGCTGCCCTCCCGGATCACCGATCATCAGTATTGGCTGCAGGAAAGTGTAAGCGGAGGTGTATTTCAGTGTATTTTGAGCAGTTTGGCGGAGGATTTGCAGGGACAGAGCTTTTTCGCTTTCTCGCTTTCACAATTATTGCTTTTCTTTTTTGGGGCAAATTTATTACATCCCATCCTCATCTTAGATATAGATTGTGATAATATGCCCCAAATAATGAATAAGGACCTCATTCAGAGATGTATGCAGATCTTGCTTCCCGCAGCAAGATCTGCGTCCATCTACTCACATGTTGGTGGGCCGCCAAGCACAGGGCAAGGCCGTCCAGCATGTGTGTGGCGCCACCTCATGATGTGTCTGCAATTTAATTGCGGATGCATCGATCTGAGGTTGACCCCTGCCTGTGTAGCCTGGCTGCGCTGGCAGGCGGTCCGGCGTAATTTCTTTTTGGTGGAGGGGGGCGTCTGCTTTGTGTCATCACACAAATGCCCCAAAAACGATCTCGATACGTCCCCGTTTTGCCCAACACACCCCACAATGCCGAAACACCAGCCCCCAAACGCCCACCAGTGTCAATCACCTTGCGGTGATGCGGCCACAAGGTGTAGGGTCACGCACTGCGGCCAGTGCCTGCGTACAGACGCGCGGCTGTGTCCAGGTCTGAATAGACCACTATGTGCATGTAAATAAGGCCTGAATATGTGTAACTGTTCAATCACTGTGTTGTGTTGATTTTCTGAAAGTCCAGCCATAGACTGAGATACTGTATGTAATGCAGCTCTGGTACATTGTACAAATGATATACATGTTTCAATGGAAGAATTCTTGTTTGAAGAGTTTGTCTTTGTCATTTAATATAGGGGTAGGTGACACCTCTGTACCATTGGGGGTGCATCGGTTTAGAGCACTTGGGAAGTTTATATATAATTTTAGATATTTTGTCTGTTTATAACCAGAATTTAATGAATTTTTAGTTTATTGTATTTGCATAAGTTATTCTGTACTTAGAACCTACTACTATGTGTTTATCTGAATTCATATTGGTGAGAGCTGCCACAGGCTTTTTCTGCTGAATTCATATACATTACTATAAAGTATCAATCCATAAATTAATATTGTGGAAAATGCTAGAACGCTGAACAGTATTGCCAAACAATGCAATTACTCTGCCAGACATGGAAATAGCAAACAAGATGAAACTTGCATAATGTAAACATATATTCATTTTACAAATGACCATGTGATATTTGATACAGAGAAATGATTGTCTATGTAACCCTTAACTGTGTCCAACCAGAGATTGTGGCAGCTAAATCACACTCATAAGCAACCAGATGCATAGTCATGGCCAGTACTTATCCCAATGTCCAGCATGTATCCTGATACCCAGCACCAATCTCCATGTCCAGTACCTATCCTCATGTCCGGCAACTCTCCCCATGTCCACAGTCCAGCAACCCTCCCCATGTCTAGCAACTCTCCCCATGTCCAGCAATTATCCCCTTTTCCTGAAACTATCCCCATGTCCAGCATGTATTCCCATGTCCAATATCTATCCCTATGTACAGCACCTATACCCATGTACAACACCTATACCCATGTACAACACCTATTCCCATGTACAACACCTATTCCCATGTCAGCACGTATCCCCATGTACAACACTTATCTCCATGTCCCATGTCCACCACCTATCTCCATGTTATCCCCATGTACTGTGACTATCCTCATGTCAAACACCTATCCCCATGTCAAACATCTATCCCCCATATCTAGCACCTACACCATGTCCAAAACTATCCCTATATTTAGCACATATCCTCATGTCTAGCATGTATCCCCATGTCCAAAACCTATCCCCATGTTTAGCACCTATCCCCATGTCCTGCAACTATCCCCATGTCCAGCATCTATTCCCATGTCCAGCACAAATCCCCATACCCAGCACCTATCGCCATGTTGAACACTTATCCCCATGTCCAGTACCTATCCCCATGTCAAGCACCTATTCCTATGTACAGCTCTTATCCAAATGTCAAGCACGCATTCCCATGTCCAACACCTATGCCCATGTCCAGCACTTATCCCCATGTTCCGCACATATCCCTATGTCCAGCACATATCTCCATGTCCAACACATTTACCCATGTCCTGCAACTGTCCCCATTTCCAACACCTGTCTCTGTGTCCAACACCTATTCCCATGTACAGCACTTATCACCATGTCCAGCATCTATCCACATCTCCAGCATATATCTCCATGTCCAGCACCTATCTCTATGTCCAGCACATATCCCCATGTCCAGCACCTACAGTATTGCACTTTACACAACTAGCCGCATGTCTCGCGGCTATCCCCTGCTTTACAAGTTGCCACAAAGTGATGTCGGAAACATAACTGTTAAACTATTTCAATTTTTAGTCTTTCTTGAATTGGGGAATTGTATTCACATGTAGCAATGTAGCAACTATATTCCTCTCAACTTGACTAAGAGGTCTATGTATAAAGCCTTGTAGAAAGATAAAGAGGGTCATTTTTCAAATACAGCCTGTGACATGACAGGAGTTGATTGGCTGGTATTTTATCTCTGTCCTCTTTATCTCTCTCCAAGCCTTAGAACCCTTTATCCTGAGTCTGTCTTTGCCATGTCACAGTCTAGTGGGCTTAAGCACATCCCCAGTGGGATTGACAAACTCTAGTGGGTCTGCACCGTACACTATTGTATTGCTGTACGCACTGAAGGTAACTGCTTCCGAATTACACCCTAAAATGCCTTTGGAACAAGGGATAACAAAATAGAGCCCACAAGTGGTATGCAGCCCACCAGGCAATTATATCTGACCTGTTGCTTGTTATCCCTCCAATCTATTTTGCCTCTGTCACTTGATACTGCATATACATACATTAATACAGCATAGTATGTGACTACATTCTAGGCCACCGAAAGTGGAGCATGGCTGGAGTATTTATTCTGCCTGACCAGCTTCAGGCCAGCTGCCTGACTCAGTACTTTCTCCTAGTGACTGTGCCTCTCCACGTTCACAGTGCCACCAGGTCTTGCTCTGTAGCTCAGTAACAGAATGAGAGAGGGGCCCATTAGTCATAGTGTTATGATACCAGTACGTCTGACCAGAGGTGATATTATGACGGAGGTCAGAGTACTGGAATGGAATGCTGGTTACGGGAGCAGGAAAGCCTAGTAACCCCTGGCGCCCTAACTCCGTTGTCTCGCCCGTGTTATCAGAAATCCCTTGCGAGACTATGGTTGCTTGAGCCCATGGCAGCCGCGTTTGAAGGGCGGATTATGTCTGCCCAACTCCGATGCCCCCTCAGGTCTTAATGGGAGACAAAGGGAAATCCGAGACAGGGTGATAACAAGGGGCCCTCTGACTAAGCAACCAGGCCAGGGGCTACAAGCTAACTAACTTAAACCAGAAGTATGTGCGGACAAACCGCCAGGGAAAAGGACAACCAAAAATCCACGAATCCG